>NC_037297.2:3392254-3719672 GCF_000002775.5 Populus trichocarpa | reverse complement strand
GGAGGAAACCGAAGAAGATGAAGAGAGGGAGGAAGAAGGAAAAGGGGCGGACTTGCAATGGCTTACGGTGGTGCTGATGGCGACAGAGAGGAAGAATAGTTGTGGTTTGCGACGACGAACGGTGGCAGTTGCAGTGGTGTTATGGGCGTTCTTCCTCTATTTCTTCTTCCTTTTTTCTGTTTTCTTTGTCTTTGCTTCTACTCCTCCTCCCAAATTTCGTCCTTTGTGTTTCTCCAGGTCGTCCCTCCTCTTCGTTCGTCCTCTGATTAGTACTTAAAAGTGCACTTTTATCAATATTTTATATCATCATTTTGCACTTGAAGTATCAATATCTCCTTAACTAGAGCATGTTTTATAATAACATGTCTAATAATATAAGATACTTTTAATTTATGGTAAATGTTCATCTTAAATGCAGGCCTATCACATAAATCAAAGGATTGATATTGATGAGTTTAACTACTGAAATTGAGAAGACAAAGAGAGGGCTAAGCTTAGAAAAGAAATGTTGGTTCAGTCCAAACTGGAACACCATTCGGTTATTGGATCATAACTAGAGCTGTAGGACTTGGATTTAGGTCTGGTTTATATGTATGGAAAGCTAAGACATAGGCCTAAAACTTTCATGAAGAGTCCAAGATTCAAAAGGACCGTTTTCAAGTTCAAATTGTAACAACAACAGAGAAGTCGGAATCTGTCCTGCAACCCAGACACTGTTCAGTGTTCAGCCCATATCTTGAGTTCTAGAAGTCCAAATGCACCCGAACAGTTAAGAGAGTAAAGAAAAAGGGATTCTGGTGGCATAAGGTGGATTGAAAGGGCAAGGAATAAAGCTAGCATATTCATTGATGAAAGTAAGAGGTAGTGCAGGCTATTTGATGGGTTTTCATAGAAATAAACAAAAAGAGTAGAAGAGAACGCATAACTGAGTAAATTAATTGAATTATTCAAAATATTCATAAAAAAATCAAGTTAAAATTAATTTTTAATTTTTTAAAATAATTTTAGTTAGAAAATTAAAAACATCAATTTTATTTTATAAACTCAAACCAAACCGAATTAAACTAAATAGATTGGAAAAAACACATTATAGATTAAAAAGCTAATTAAAAATTAAGGATCTATTAAATCGATGTTTAACAAAGTAGTATAACCGAATCAAACAGGTAAAATATAATCTTACTATTTTTATTCTAGACTAGAAATATTTTAATATAAATTCAATTTAAGTATAGTTGTATCAATTAAGGATATGGTCAAAACTCTTCAAATTGAATCGAATATATTTATATATTAATTTTAATATCCTTAAAATGAGTTTTATAGCTAGTTAGAGACTAAATCCCTCAACAATGGATAAAAAAATTACTTTTTATGATAACTTTTAAAATTTAAATTTCGATTAATAATGTATAGATCACATTCATCTACCAACTAGACCAAATCTCTAAGAGAAGAATATGAATTTCAATAACATATGGGAATTTATTTATTTAATATTTTATTAGGCTGAAGAGTCCATGTATTTAGCAACAAAATTCACTTTGAAGATATATATTTTTTTTTATATAGCGCTATAGAGGTTTAAAATCATCTTTCATCCCTATCCATTAATTCTAATTTGTAATTAGATTAGATCAACTCCTCTATTGAATAGTATTTCGATTTATTAATTGGAGAATATTATGTCTATTATTTGCTTTAACTGAACCGTATACTTGGCTTGATTTGTATCCTTCGTATAGAATTACTATGGTTTGACCTTTTCAATTGCTCGTTAATTTGATGTACAGTAAAAAACTTTTATAACGAGGTTTGATCTTTGATTAGGCTGCGGTGGGAACGTGAAAAATTCTGACATATCATGATTATAAATTAATGGAAAAATGACCAGTTCCATTCCAAATGCACAAACTGTGCTGTTGTAAGCATAGAAATATATAATAGTGTGTAGTTGCTGCAGAATGGTTCTTCGCGAGGGATCAAAAATAAGAAAAAGGGAATAAAGATAATCATTGCAGACTTGGCCAATCTCCATTGACTTCCCTTGTGGAGAAAGCAAAGCAGAGACTATTTCAATGATCACCATCTATAAATAATCTTGTTTCCCATGCAAGATTTCTCACCCCTCAACTCTAATACACTTTGAAGAATTAAGCTAGAGATAGTCTGATTACAATGAAAAGAGTTTATTTTCTTGCCACTTTTGTATTTCTGGCTTTCGCTGCCTCATTTGCCTTTGCCTCCGACCCTAGTCCTCTACAGGATTTTTGTGTAGCCATCAATGATACTAAGGATGGTGGTATGCTATGTTACTATCTGAAGTTCATGTTTTTTCTTAACAAACTTTTCTGATGAATTATCTGCAACATTTCTTTCTTTTGATTTGTACGAAGAACTTGATGCTAACATAAATTCTTTCATGCAGTGTTCGTGAATGGGAAATTCTGCAAGGACCCAAAGCTTGCCACAGAAAATGATTTCTTCTTTCCAGGGCTCAACATTGCCAGAAACACCTCCAATCCAGTTGGCTCGGTGGTCACTCCAGCTAATGTTGCTCAAATTCCAGGGCTCAATACTCTTGGAATATCGCTGGTTCGCATTGATTATGCACCATACGGTGGCCTAAACCCACCACACACTCACCCTCGTGCCACGGAGATCCTAACAGTCCTGGAGGAACTCTGTATGTTGGCTTTGTCACATCGAACCCTGATAATCGTCTCATCACCAAAGTCCTAAACCCAGGAGATGTTTTCGTGTTCCCAGTTGGACTCATTCACTTCCAATTCAATGTGGGGAAAACCAAAGCTTCGGCCATTGGTGCCTTGAGCAGCCAGAACCCTGGTGTAATTACAATCGCAAATGCAGTCTTCGGATCCACTCCACCAATTAGATCTGATGTTCTCGCCAAGGCCTTCCAAGTGGACAAGAAAATAGTGGACTATCTGCAGAAGCAGTTCTGGTACGACAACAATTAGAAGAAAATCCTATTGGTAATATACGCTGACTGGAGGCAATATTGCAGCATACCATATTGATTGTGTTTGTTATCTTTTCCATCTGTTGTCACTTAATAAAGAGCTGGATTGCCTGTTTTAAGCTCCATGTTTGTTCTATGTATAAATAATAGCACTACTATTTGTTAATTAAAAGCTTCTATTTTCTTCCTTTTTATCTTTTTTCGGTTTGGACGCACACAAAATTTACTGTTAATTCGAAAATGGATTCAAATTTATTGGTGCACCCCAAGTCTACCTGACAAAGTATTATCAGTGATGCGCTTGAGCACGACAACCTGTGTTTCTTTTGAGACATATGGGTGAAAGCTAGAAAAGAATACTATGTAAGATGTGATGTACATGATTACGACTATGAGCTCTTAAATAGTTTAATAAATATTAAAATTAAAATTTTATTGGTCAATTTAAAAAGTAGTTTTTTATTTAATGATTGCACACCTAATTGATATATGCTATAATATAAAGTGTTTATTAAAGAAACTAGTTTTGTCTTTGTTTATGTTTCTAATTAGAGAATTGCTTACATATTGTATCTAAACATTAAGTTTAGGAACTCATGTTTTTCCATTAAAAAATTATTGTTTTTCCACTTTTTATGTTATTTCTTAAATGATTTATGACAGTATCAAGACGTTTAATGATGTTACTCGTCATGTCGAGTTTGAATAAGATCAACTTCACGCTGAGAAGCCTGTAAATGAGGCTTTCATATCTGGGACTAAGATGCGTGGAGCATATGGCTCTAAATATAAAAGGGTAAGCGTAAGGGTTCCAAGGGCAAAACTGGAGGAGGAGGAGGAGGAGGAGGAGGCTGGTTGTTCTTGGGACCATACGGCCAAATAGAGGGGCGCACATGTATCATCCTTCTGTGATGTAATGTTCATGACCATTTGGCGGAGTTGCTCATAATTCGTCGAGAGTTGCTCGTATTTTTCGGTGAGATGAGTCGTGTGTTATTCATAATTCGCCGATAGTTGCTCGTATTTTTCAGTGAGATGAGTTATGTGTTGTTGCAAGGCCACGAACTCTTTAGATTGGATGCTCGATACTTATTTGGAGCTCCCAACGGTTGAGACACTACGGGTCGCCCGCAAGTTATCGGCTGTAGTGTTCGAGAGCCCGTACACCCGATTTTTATCAGGTCCACCGGACGATCCTACCTCCATCCACAAATCCGGATCGAAATTCGGATGGGTCGAAGGATCGTCCCCATATCTCTTCTTCAACCGGCTATTATAGGTCTCCTGAAAATGAAAAAAAAATCATCATATTCAATTCAATAAAATAAATAACTTACGAAATAAAATGGTTGAACAAACATACCACAAGTGTTGAGCGTGGTTGTCAACGAACTATTGCACCCCCTTTTGGCGGTCTTCACTCTGCACATGCGTCTCTATAAACAGCTCCATTGGGCTCGGCTCAAGTCCAAGAGATGTAGCCTGTAAGAAAAAAAATTAATTAAATAACCACAAATTAATTAACGATATATTTCATTTAAATTAATCTTACCATCCGTTTCACATGTGCAGTAAATGGAATGGAGCCGTCGGTGTGCATTGTCACCGAACCATGAATTTGTCGGTTTCGGTTGCCAGCACCGAACTGTAAGCGTCATGTGAACCGCTCAGACGTCACGTGCTCAATATATTGCAACCATATATATCCTGGGATGTATAGCGGTTTGAAATCCCTTCAACTCGCCACGTTGTTCCAGCCTTAGAGACCGTTAACTCTCTCTTTTTGGTTGGCTTTTTTTTGTGCTTCATATCAAAAATCACGCAACCTACTTCCATAGTGACAAATTAGATTTTAAAACATAATTTTTTAAAAAAAATATATCGTATTATTTTCGATGTTACCTAGTTGCCGCGTGATTTTCCACACCCTCCTCACAACATTGTCAAGCGCGTTGTCCCAGTCGAATTTTTCCTGTGTATAAATAATTTATTGAAAATAAAAATAATAATTTATTTACAATTATAATAATAATTTATTAAAAATAAGCTAGAAATTAGAAATTAACACCAACCTCAAATATGTCAAACCATGCATCGATATAAGGTCTCCATTCAGGATGTCTGGAAACCTGACTCCATTAAAATAATGTAATCTCCATTGACGATTTAAACACTTATGATATTACTCGAGCGGCCTCAATGTTTATGAACCTAACAATAAATTAAATTAATGAAATATTGATTAGTTGTTCATAAATTATGTTATAATTAAAAAAAAACTAAAACCGAAACAAACTTACATTAAAAGGTCGTCCTTCCAATGTGTCTCGTACTTGCGAGTGAATGGATTCCGCTGTGAAGGCACACCGCCTCTGCGCTGTGAAACCGCGCTAGAAGAGGCAGCATCGCGAGTCGGTGCAAGTGCCTCTTCTTGATTGACACCTAATGACATGTCATCCTCACTGCTAAAAGAACTAGCTACGACCATATGTGAGCGACGAGCTGTTGATTTCGTTTTACGCATCTACACAATTTTATACGAATAATTACACATAATTAAATTTGATTGTTAAAAAAAAATTCAGCAGCACCTCCCTTATACTGGAGACAACCCAAAGTTTTCAAACCTGCAAATATTGACAATAGCCATAACCAATTGACCCCATTCAAAAATCTTATATATAACCTAACATCTATACAAATAACAATTAAAATTAATGGAAATAATTAAACACATATCATGCGATAATAGAGTAAAATTGAGATAAAATAATTAAATTTATTCTTATATATTCAATTACTAATTACAAGGTAAATTCAACAATAACAATTAAAATTCAACAAAGTATTCAATTATTATGGCAATACAAACAATAAAATATATTCAACAAATTAAAAAAAAAAACTATAGACTTTAGGAATTAAAAATGCTTACCTTAATAGTGTGTTTATTTCAAGACTATCATCGAAAACAAAGAAAAAATTAAAAAATTAAATCATTAAGCATATTAAATGGAAATACCGAAATACATACCTTTTAATTTGCTGAAGATTGAACCAAAGATTACAAGCCAAAAACACAAAAGTTTTGAAGGAAATGAGAGGAAAAAAACAAAAAGGAAAGCTTTGAAACGAAGCAGATGAAAAAATGCACTGGAGGGGCGGTCGCTAGGATTTGTAGCGCAGTTTTCCCAATGAACATTTAAATAATATTAATTTTAATTATTCTATCGATGATGTTTCGAAAATCCGTCGATAAATTTTGAATTTCACACCAGAATTTTTTAATTACCCTTCATATTTTTCGCAGTCTGTCGGTAATTCTATCGGCAAGTGCACAAAGACAGAGATGCATTAATACCTGCCCTTTGGAATTCGAACCTTTTGTCAGTGATTTTGTTGGTAATTGTGAATTGCCTACAAATTCCGACGGATTGTATCCATCTGTAGAGTCGTCGGTGATTATGGTATTTCCACAACTCTCTATGAAATGTCGATGGACTGGATCCGTTTGTAGAGTCGTCGGTGAGTGTAGCATTTCCAGTGCAACTCTCTATGAAATGCCGACGGATTATATCTGTTGATATAGACGTCGGTGAGAGTGGCATTTCCAATAAATATTTATGCAACTCTCTGTGAAATGCCGACGGATTGTTAATCCGTCGGTATAGACATCGGTGATCGTGCACTGTGCATGAAAGATTATGTTTGTATTACCTATTTACCTTCCTGCAAACACTTAAATTACAAACTGTCCATCACACAAAACAATAACAATAGTTAATACTTATAAAATAAATATTTTGTGTTACAAAATATCATCCATAATATATATTACATTATAAAAAAATGCTTTACACTTTCCTTGATTCTGATAGTTAGTCAAAATTTTCTTCTTCTTCATCGTCAATTGAATAATCATCAGCTCCATCGCAATGTTCAATATGGATATCATCATCTTCTTCATCAACATTTGAATAGTCATCAGCTCCATCACAATCTTCAATATGGATATCATCATCATCTTCATCGACATTTGCTTGTCCATTAGAGCTCAAAACAACATTCAACTCCTCTGTGTCAACATCAACAAGACTATCATCGAAAACACGAAAATTTGACTTTTCTTCCAAGTCAATCGAAGGAGCAACTCGATATGGTTCAGCCAACTCACTAACTTGAAAGACTTCATCTCGCACACTTGTGTCTTTGTTCTCATCCTGAACAACCTCGACATGACCCCTGGGTTTTGTTTTTAAAACAGATAACCAATCAACTCTTGATCGATCCTTTCTAAATGAAGGGGTGAATGTGTAATAAACTTGTTGACATTGCTTTGCGAAAACAAAGACATCGTTTACATTGCGGAGTCTAGCTTTTGAGTTGATTTTGACCAGACCATAGTGAGGATCAACTCTGATTCCTCTGTCAGTGGTGTCATACCAATAGCATTTGAATAAAAACACTATATTTTGCTCGCTATAATATTGCAGTTTGACGACCTCTTCTAATCTACCATAGCAGTTAACTTCTAACTCACTACAAGTCAATCCCTTAACACAAACACCGTTGTTGTATGTCTTTCTTCCATGCCCGTATTCTTCAGTATGGAACACATATCCATCGACAAAATATATAATGTACAACAATGAACAGTAAACGAGAATTTTGTAATGACATACAGTACTATCTTTGCAAGAGATAATGAGTTTGTGATAGTACTTACATGTGTTCTGAACCACGTGGCAAATTGTTCATCTTGGAATTGAAAGATTTGGGATTCAGTCAGCTGTGAGTTATTGAACAGTAAATATTGTCGATGTTGCCTGCAAGGTTGTTCCAAATTATATGAGTTTATGATATTACAATATATAAATAGTACATTCTTAACAAAGTTTAATTAGTAGTATATATACTTACTGAATAAAATGTCTCAGCTCATCACAGTTAAATAAAACATAATTGTGTGCTTGTCTGAACTCTATTTCCGACAAATATCTTCCTCTTACGACATTTTTAGGTATGGGTCGTCCAGGATTGGAGAATATTGACAAGTTCCCACTGGAAGGCACTTCACCACCATCATCATGTCGTGGAACGTGATTGATTCTCGTTCTCAAATGAGGTTCGAAAAAGTACGAGATAAATGTTAAAATCTCCTCAACAATATAGGCCTCACATATCAAAGCCTCAATATGCGTCTTGTTCTTAATCTTTTTCTTAAGATTGAACAAGTACCTGCATTGAATTAATCATATATTTTCAATTAACAAAAACAAAGAAAATACTTTTATATGTGAATTACATTACAACTGTAATATCTAACCGTTCGAATGGATACATCCATCTATATTGGACCAGTCCGCCAACTTTTTCCTCTAACGGTAAATGTATAGGGAGATGCTCCATTGAGACAAAAAATGATGGAGGAAATATCATCTCAAGTTTGCATAGTGTCTCGAGGATATTTGTTTAAGCCTCTCAATGTGATCAACATTCAACTTACTAGAGTATATATCTCTAAAGAAATGACTGATCTCCGTCAGTGCATCCTATATCCCGTTTGGCAACAAATCATGATAAGCTAATGGAATGAGTGTTTGCATGAACATGGCAGTCATGACTCTTCATTCCATACAATCTGCATTCCTCCGTATTAACTAACCTTGATATGTTCGAGGCATGTCCATCGACAAAACGCAAACTTTTAAGCCATTTGTAGACTAGTAGTTGTGTATTTTTCTCTAACACTAAGCTTGCTCTTAGCTATGCGACCCGTGACCCATCACAAACCAACTCCATATTTTTACGGTTACAGAATTTGATATATCCAATCTAGCCTTAATGTTATTATTTGTCTTCCCTTTCACATCTATTGTTGCTACCCAATTTTTGACCCATGTTTTGATATTTTTTAAGAAAAAAAAACCCAAATAGCAAAAAAACAACGAAAACCCTAAAAAATGTATTTTTGATATATTTGCAACGTTTTTAGCATTTTCAACGTTATCTCAAAAGAATTTAAATTTTCAAATGTATTTTGAACGCGTTCAACTTTTAACGCGTTAATTTGACAATCACTGATTTTTCTTGTTGAGTCGATGTTGATATTGCTTGTTTTCAAAAAATTCAAAAATACAAAAAAAAAATCAAAATTTACAAAGGATCAAATATGAAAAGGAAAAGCTGAGGAACCAATTTATTTTTTAGGTTGCTTCGGGACCTAGCAATTAAAAATAACAAAATCTATAAAGAAAAGTGAAAATTTGGAATAAGGGGGAGAAAAATTTAGAAAGACAGGGGGAGGAGAAAATTTTAGAGGGGAAAGGGCAGCCAAAAAAAATAAACCCTAAACCTAAATTATTTCTCTGAAGCCAGGCGCCGCCCCCCTCTCTTTGAAAAAAATAGAGAAACCCCTCTCCCAGCGAACCCGAGACCTGGCCGCCATCTCCCTCTCCCGGTCATCAACACACAGCCCTCATTTCCATCTTCCACAAATACACAGACAAGCCGCCGCCCCACCCCCTTTCAGCTTTTAGTTTTCTTGTCTCATAACAAGCAAAAAGCTTGGCTCTCCATCTTCACTGCAAAAGGAGAGAACCCCACAAAACACACTCCCTTCTCCTCCAAAAAAAACCAACAGCCGCCCCCCTTTTCCTCTGGCAGCCTTCACCCGATTTCCCTCTCAGTGACCGCCCCTCCCATTTTGGGGGTTTTCTCCCTTTTCTTCTCCCAAAATCAGCCAAAGCTTCACCCTTCCCTTGGCCAAAACAGAGCCAGAGAGCCAAAGTTTCCCCCCTCTTCCTCTAGTTTTCTCCACCCGACAGAGGTCGGCCGCCGCTCCTCTCATCTCAGACCGAAACGGCAGCAGCCCCCGTTGTTTTCTGCTCAATCTTCTCTCAGTCCCACCGCGCCAACACCGCCACAGCAACACCTCAGCGGCCACAAACCCACGGTCTTCACCGTCAGCCGCAGCGGTGTTTTCTTCAGCCAGCAGCTGCACAGACGCGACATGAACCCATTCGCCAGTAGTCCCTTGGTCATGTCACCGGCCACCTGAAATAGAAGAAGAGGAAACAAAAAAAGATTTGAAGAGAGAGGAGCAGATCTGAAAAAGGAGAAGGGAGAGAAGTAGATCCGAAAACAGTGAAAGAAAAGGCTAAAACAGACTTGCTTGTTGTATTTTTGGGTGTTTTACAGGTAATGGCGCTGCTCACAACCGATAGGAGGGTGAAGAGGGAAGGAAGCCATTACAGAACTCCCCAAGCTCTCTGGATTTCGCGGCGGCGCGTGAACCCAAGCCCCGCCAGTTGCGGGGGCGCGTGGAGAAGACGCGCCGCCACTGCTCCACAATTCCTGAGGGCCTCGTATGCAGTTCCTAGACTTTTTAGGGACCTTTTTGTAATTGTTACATGTTTGAATATGTATTTAAATTTCTGTTAAATGTTTGCTAGTTTATGTTATTCTGGAAACATGTAATAGGAAAAACATAGTAAAAAGTGATGTTAGAGTGTGTGTTTGTATTTTCTTTTATGTATGTTTTCTTTTAATATTTTAAAAAAAGACAAATAATAAAAAAGAAGAAAAAGAATTCGGTGTTTTAATTTGTATATGGTCAAGTATTTTAAAGACAAATAAAATCATGTTATATTTTTCATGAAAATGTAAAAACACGTTTCTCTACATCTATTGTGGAATTTAATAACTGATTTATTAAAGTTTTAAGAATTTGATTAATATTTTAAATTTTCAAATAACATCAAACTGTAAAGTAGTTTATCTCAGGTAGGGTGCGTTAGGGGTGTTAATACTCTTCCTAGCCACAACTCGTCTCTTACCCTGGAATCTCTGACAACGACCAGTAAATCCAGGTTTTCTAGTAACCCTCAATCAAATACTAGATGGCGACTCTCAAAAACCCTAAATCAAGGAAAACGAACGAAAATTGCCAACGGACGCAGCACAGGGGACATGCGACATCCATGACGGTGTTGAAAATGTTCTCAAACACGTTCTTTTCTATGTGCATGACGTCAAGGTTATGGCGGAGGAGATTGGTCTTCCAATAAGGAAGCTCCCAAAAGATACTTCGTTTTACTCAATTTTAGGTCAAACCAAAATCAGGAAACTTTTGCTTACCTGATTGAAGACCAAACACAATGTCACTGAACTCTGATACAACATCATGCAATTCTTCACCAGAACTGCGTCAACTCATCAATCAACGGTCGAAGACAAACATCTATATTCCAACCAGGCCTGCTCGGACCGGGTATGACAGTAGATAAAAACATGAACTCTGGCCTCATACACATCTCCGATGGCAAGTTATAACCGTGAGTATGACCGGCCAACAAGAATAAGGAGCGGCAAATGACCTGAATGGGTTGAATCCGTCTGTACACTACCCAAGACGCACATTTCTTGATTCAACTGAAAAGTAATGATGCACACTGTTAAAGTGTTTCCATGCTTTGCCATCAGAAGAATGCATCATCACTCCATCAACCACATCATGTGATTGGTGTCATGTCATGTGTTCAGCAGTCCTTGGTGACATGAATAACCTCTGTAGTCTAGGTGTGATTGGAAAGTATCTAAGTTTTTTATATGCCACGAGAGTCTTTCCCTTGCCAATTCTGGGTTTGTAACGGGAATGCCCACATGTTATGCTCTCGGTCAGCTCAACATTTTCAAGGTAGAATAACATGCAGAAGTTAGGACATGTCAATTTTCTGGTGTCCTAAACCGAGAGGTTTCATCATGGACTTTGTAGCATAGAAGTTCTCTTTCAGCCTGTTCCCTTCAGGTAAAATGCTTCTCGCCCATTCAATAATTTTATCATAACCGGCCTCACTCAACCCATGATCTGACTTGATGGTGAACATTTGTGCTACGGCTAATAATTTACCGTGGTCTATGCAATCATCCCATAATGGTTCGTCAGAATCTTTCAACAAATTAAAAAACCTAGTTGCATCTGCATTAGGTTCTTCTTCTACGATTGGACATTGACTGACATTACCTTGATTCATTCTCATTGCATCTATAACCATATTCTTGCAAGAATTACTGTTGTCATTTGCAACTTCATGCACGTTGCTAGCACTAGAAGTTGACCCAACCACCCTTTCTCCCATGTTCTTATTACAAACAAATAGTTCTCCGTGTGCATACCAACACAGGTAATTCTCCATAAACCCTTTGACATCTGGATACAGATACTTTTTATTTTGACACTTCCTACATGGATACCTAATACCGCCTCCAGTAAAATTTCTGGGAATAGATGTTGCAAAATTAATAAAACCCTGAACCCTGTTACAATAATTCATCCTCAACAATTCTTGGGGTGAATCTCGATATATCCATGAACGATCATCAATGACTTCTATCGAACCTCTATAAAATTATGATGACAACATGTATTAATTAACTATGTTAGGTAAATCAATTTCCAAAAATATTGGTTTACCTCGAGATTATCCAACAAACTAATTAAAACTTCTCATAAATATTCATTATGAATTATCAACGTCCATACAAATTTATACATATAAATTTATGAAAATTACAACTCTGCAATAGCATTGATGAAATTTAAAACGGACCCGTTAAACAAGCTATTAATTATTTCACCACAACACATGTAATTCGGTAATTCAACAAAGTTTCAACAATTTACAAACAAATACAATTTTACAAAATCTAAAACAAACCGTAACTAGTACAAAATTATACATTCATACTACAAGTTTGTTTGAGAAATAACAATAAAACATGTACATACACTAACAAAATACATATATACTAAAAAAACAATGAAATTGACATTTAAATGTTAAAATTAAAAAGATAGATTTACTAACAAAAAATGATAAAATCCACAATAAATCAGAACACGGATATTGTGACCACAAAACTTAAAGAAATATGACTTGTGCTGAGAATAGGGGGATTTTTTTTTTAGGGGGGGTTGTTTGCAGTTTGGGAGGGGAGAGTTCGGATGGGAAAAAAGAAGGAGAAATAGGGGAGGAGACAGTCGGCAGACTTATGTTATATTAACTTTTGCCGATGGAATCACCAACAGACTCATATTGTTAGTGGTTCCGTTAGTAATTCTTATGGTGAATTTGTCACGTTACTGTACGAAGATCCCGGTTTGAATCCCTCAGTGATTCCGTCGGTAAAATCGCCCGCAAAAACTTCCATGTCAGCGAACCACCTTTTTTTAAAAAAAATCTATATATTTCGTCTGTAATTTTGTCGGTATATACCGACCGCATTACTCCGTCGGTACATACCGACCGACTTACAGACGGAATAGTATCCGTCAGTATTTATCACCGCAATGTACCGACAGAATTATTTCTTCGGTAATTCTGTTGGTTTTAGGCGAATTTCTGGTAGTGTTCTCCTTCTTTCTACATAGCGGCAACAACAGCAACTCCAGCAAACCGAAAATCGCCACCATTCAGTTTCTTTCTTCTCTAACACTAGCAACAACAGCAGCAGCAGCAGCTCCAACTCCTCCACGGACACCACCACTAGCCGCACGTCAGACCGGCGACGCCAGCTGCACCACCGCTGCACCAAGTAAACACCTTCTTCTCCCCCCTGCAATTTTTTATGTATTAATTTTTGTAAATAAAATAACGCTCATCAATACAACGGGTTATTGAAAGGAAATAAGGAATAAACATCCAAACAAACATAGATTTTCAATAAAAACGGCTCGACAGTAACAAGATCAAATGCAGTAATCTCTTGCTGCCTGTGGACAATATTAGACCTAACTAGGTTTTTGTGGGACCATGTAGCGACTTCTCCATATTCAAATAACAGTAATAAAAATCGCAGGAAAAATCAACGACGATTAAACTTATATACACGAAAATCATCTGAAACTTCCATTGAATTAACTACCCCAGGACCATAAACATTTTGCAACCAAACAATCTTTAGCTCTCGACCAACTTGCCAATGTCAAGAGAATCAATACAAAAACCGAAAACAATGAGGATCAAATTTAACATAGGACAACTTGCCAATGTCAAGAGAATCAATACAAAAACCAAGGAAATGAGAAAGAAAAGATATAGAAGAAGAAAGAAAAGGTTGTCAAAGTCGCACCGTCGGTCTTCCATCAACACTCACCATCTTATACAAATGTCATTGTCGCTCGAACTCCAACACCACCAAGGATGGTGGCATTCCCACATCATAAGAAATCAAACACGCCGCTGAAACACGACAACTTTCTTCACATACTGGTGAGTGGACCGCACTCGTCATCCAATGTTCCACTTCATGTTCACTTTTGTCACTCATATTTATTTTAGTTTCAAATTTGATCATTGAAGCCTCAATTATTTTAAATCAATAAAATTTTATTTTATTTATCCAAATTAAGAATCAATCAAGCACCAAAATTATTTCTTTATATTGCTAGATCCTCCGAACTTGGCAACCAATATAAATCATTAAGTCCAAACTCAAAAAAAACTTAATGTCAAAGGATCTGATTAAAAAATATAAGTCGAGCAACAAAAAAAATTTCCCCTACCCGTTTAGCCCAGTCCCTAATGGTAGCAAATTAAAGAGGATAAACATTTATCTAAACTTCAAATTTAGTCTTAAAAGCTCTAATTATTTTAAATTACTAAAATTAAATTTTATTTTATCAAAATAAACATTAACCAATTAACGAAATATTACACTGAAAATATCATGCATCCTGTATATGTTTTATTATTCCTTTACTTTCCGATATGTTCAATATTCTCTATTAATTGATGACATTTTAAGGGTATCGAATGTCTTTCTCATGCAGTGTTTGTGAATGGCAAATTCTGCAAGGACCCAAAGGATGTTACTGAAAAGGATTTCTTCTCTTCTGGACTCGACATTCCAGGGGACACTTCCGGTCGTGTTGGTTCAAATGTCACTGCTGTCAATATTGAAAAAATTCCAGGACTCAACACTCTTGGCATATCCTTCGCTCGCATTGATTTCGCTCCATATGGCCTGAACCCACCCCACACTCACCCTCGCGCCACTGAGATCATAGTAGTTGTGGAGGGTACCCTCTATGTTGGCTTTGTTACGTCAAACTTGGCTAACGGAGATAATCGCCTAATCACCAAAGCCTTAAAACCTGGAGATGTTTTTGTGTTTCCAACTGGACTCATTCATTTCCAATTCAATGTGGGAAAAACCAAAGCGCTTGCTTTCGCCGGCTTAAGCAGCCAGAACCCTGGTGTAATTACAATTGCGAATGCGGTGTTTGGATCGGATCCACCCATTAATCCTGATGTCCTCGCCAAGGCCTTCCAACTGGACAAGAAGGTTGTCGACTATCTTCAGAAAGCATTCTAGTCGGACAAGAACAAGACACGGAGCAGTAGCCCTGCGATTTCCGATTATATTTGACATGTTCTCATCGTTATTTCCTCTGTCGTATTTGTTTTCATAAATAAAGAGGTTGCTGGATATCCATTGATACTCACTTGAACTTTTACTTAAATTGAAACTCACTCCCTATACTAAAGGTATCATAGAGTTACTCCTATGCCATGTTGCATAAGGTTAAGAGGCAGAACTACCTCCTAGTAATTCGTAAAATCAAGAAACCTTAAAAAAATCTTTTGGGACAGAGAAACCGAGCCAAACCCTTTATAAATTAGATCATATCCATAGGGTTGACCGCTTAATAAGACTCGAATAGTAAGATGACATATACATATTTGTTTATACAATGATCTTATGAATCTATATATAAAAAAAAAAAAGAGAGATTTCATCTATTTTAATGTTAATACCAAAAAAAAATTTCATCGATTTTTTTCTTTTAACATTTTTTTTTACATTAATCTCTAAAAATACATATTTCATCGATTTTTTATTGTTGATGAAAATTTTTCATGTTAATCCATAAAATAAAAGAATTCATCAAGCTATAAGACTTTTGACAAAAAGTTGTGATATTAATTCCTGAAAAATAGAAGATTTTGTTGAAACTTTTTCTAAAGCATTGCTGAAATAACAAACTCATCAATTTATTTTTTATTTCAAAAACATATGAAGCAACCACATATTCAAGACCAATAAACTAATATTTTTCAGCATTGTTTAAGACGTTTTACCTATTATAAATAGGGTTATTTAGCTTGTAATTAGGTTTTTTTAAAAAAAATAAGAGATGGATTAATTATTTAATTAGAAATAAATTATGTATGAGAGTTTTCTCTTACTATCGGTTTTTAATGGAACTTTTTCAAGAACTTATCAAAGATCAACTATCTTTCTAGCTTTTATCTTGACTTATCAAAGAATTAACCAAATTTTACGATAACTTTTATACTTCTCATTCGCCTCTCGTTTATAGACGTTGGCCGGGGGTGGTTACTCATAGTCCTGGTGTCTGAGTATAGGTTATCGTTGTGTTAATCTTAATTCCAGACCTGATCATAGCTTGCTTAGGAGAGGTCGATATGATTGTAGGTTCTCGATTTTCATGTCCATTGGGTTTGTATGATATAAACTTGCTTGGTAGAGAGGAAAAAATATTGGGGAGTTTCTTCTTTCCTAGAAAGTTTAGTCATCAGTTGAGCGTATTTTCATGTTCTAATTGGGGTTATTCTAATTTTTTTCTGTTTTTTTGTTTTTTACGCACCATCAACTATATAATTTTAAACCTTTAACAAGCTTTAATAGATGTTTGAAATATTAAAAAACAAATTTTGTGATTTCCATAGAGACTTCACAACTGCAAGTCCAAAGATAACACGGATAACCAGAAAAAAAATATTTGTCTAAAAAATTCTCAAGTAGACATCTTTTTTAATAAAATTATTGAGACGACAACATAATGAGTCGACCATCAACCCAAGTTAATGTATAAAATCTACAACTCAGGTCATGAGATTGTAATAACTTTATAGAAAGCAAAAAAAATCATATTGGAGCCCAATTCTCAATCAACCCAAAATTAATGATTGAAATTCTCAAGTAGACATCTTTTTTAATAAAATTATTGAGACGACAACATAATGAGTCGACCATCAACCCAACTTAACGTATAAAATCTACAACTCAGGTCATGAGATTGTGATAACTTTATAGAAAGCAAAAAAAATCATATTGGAGCCCAATTCTCAATCAACCCAAAATTAATGATTGAAATTGAAAAAAAAAATCAATCAGTAAAATGACAAAAAAAACTCAAGTCAACCAGGGTTAACCTGCCAAGAATGGATCATAAATTCAGGATAACCCAATAGAAAACAAATCAAAACAAACTACAAAGCTCAATTCCTAATCAATCCAAAATTAAAGGATGAAATAAAAAAATCAATTAAAAAGGAAAAAAATCATGTCAACCTGATTTAACATGTCAAACTCTTGACTCAAATCATGAGATTATGATAACCTTAAAGGAAGCAAACAAAAATAAATTATGAACCTTAATTATCAATCAACCTAAAAGGTGAAGGATGAAATTAAAAAAAAAAACAATTACAAATAGGATAAAAAAATCGATTCAACAGAGTTAACCTGTAAAACTCGTGACTCGGGTCATAAGATTATGATAACTTTATAAAAAGCAAAACAAAACAAATTATGAAAAATAATCCCTAATAAATCCAATATTAAAGGATAAAATTAAAAAAAATAAAAATAAAAAAGGATATTCTTCCAATGAACAATACTTTATATGGATGGGAACAATGATTTTCTCTCCTCAATTAGTTATTGTTAATGTTTTAGATGAAAGAAGAAAAATCATAGTGGCCTACTAGATTTGTGTCCAATGCTATACCATGGGCTGAACCAAATTTGATTTTTTTATACAAAGAAAAGAATATTCACGTATTGCTAGCAACATTTTAAAATAGAAAGAAAAATTTGTGGCTTCATTTGATTATATGAGAAAAAACAACCAACGACAGTACATCCCTATTGGTGGCGTTTCGACATCGTAAAAAGTCGAAGGTGCCGCCAAAACAAAACAATTTTCTTCACTTATTGGTGTGTGGACTGCACTCACCATCCAATGTTTCACTGTCTGCCTGTTTATTTTTGTCCCTCATATTTATTTTAGTTTCAAATTTAATCTTTAAAGCCTTAATTATTTTAAATTAATAAAATTTTATTTTATTTTTTTATATTGAGCATCAACCAAGCATTAAACTTTTTCCTTGATACTGCTACATCCTCATATCTTGGCAACCAATATAAACCATTTAGGTCGAACCCAAAAAAACTTAATATGGAAGGATTTAATTAAAAGAGAAAAGAAGTCGAGCATAAAAAAAATACCTAAATTTTTCCCCTGTTTATTTAACCAAGTCCCTGATTGTAGTAAATTTGAAGAGGATAAACATTTATTTAAGCTTCAAATTTAGTGTAAAAGCTCTAATTATTTTAAATAAATAAAATTATATTATATTTTATCAAACCAAACATTAATCAATTGACCAAATATTTTCTCTATACCTTAAGATACTCATTCATAGAAGGACTGTTAGAGAATAATATAAATCATATCTTGGGACCTTACCCAACAGTTTAAACTATTGGATGGTTCTTTGACATAGTATCAGAGCCTTGATAACCAAGCGGTTACGGGTTTGAATTTCACCATCCCTATTTATTTGATAAAAAAATTAAGCACAAAGTAATGTCAGACACAACAGCTCGTGGTGCCTAAACCTAAATTAATGCAATATTAAAGGACCAACTTATAAGACAAAAATTGAGCCACTAAAATAAAAAAACAAATTAAAAGATAATTGGTTTAAAAAAACAAAAACAGAGAGAGAGAGAACATTATGGAACGATATGTTACAATGGATAATGTTCTCTCTCTTTGGTTACACTAACTTCAAGAGAAGGATTAGGTTGTTTTTAATTTAATTTACTTTAATTAGTGACTTCAAAATATTTTGTAATAAAAATCACACAATTATATCTAGGAAAAATCATTTCCACTATCCAAAAAAAAAATTAATAAAAAATGTCAAAGATATTAATATTTATTAGTAGTTCAATTGGTCAATTAATGATATAGTTTTAAATAATCAATGACCCTCGTTTGGTCTCCATGGCTTCAAAAACAACCATTTTTGTGATAGAATTTTCGGTCATAGCCAAGCAAAATTCGCTCAAAAAGGCACTTTGTGATGGATTTGTGTTAAAAAACAATTGATAAAAAAAAATAATTGACGTCGCGAAGCGCATTTGTGATAGAATTCTAGCGATTATAAATTAAAAATCATGAATTTATTGCTGGGAATTTGTGACATAATTTGCAGACACAAATCAGTCACAAACAAATATAAATAAACAAATTATAAAATTCCGATTAGTCCAAAATGATTCATGTTCATCAAATCATAATAACAACAACAACAACAATAACATCATGATTGTTTTTTAAAATAATTAGTTTTTCTAAAACAATTATTATTAATATTCATGATCATAAAATTTCAAATAATTTCTAGTGACATTAATTGTTATCAACATCCGCTTTTTTGTTTTTTGAGATTAACCTCTTTAATTTAAATAATGAAGTAAGAATTTAAATCAATTATTAGTTAATCCATTTTGATGAGAAACTAAATTAATGAGTGTACATAGTGATATATAGAAAAGAAAAGGAGATAATATGTTTAATGGATAGTATTAAATTTATAAAATAAATCTTGATTTTTTTTGAGGTTCAACCTAATATGAAAAGATATTTTTCTATATATAACTTTATTTCGTCTATTTCTTTTTGTTACGGGCTAGCGAGAAATATTTTACATATACAGGTTATGTTTTATAGATAAGTTAATGTATATGATCTAATAATATTAAATCAAAATAATTAAAGAAATAAGGATTTTTGTTTTTTTTTTTAATAATTCTTGCTATCAGTTAAGTTATTTTCTGACTAACAACAAATTTTCAATAAAAAAATTTATCATTATCCAAAAAAGTATTAAATAGAGATCATTATATAAGTGTCTATATATATAAACGGTTTGACTATAAAATCAGATTATATGAATATATATTTTGACTATAAACTCCAATAGATGTTTTTAAGGGACAATGGAGAGATTGGTGGCTTCGCCATGTGCAAAGAACATTTATAAAAAAAAAAAAAAAAAAAAAAAAAAAAAAAAAAAAAAAAAAAAACAAATTGGTAAAAAAAGTCACGCAATTACATCTAGGAATAATCAACGACGATTAACCTTATATCCATTTAAAATCATCTGAAACTTCCATTGAACTAACTACCCCAGGACCACAAACATTTTGTCACCTAACAATCTTTAGTTCTCGACCTACTCTGATATTTTCACCAGATATCTTCAACAAAGCCTTGTGACTCGAGGCATTGCACCCAATCCTGTTAACTTAAAGGAAAAGTATCATGCTGGAAACAGTCTTATCAGGAAAATATTGGCATATGATTGATATTGTCAAGTTTTTTGAATCTATGGAGGAATTTAGAGTGATTTCTACTATCTTGTCAATCGGTTTCATCACTGCGATCAAAGAACGAGCAACTACGTACTAAACACTCAAGCAAGTCTTCGTCGGCTTCATTTAGAGATAACGCCGACCAATTCAATGACTCCAATCTATAAATAACCTAGCATCCATGCAAGATATCTCACCCATCTCCTTAAGAAAAATCAGCGTGGAATCTAATGGAAGGGCTAAAGTTTGTACTAGTTTTTGTCCTCTTGGCTCTGGCTTCTTCATTTGCCTCTGCCTTCGATCCTAGTCCTCTTCAGGACTTCTGTGTAGCAGTGGATGAAACCGATGGTGGTATGCGCTCTTGAAGTATTTCGTTAAGAGTTACATGATAGTATTACACTGAAAATATCATGCATCCTGTATATCTTTTATTATTCCTTTACTTTCCGATATATATGTTCAATATTCTCTATTGATTGATGACTTTTTAAGGGTATCGAATGTCTTTCTCATGCAGTGTTTGTGAATGGCAAATTCTGCAAGGACCCAAAGGATGTTACTGAAAAGGATTTCTTCTCTTCTGGACTCAACATTCCAGGGGACACTTCCGGTCGTGTTGGTTCAAATGTCACTGCTGTCAATATTGAAAAAATTCCAGGACTCAACACTCTTGGCATATCCTTCGCTCGCATTGATTTCGCTCCATATGGCCTGAACCCACCCCACACTCACCCTCGCGCCACTGAGATCATAGTAGTTGTGGAGGGTACCCTCTATGTTGGCTTTGTTACGTCAAACTTGGCTAACGGAGATAATCGCCTAATCACCAAAGCCTTAAAACCTGGAGATGTTTTTGTGTTTCCAATTGGACTCATTCATTTCCAATTCAATGTGGGAAAAACCAAAGCGCTTGCTTTCGCCGGCTTAAGCAGCCAGAACCCTGGTGTAATTACAATTGCGAATGCGGTGTTTGGATCGGATCCACCCATTAATCCTGATGTCCTCGCCAAGGCCTTCCAACTGGACAAGAAGGTTGTCGACTATCTTCAGAAAGCATTCTAGTCGGACAAGAACAAGACACGGAGCAGTAGCCCTGCGATTTCCGATTATATTTGACATGTTCTCATCGTTATTTCCTCTGTCGTATTTGTTTTCATAAATAAAGAGGTTGCTGAACCTGTATGTTATGCTTATTCCATAATAATATAGAATGGGTTATTATTTTCTTTACAAAATATTTTTATTTTATGAATTTTATATTTATTTTGGATTTATTAATTAAAAACTAAATTCATTAATCATATATAAAAAAATATTAAAAATAAAAAAAATAAAAATATCTTTCATTAATAATAAATATATTTTAAATAAGTAAAATTCTACGTGTAATCAACTGCTATGAAGCATATTTATTAACAATTTCTTACTTATATAAAGTCAATTATTCATATATCTAATACTTTATCCCTTCATATGATGCTCATGATTGACTATGTAGTATATTTTTTAACAATTTTTTACTTACACTAAAGTCAATCATTCATGTATCTAATATTATATCCCTATGCTCATGTTTTTATTGGACAATGCCTTGGGAAGAGAATTTACACGATTATCTTCAAAGCAATGAAGGAAAAGATGATTAACATGCTCAATATTTTCCTCACAAAAGGACACACTGCTTGGCTTTGTCTTGTACCAATTAAGATGTTAATAAGACCAAGACTATTGTAACGAAAACTAATCTTATCAAAACCAATAACTCTGCCATATGACGACAGAACCTTGTTGATGCTAGTTACAATCAAACAAATATTGGTAGGTCAGTGACCTCATGCCAGGCAAACCAATCAATAGGACCATCCATCACAATGCAAGGTCTTAATTCATCAAAGTAAAATAATATAGTCGTACTTGCAATAATGATTATTATGAGCAGTTACATGTGAATCTGTTATAGCTACATAAGGATTTGTCAGATTACACGGATTACCTGATAGATGCATTTATGGATCAGACTGGGGATGCACATTAGTTTTTTTCACAAATCACCTAGCCAATAAGTCTTCTATTTTTATGGATTTCAAAAAAAAAAATGTGAATCGTCAAGTCAACAGTTTTCTATTTTTAGGGACCGGCGTTGATTTTTTCATAAATAATTAGAAAATAAATTAAAATAAATCATGAATAAGCTCATAAAATAATTAAGATAGTTGATGTCATGAAAATGTATTTAAGAAAAACCATATAGTAAATGTAACATTTTGTTTGAAAGGATGTGGTAAGGATGTCGACGTCTATTTTCCTTTAAGCGTAAATAATTCCTTACTTGAATCTCTAGAATTATTGCATAATTTAGGATTCCTAGTTTTCTTTAACTATTAGGGGGGAAAGTTTATTTTTATTCATTTTTTCTTTTAATTTTTGGAGGTACCAATTTATGTCAGGTAATGACAGCTTGGCAACTCCATAGGGTATACTAAGGTTGAGGCTATGTGCATGTGTTTTCTTGTCAATTTATTTCTAAGAATTTATTTAATTTAATTTTATCTATTATTTATTGTGTTTATTTTAATCTTCTAGATTGAATGTGCATGCATTTTATTTTTCAAGTTTCCACACACGTCATAAAAACCAATAAAAAGCTTTGGGCTTGAGCTCATCACTTTTTAGGATTAAATGGGAAGATTTAGGGGAAAATGTTGGGTGTCACAACCCATTTTTAGGTTATTCCCAGATTCATCTTTTCCAACCTAAAAAGAAAAAGAATGGAACATGACACGGTGTCGTTTTGAACGGCACTGTGCTACTTCTTCTTCCCCTGGACGCGTAGAGGCAGGGGAAGAAGAGGTTTGTTCCCCTGTATTTTCCCGATCCCTCTCTCTCCCAAGACTCGAAAAACCAACAAGACATACACCCCTTGAACTGCCAAGACAAAAATGCAGAGGAGACAAGTCCTGCAGGCGGCTCTGGGGTGGCTGCCCAATGGCCGCTGGCCACCCTACCCCTGTGGTAGTAGCCCTCTCTCTCCTTTTTCACCCTTATAAATAGCAGGGGAAAGAGAGCAAAACGGGGGGAATTTTGAGGAGATATTGGAGGAAAGAAACGAAAAAACCAGAAAGGGGAGATTAGAGAGAAAACAGAGAAAGACGGGGGGAGGATGAGAGATTGAAGGAAGAATTGATTGAGATACATAAGGGAGAAAGAGAAGAAAAACAGAGAGCAAAAACATAGAAAAAGAAAGAGAGAACGAAGGAGATTAAATGAAAAAAGAAGGAATAGCCAGAACAAAGAAACAGAAAAGAAAAGAAAAAAGAAGGAAATGAGGGAGAACAGAAGGGATAGAAGAGAGAAACCAAAAAAAAAGTAAAGGAAAACAGGGGAGAACAGAGGAGAGAGAGAGAGAGAGAGAGAGAAGAGAAACAGAAGCAAAACATACCAGAAAAAGAGAAGACACAGGGACGAGGGGAACAAAACAAAGACAGTGATAGGGGAAAAAGCAATCAAAACAGAAAGAGATAAGGAAAAACAGAGGCTTGAACCTCTGCACAAGGAAGAAGAAGAACAGTCACCGCCGCAGTAACCACCATCATTTTTTTGCCATCTCAAACCACCGCCAACGACAGCGAACACGCTCCTTCACTCCAGGTAACCTTCTCTCCTTCTCTGATCCGTCTTGCTGGTTTGTTTCATTTGCATGCAGAACGTGAGCAATTCACGTTCTGTAGCGAATGAAATATAATTAGTCGGTTACCATGTTATAATTAACTGGTTACTCTGCTCAGCACAGTAACCAGCTATCTTCTCGGGCTGGACTTTAGTAGTGTAGTCCACATGACTGGGCCGAGTCCAGCTTGGTAGAAAGAAGGTTTTCTTTTTGGGCCGAGTCCGGCCCCGCTAAAAAAAAATCAAAAATCCTTTTAAATTTTTTTTGGTTTTCCAGCATATTTTTTTTTTTAATATTGGTTTGTATTTCTATATTGTAAGGATACAAATCCGGTATTAAAATGTCTAGTTTTCATCGAAACATTGCAAAAATTATGAAACAAAAAAAAAAGATTTTGTTTTCATTCATACGATCAAGTCTCAAAAAAATCATATCCTATTTTCATACGACAAAAAATTAAAAATATATGTTAGCAAGCATTTTGACTTTAATAACTAGTTTATTAAAGTCATGAGAACCAGACCAACATTTCAAAAATTCCAAAAAAATATTTTGTTTTCTTTTAATATTTGAGATTACGAACTTACACGTAAGACGTACTCCTAATATTAAAATTAATTTCTTTGATTGACATCAGAATGGTTAGGTTTCACCTTATAAGATTAGACCTCCTTACCAAGGAAAAAAAATTTTAAGACCGTAGACAGACCAACAATTAGAAAACACGACAAGACCTTAGTTTTTTATCAGACAATTAAACACTGCAGCTTACCTTAGGTAGGGCGTATTTGGGGTGCTAATACCTTTTCTTTACGCAACCAGTCCCCATGCCCGATCTTTGAGACCAGTTAGGGTTCTTAGTGACCAAAATACTAGGTGGCGACTCTCATTTCTACTTTTCACTGATAAAAGACAAGAATTCCTTATCTCCCTATATTTACCAGATAGATACTTACGAGAGTGGACAATTTCACCGCAACGCCGCACACGTGCGACATTGGAGAATTTCTACTTTCCAAGAAAGTATCGTCATCAGTTGAGCCTATTTTCATGTTCTAATTGGGTCATTTTATGTTTTTTGTGTGCACCATCAATTATATAATTTTAAACCTTTTACCAGCTCTAATAGATGTTTGAAATATTAAAAATGTTTTTTAGTGATTTCCATAGAAACTTCACAACTGCAAGTTCAAAGATAACTCGAACAATTGAAAAAAAAAGTTTGTTAAAAAAATTCTAAAGTAGACATCCTTTTAAAAAAAGTATTATGACGACAACATATTAAATCGACCAGCGTCAATCCAAGTTAACATATAAAATCTACAACTTAGATTATGAAACCTTGATAACCTCATAGAAAGCAAAAAAAAAAAATCATATTGGAGCTCAATTCTCAATCAACTCAATAGTAATGATTGAAATTAAAAAAAAAATCAATCAAAAAAAGAATATAAAAACCAAGTCAACCATGGTTAACCTCCCAAGACTAGATCATGAATTCAGGATAACCCAATACAAAGCAAATCAAAAAATAAACTACAAAGCTCAATTCTCAATCAGTCCACAATTAAAGGATGAAATTGAAAGAAAAAAAACCAATTAAAAAAGGAAAACAAAACCTGATTTAACATGCCAAGCCATTGACTAAAATCATGACACTAGGATAACCTTATAAAAAGCAAACAAAAATAAATTATGAAGCTTAATTTTCAATCAACCTAAAAGGTGAAGGATAAAATTGAAAAAAAAACTCAATTATAAATAGGACCAAAAAAACTCGATTCAACAGAGTTAACCTATAAAACTCGTGACTTGTGTCATGAGATTGAGATAATCTTATAAAAATCAAAACAAAATAAATTATGAAGAATAATCCATAATAAATCCAATGTTAAAGGATGAAATTGAAAAAAAAAGGTATTTTTCTAATGAACAATACTTTATAAGGATGAGAATAATGATTTTCTCTCCTCAATTAGTTCTTGTTAATGTTTTAGATGGAAGAAGAAAAATCATAGTGACCTACTAGATTTGTGTCTTATGCTATGCCATGGGCTGAACCAAATTTCATTTTTTTTTATGTAAAGAAAAGAACATTCATGTATTACTAACACATTTTAAAACAGGAAGAAAAATTTATGACTCGGATCATAGATTCGAATGAATTAATTAAGGAGGTTTCATTTGATTATATGAGGAAAAACAACCAATGACAGTAGACGATTCAATTTTTTTAAAAAAAAGATGACTATGATAACCTGCATAAAAAGAACGCTTGTCAATTTCTAAAAAGATATCTATCAAAGATTTTGATCATATCTCTATAATCTTACTTTATGAAAAAGTTAAATTAAATGGAATAAAAAAGTTAGTATGAAAAATTTGTTACCTGGGTTGTAAGATCACGATAATCTCATAGAAAGCAAATAAAATAAAATTATGAAGTCTAATTCCTAAAAATCCCAATGTAGAAGGATAAAATTAAAAAAAAAACAAGAAATTAGCAACACACAAAAAAAAATCTATAATGGGTAAGCCCAACAAACCCCACGACTGAGATCATTCAAATAGGATCAACTAATAGAATGCAAAAAACAAAATATCACGAAGCTCAATTCTCAAACCAACATAATGTTGATGGATGAAACTAAAAAGAATCAATTTAAATAAGGAGACCTGAGCTAACCCGAATGAATCCGCCAAACTTGCAATCCAAGTCATGAGATCAGGATAACTCCAAAGAACACAAATAAGAGAAAAATTATGAAGCTCAATTTCATATCAACCTAACGTTGAAGGATGAAATAAAAAAATCAATTTAAAAAAGGAATTTAAAAAAAGAACCAAGTCAACTCGAGTTAACCTTCTAAACCCGTAACTCGAGTTATGAGACAGAGATTACCTCATAGAAGGCAAATCAGAAAAATCATAAAGTCTAATTCCCAATGAACCCAATGTTGGACAACTTTGATAAAAAAAGGACCCAAAATAAATAAATAAAAAAACAAACTGCAATGAAAACAATGAGGATCAAATTTAACATAGAACAACTTGCCAATGTCAAGAGAATCAATACAAAAACCAAGGAAATGAGAAAGAAAAGATATAGAAGAAGAAAGAAAAGGTTGTCGAAGTCGCACCATCGGTCTTCCATCAACACTCACCATCTTATACAAATGCCATTGTCGCTCCAACTCCAACACCACCAAGGATGGTGGCATTCCCACAACGTAAGAAATCAAACACGCCGCTGAAACACGACAACTTTCTTCACATACTGGTGAGTGGACCGCACTCGTCATCCAATGTTCCACTTCATGTTCACTTTTGTCACTCATATTTATTTTAGTTTCAAATTTGATCATTGAAGCCTCAATTATTTTAAATCAATAGAATTTTATTTTATTTATCCAAATTAAGCATCAATCAAGCACCAAAATTATTTCTTTATATTGCTAGATCCTCCGAACTTGGCAACCAATATAAATCATTAAGTCCAAACTCAAAAAAACTTAATGTCAAAGGATCTAATTAAAAAAAATAAGTCGAGCAATAAAAAACATTTCCCCTACCCATTTAACCCAGTCCCTAATGGTAGCAAATTAAAGAGGATAAACATTTATCTAAACTTCAAATTTAGTCTTAAAAGCTCTAATTATTATAAATTACTAAAATTAAATTTTATTTTATCAAAATAAACATTAACCAATCAACGAAATATTTTCTCTACACCTAAAGATACTCATGCCTAGGCAGACAAAACAACTAGAGATGCCCAAACCTAAATTAATACAATATTAAACAATCAAATTAGAAAACAAAAATTGAGAAACTAAAATAAAAAAAAATAAAAGATAATCTTCTTTTAAAAAAAAACACAGAGAGAGAACATTGTGAAACGACATGTTACAATCTATACTGTTTTCTCTCTTTGGTTACGCTAACTTTAAGAGCAGGATTAGTTTGTTTTTTTAATTTAATTTAATTTAATTAGTGACTTCAGAAAAATTGTAATAAAAATCAAACAATTACATCTAGGAAAAATCACTACCACTATCCAAACAATATTTTTTTTAAGAAAAATTGTCAAAGATATTAATATTTATTAGTAGTTTAATTGGTCAACTAATGAAATATTTTTAAATAATCAATGACCCATCGTTTTGTCTCCGTGGCTTCAAAAACAACCATTTTTGTGGTAACAAGATCAAATGCCATGGAGACCTTAAGCCCACTCCAATAATGGACAATGGAGAAATATTTGGTGGCTTCGCCATGTTCAAAGAACATTTATAAAAATAAAACGAAAAAACAAATTGGTAAAAAAAGTCACACAATTACATCTAGGAATAATCAACGATGATTAACCTTGTATCCAATTAAAATCATCTGAAACTTCCATTGAAGTAACTACCCCAGGACCATAAACATTTTGTCACCTAACAATCTTTAGTTCTCGACCTACTCTGATATTTTCACCAGATATCTTCAACAAAGCCTTGTGACACGAGGCATTCCTGTTAACTTAAAGGAAAAGTATCATGCTGGAAACAGTCTTATCAAGAAAATATTGGCATGTGATTGATATTGTCAAGTTTTTTGAATCTATGGAGGAATTCATGAGTGATTTCTACTATCTTGTCAATCGGTTTCATCACTGCCATCAAAGAACGAGCAACTACTACAGACTGGAGCAAGTCTTCGTCGGCTTCATTTAGAGATAACGTCTACCAATTCAATGACTCCAATCTATAAATAACCTAGCATCCATGCAAGATATCTCACCCATCTCCTTAAGAAAAATCAGCGTGGAATCTAATGGAAGGGCTAAAGTTTGTACTAGTTTTTGTCCTCTTGGCTCTGGCTTCTTCATTTGCCTCTGCCTTCGATCCTAGTCCTCTTCAGGACTTCTGTGTAGCAGTGGATGAAACCGATGGTGGTATGCGCTCTTGAAGTATTTCGTTAAGAGTTACATGATAGTATTACACTGAAAATAGCATGCATCCTGTATATCTTTTATTATTCCTTTACTTTCCGATATATATGTTCAATATTCTCTATTGATTGATGACTTTTTAAGGGTATCGAATGTCTTTCTCATGCAGTGTTTGTGAATGGCAAATTCTGCAAGGACCCAAAGGATGTTACTGAAAAGGATTTCTTCTCTTCTGGACTCGACATTCCAGGGGACACTTCCGGTCGTGTTGGTTCAAATGTCACTGCTGTCAATATTGAAAAAATTCCAGGACTCAACACTCTTGGCATATCCTTCGCTCGCATTGATTTCGCTCCATATGGCCTGAACCCACCCCACACTCACCCTCGCGCCACTGAGATCATAGTAGTTGTGGAGGGTACCCTCTATGTTGGCTTTGTTACGTCAAACTTGGCTAACGGAGATAATCGCCTAATCACCAAAGCCTTAAAACCTGGAGATGTTTTTGTGTTTCCAATTGGACTCATTCATTTCCAATTCAATGTGGGAAAAACCAAAGCGCTTGCTTTCGCCGGCTTAAGCAGCCAGAACCCTGGTGTAATTACAATTGCGAATGCGGTGTTTGGATCGGATCCACCCATTAATCCTGATGTCCTCGCCAAGGCCTTCCAACTGGACAAGAAGATAGTCGACTATCTTCAGAAAGCATTCTAGTCGGACAAGAAATGGAGCAGTGGCCCTGCGATTTCGGATTATATTTCACATGTTCTCATCGTTATTTCCTCTGTCGTATTTTTTTTTCATAAATAAATAGGTTGCTGAACCTGTATCTTATGCTTATTCGATAATAATATACAAAGCATTATAATATAGCACCTGGTAATAATATAGAATTCATAGTAATATAACACCAAGGAACTGCAGTTAGCGCTCTTAATTTCTAACTGGTCCTTTTTTTGGTTGAACATGTTTTCTCCCTTCTTTTTTTTTTTTTTTCCTCTCACATGAACGAGCAATAATTATCACTTAGTGTGATATTTGATAGGGAATTATTTCAGCAATTGCAAAGTTTGACTCTAAGATATAAGAGTGTGAAGGATTGCTATAAAAAGATGGAGATTGTCATGGTTAAAGCTAATGTTGTTAAGGTTAGAGAGGCTATAATAACAAGATTTTTTAATAGTTTGAATAGAAAGATAGTTAATATAATTGAATTACATCATTATATTGCGAAAGAAAATATGGTTTACATTGCTTTGAGGATAGAGAGACAGTTAAAAAGAAAAGATAATACACACTAAAAAAGTAATTCAGGTTCTTTTTTATCATAGAGGTCAAATTATATAAGAGAGGGGGCTGCTATATTAATGATCAATATAATGGAAAGCAAAGTCAAACCACATAAAGCTATAAATAAAGGTTCAACTACTACTGTCCAAGTAAAACCAAAACTCAAACTAATTGTAATCATGATATTAAATATATCAGGTATTTGGGTAGTGGACATCTAGCTTCATAATATCCAAACAATAAAGGCTTTTTTTTTTTCATAGGCTCGTCGCGATGTCAGATGCGATATTTATATTGCATGCATTATAATAAGGCATTTATCATATGCAATAGTGGTAAAGCTTTTTTTTTTTATTGCCACCAAAATTTCTTTCCAAATCATTATTTATTTAGAAATAATAAAAAGAACTTCTTGAAAGATAAAGTTGAAAGAGATATTGCACCGCAAGTATTGTCAAGTGAATATTTGTATGATGAAATTTTCAAGTATGAAGGCATTGTTTTTTGTTTTCATTCAAGTAAACAAAAGTTTTTTTATTTTGGTGTGACCTACAATTGGGTTATATGAAGTATTTTTTGGAGCTTCTTTATTAAAAAACAAATGTTAACACAATCATAAATGCAAAATGAAAAACAAATGATGATATAAAAACTAACTTGAATTTATCTTGTATTGTGACCGTGAGAATATGAAGTTGATTAATGATGAATTTTATGTTGCGACTATAAAGAGTAAAAAATCATGATTATCATATGTTTATGTAAAGTGTACCATTTCCTCCTCCTCCTAGATCTTCCACTTTAGCATTTTTTTCCTCCCCCCACACCTCCACTGGTTTAGGATATTTTAAATGCATGGAGGATAGTAATTGGAACTTAATTATATTTAGAGTTTTATAATTAGTATTAGTAATTGGAGGATAGTATTTGAAACTTAATTATCTAATTAGGATTTCTCGTAGTGATTTATGAGAATGCTAATCATATTTAGAGTTAATTATTAATTATGTGATTTGTTAGGATTTTGCTTGATTACAACTTGAGATTTAAATTAATAGGTTTTATGAATTTTGGCTAAAGGTAGATAGTTTTATACATACCCTGTCGGCATTTTAAACACACCGATGGTTTTCCGATGGTAAATGCGGTGCTAAAAGCTGATTTTAGACGTGACTATTCTATTGAAGATTTCGTAGGTGTTTAAAGCGCCGACGGAATATGCAAGGGGAAAAAACCACTACAGGAAGAAGAGACACCCACAAGTGGAATGCCAAACAAGCGCCTTGTATTGTTCAAAAGGTTTGTCGTCAGTTCTTTTCAACTAACCCTTTTTTTTTTCTTTTAAGAAAAGATTAGTCTTAACTCACTCCCTGGAAACAATTTCAAAATCATTTCCAAGATTCTGAAAATCTTTTTCATGCCAAAGATCATGGCAATCATTGTCATGGATTCAAATCTTCTCAGAGGTTCCGCAAAACCCTATCTCGTAAAGCTCTGTAAGTGAAAAATAAAAAACAAGACGTTCAAAGGTACCTGATATGATTCAAACATGAACTTGATACGTTCATACCTTTCCAGTCCTTCAAAAAGAATTCTTGCAAAATAAGATCGATTGAATACTTCTGGAACAATGAGCGAGAAGGATTATAACGGTATAGCTTGACCAAAACACTAGATATTTTATTTATTATTGAATGGCTGCCTTGAGGTGTCTAGGGTGATACAAACACTAGACCGAGTACAAGCTTCACTAATTTCAGAAATAAAGGTTTTTCGCAAACAAGAAATTTAAAACACAACCAAACAATTGATAATAATCTCTGGGTTTTCAAATATAGGACATAAATTATCCAGGGACAAAACAACAACGCTAACCATCTCATCATGCAGAAGCCTCACGATGCCATTATACAGCCTGGCCAACTAGCAACTTGCGGATCTGCAATAAGAAGCCAATATATCATTAGGGTAATCAATTATGTGGGCCATTCGATTTGGTCTTTCCAAGGTAGCACTAAGACTTTCAGCAATTTGCAGACAAAGAAGATGATACAACGGGGAGAATAGTTATAAAACTCCCCACTGAATTGTGTTTGCATCCCCTAGCATGTGTGCAAATAAGAATGAGGGAGTTTTAGTTAAGGAATCTCCAAAAATTAAACAGGTACGCGCATAACACTGATAAAGAAAGTTCAGAATAATAAAAAAAAAAAAAAAAAAAGGGGGAACATTATAAGAAGCTAGACAAACTAGTGGGATCACTTTCACCCATAAATTACAATAAAATATTACCACTTAAAAGGAATTTCCACCTCTTAATTAGAACTCATACTAGAGGATTAGATAAGGATCCACTAGTTTGTCTAGTATGAGTTCTAATTAAGACGAGGAAGTTCCAAGTCACATGGCAGATGCCAATGCTGCAAGTTTCATTTTAAAGACCATTTCTGAGTTCTTTCTGCTGTAAAATATAACCTCCTTGGATTTCAGATCCAAAACAGCCAACCACTAATCAGATCTTCCTTATCCTCCTTGCAGAACTATTGATTGATGGACAAAACAGAAGAAAGAAAAGCCCTCATCTAGACACATCTTTGGTATAAGATAACACAAGCTGACAGAACAATATCCCATATGTTTCAACAATAACTACAATCAATACAAGTTGGGCCAGGAGTTTGGACTAAAATGGCTATTTGAAGTCTAGTTCTAAACTTCAATGTGCCAAAATGAAAACAAGGAGAAATTCTCAATTAGAATGAGTTAGCTCCAATCAGAGAACTAGCATGATTATTATTTCTCTAAGGATTAGTGAATGTTGCAATGATGTAGAAGATGCAAGACCACCAACAAGATCACCATAAAACAAAGACACACTCAATCTTGAGGAAATCAAAACAAGAGACTTGCTCAATCATGAAGAAAACTCAGGTTTTTTTATTCAATAATAATACCTTACAGTTGAATGTCTGCATAGGGTGTTTATTTATAGGCACCCAAATAAAATAAGAAATCCAAATGAAAGTAGCAAACATGAGGAAACTACAATCTTCAAAAATCAAACCCTATATTTCTTCTAAAATAAGTAGTCTCAAAAAATCTATAATGTAGGCCCACATCATGTAGGTTACTTCACAACCTTTTTTTCAAATAATTGGGTACCACAATCATGATTGTTCCTTTTCTAGGAAAAAGTTCAATTCTCTCTTGGTCATTCTCTTGATATGATTATCCCAGTAAGGAATTGGAGTGTAGAGGCCAAGAACAAAAACAGTAACATCAATAACAAAAGTTTATGAGCATACCTCGGGAAGTTTTTTACGGAATGCAACATCCAAACGCGCATCAAGGGAATTTTCAAACACAATCTTCCCATCTCGAGACGCCAACACCACACCTCCAGAGCTTAACAATAAAAAATACCAAAATCAACTTGTTTCACCATCTCTTTTATTTAAATAATAAAGAGCACCTATTTTAAGATAAGCCATTTTGAAACCTTATACTAAATAGCTATTATGCAATTTGGAATCCTCAAACATCTGATACAAATACCATATCAATTATCCAACTAAATAATTTTAGAAATCAATAGCAGTTATACTTTTACCATGGCAGCCACAATTAAGAACAAAGACAACACACTTGTTAATTTCCCAGAAGTCCCACATAAACAACTACTGATGAATGAACATGTAAATGCACTCGGGATATTTTATTGGATTTTTCATGAATAATTTACCAGGAAAGACCATGAGCATTATGATGGCTAGGAGCAGGTGGGAGATAGATATTATGGTCCACAATGATTTCTGGGGGGAAAACATTTGCTTTCTCAGCATATTCATCCTTTGCTGAATGCAGGACAGACTCCACCAAATTATGGTCATCTTTCCGGCAACGTAGCAAGACAGCAGGCTCCTTCAATCTGAGCAAACTCTGCAGACAATTGAAGAAAAAAAATCCAGATTATGAGAAAAATACATTATTCAAATATATAACACCACATTCCTATTACATAATGAATCAAAATGACCATTTCTGAGCATTCCTAATAAAAACAATTTTTCATTTCAACATCTAAATTTTTACAAACAACCAACCATCCTCTAATATATATCAGTAAGGTAAAAACTTTCATCACACAAGTCCCTAAAAGCTCAAGCCATCATCGGGGTGTCTGTAGATTAAAATTCACTTCACTTTATCATTAAAATCAATTTTCTCAGTAGGAAAAATTATGTGCATGTATCTAACCACTAACATGCAGACATTATGCCATGTATCAAAAATTTACATTGATACAAAGGCAAACAAGAGAAAAAAACCCATCACCTGAAGCTTCATAAACTATACATGGCACAACAATTCTACAATTTTCATCAATTTTACGGAAACTGATGAGTATGAAAATATACATACACACACACACACACACATATAATAAAGGGACCAGTAAATAGGCAAGCTGGTTATTTAATAATGACCTGAACAATAAGGTCTTTGAGAAGATTCTTGTAGTGATGCTGATTTTGGCTGACATTCAAAAGCTCCTTTCCTGCTCCATCTTTCATGGAATTAACCATATCATCTTGAGCTTGAAGCACTTTGATCCGAGAGGCATTAAGCTGCATTGAATACTCACTACACAAAACAACCAACACAACAAAATGTCACTTCATATGACTTCTGATGAGAAAAGAATAAAATAATCCATTCTGTACCAAAACAAATTGATGGAAATTATTTTGAGTCCAATCCTGATCTCCATTCAATAAAACCAAACTAGTAATATCTCCTACACAGTTTCAAACCGAACCAAACTTTTATAATATCGATTAATTAAAAGAAATGATTAAAAAACAAGATAAAATCAATATCAACACTAACAAAGTTTATGATCAGCATCACTTCACTTCACTGTGCACAAGATAATAACTACAAGCAACCAAATTTAACAGCATAAATTGCAATATCAAGATCTAGAACAAACCCATCACTTAAAACTGAAATATAAACTAAATCAACACAACACCACCAATCAATGAACAGCATAATTAAGAACACAAATCACAAAATGTTAATCCGAAAACAATAAAAGGATGGAGAGAATTACATCTTTTTGCGAACTTGAACTTGCTTCTCTTTACGCTCATACTCTTGCCTGATCTTCTTCTTCTCTGCCTCAACCAGTTGCAGCTTCTCTATATTGAATTCCTTCAAAAACACAATTTTATCAATCAGATCAAAACTAAGCGAAGAAAAAAAAAACCCACTAAGCGATTCAGCAAAAAAGAAACAATGAAGAAGAAGAAAGAAGTACTTCTTCAGCAGAAACTAGGATCTCGTTGGCCTTTTCTTCCGCTTCTTGGCGGATGAATCTGACCATCTGCTGGATCTGCTTGGAGACATCTGCGTCGTTCATTTTGGATGATTGTGGAATCAATCACAGAAGGGAAGATCCAGATGGGAAGGGAAGTTCGGAGAGATTTGGACCTTTTAATTTTAATTTTATGATTTCAGTAATTCTGTTTGTATATTTAATACAGGACATAGAAGAGGCTGGTTTTTTTGACATTTTCACAAGGCTTTTTTTTTATTATTCCTCTTTCAATTTATTTATTTTTCACTTTTTTATTTATCCTTTCATATATATATATATATATATATATATATATATATATAGGTTAGACAGATGGCCATGCTTCGCTACGGGACTGCCCGTATTTTCTGCAATGTGAAAAAAATGTCATTCAAACGCTGCGCTGTCAATGCATTTAAGAACAAAAAAACAAAAATCTTGGTTTGATATTATAAAAAAAAATAATGAATATCAATATCAGCAAATCCATATGAGACCTTCAAAATTTGTGAGATAACTCAATAAAAATTTAAAAATATTACTAAATTTAATATTTATCTAGTATTATAGTAGTAGTTATTTTTAAAAAAATTATTTAAAAATACATCTGAGCTTCTGCAAATCTCATGAGTAATATATCATCAACATAACATCAAGTAGAGAAGCACTAGGAAATCATATTCAAAATGAAAAACAAACAGATATGGATAAACTAAGCTACGAATAAACTCATATTTAAGATAAAATATGCTAAAATAATTAAACCATGCATGTAGAGCTTGCTTGAATCCATAGAAAGTCCTATGGGGTTTTCATACATATGTTGGATGTTGTGAATTAGTCACCCCTGGTGGTTCTTCCATATATATGTCTTCAGTGATGTTACTATGCAGGAATGCATATTTTATATCAGCTGAAGAATAATAGGTTATTCTTGAACTGGTGTTGTAGTGATGATCATTCGTATGGTTCCTAGTTTGACAATTGGAGAAAAGGTTTCAGTATAATCAATCTCATCAATATGATGATATTCTTTTGCAACAACACGAGCTTTTAGTCTGTTTAAAGATCCATCATGTTTCAGTTTTGTCCTGAACACCTATTAATTTGTAACCGATTATATGTACATATGGCGGTACGGGAAATAAGAGTCCATGTATGATTTAACTGTAGAACAGTTCCATTGCAGCTTTCCATCCGGGATGAGCTAGAGTTGACTGGACATTTTGTGGCTCAAGAGGTACATTGTGAGTGGATATGGAGGTCAGGGCATTTTTGGATTTGGTTTACAATTCCAAATTGGGATCATGTAGCCATAGGATGAGAACCTTGACCTTGAGAAGGTTGTCCAACTCTTGATGCAGGTTCTGTTTGAGAAGCTTGAGGTTCTGCTTATGCAACTTTTGAAAGTGTAGCTGATTGAGACCGAGTAACCATAGAGTGAGAATCTTGTCCTTTTGAATGTTATCCAACTTCTGCAGCTGATTCAGGTTCTGTCTAAGAGTTTCCAGTTGCTGCAGCAGACTCAAAATGTTCTTCAAGATGGTCTCCTAAATTTCTAGTTGCTGCAGCAGAGTGTTCCCTTAAATTTCCAGTTGCTGCAACAGATTCAAAGTGTCCTCGCGGCAAATTTCCAGAAAACTCAAAGTTTTCTTGTGAGTGTGCTTCTTCTTCTTGTCAGTGTGCTTCTTCTTCAACTGACTGCTCTCCCTCAACCTGTGGAACTAACAGGTTGTAGATTGTGGCGCGACTCCTGTGACAGTGTTGCATCAGAAGCTTGTAGAGCTAGTGTAGGAATGGTGAACGTAGGCAGGGGACTGAGACATGGAGGCACTGGCGCTGTCACAGTGTTGCCTGCAACAGAATTGAAATCACTGCAGGGAATCCAAGTGTCAAAAATAAGCAATGTGTGTGATGAAGGTTGAGTAGCAGTTGATGTGGGAGATGTCTTGTATGGAAAAACGGATTCATCAAAAACATGTCGTGAGGCCATAATTTTTTTGCTTACAGGATGACAGCATTTGTATCCTTTACACAGAAAAATAGAGGGACATTAGCGTGAAACATCATGGTCATTCCTGGTTCTCGTATGGTCCTATGACGCCTTTCAACCATACATATTTGTTTATGAGTACATAGACAAGAAACTTGATGAATAATACTTGATGCATGGAAATGAGATGCAAGCTTTGAGTTGACAAATTCTCCTATGTTAAAGAGGAAAGTTTTTATCTTTTCGTTGAATTCCTGCTAATTTACTGTTCAAATGCAAAATATTCAATTACAAAATTTGATTTACAGGTAAGGGAATAATCCACGGATATTTAGAAAAATCATCTATCAAGCATGATATCTAAATTTTTTAATTAATAAAATAGGGGCAGGTCCCTATAAATCATAATGAATTTTGTCACACACACTCGTGCTTGAAATTGATGAACATGAAAAAGGTAATCTATTGACTATTATTAAAAAAAAAATCACTGGAAAAGAAAGTGGTGAGAGAAAACTCTCGGGTGGCCAAATTTCAACCACTAGTAACTATGATCTTGATATATGTTGATACAACTTTAAGAAGAGAACTCAATATAAGTGGTTTTTATCTCTAATAATGTCCAAAACAGTAGGCCAGGGAACAACAATTTTTTATTTAATTTAATTTTGAGTTTTTAATCCAATTAAAATATATTTTGTGATTAGAAATGGGTTTTAAAGGTCTTTATTATATTATTTTTTTTCATATTTTCAGGTTAAATAAAGGTTGAAATTTTTTATTTTGAGATCCAAAAACTTGGACTCTGATTTCCTAAAATTGAAACAAAATGGGGACCAGAGTAAAGGCAAGATAAGTTGGATGGCACATGTGGTACACGCGCTAACATGTGAAAGTTGGTAGCTGCACTCTACGATGCATGCAGTTGATTTTGGTGGCCAAACATCGCCATCCATGGCTAAGTTAGATGCGTCTCGGCAAGCTCTTCATGATGAGGTGACGCGACACGTGTACCGTTTAGAAGTGTATGGCAGCTCGTTTTACATCTTTTTTTCCCTCCTCCTACCTCTTTTCTCTTTCCTCTCCTCTGGATTTGGGCTACTCTGCCAAAAATAAAAGGTGTCTTGCCATTTTGTTTTTGTTTTAAATTCGATCTTTATTTTTTTAATTGTTATTTTCTGCTTTTGAACCATTTTTTAATTCATGTTGTTTTTCAATTTCATCCCTCAGCATTTACTTTCATTTAGTTTTTATATCAAATTTGTTTCTCATTCTTTTTATTTATTTTCATTTTAATTTTTGGATCCTTTTTTTAATTGAGTTTTTTATTCAATTTCATCCCTTATGGTTGATTAGAAAATATGCTTTGTGGTTTTTTCGGATTTACTTTTTATAAAGTAATTCCAGTCTCATGACTCGAGTCTTGGGATTCGTGTTGTTCTACCAAAAAATAAAAGGTGTTCTGCCATGTTTTTTTAATTTTGATCATTATTATTATTATTATTATTATTATTATTATTTTATCCTTTTTTCAATTAATTTTGTATTCAATTTCATCCCTTGAAATTTGGTTTCATTTAGTTTTTATATCAAACTTCATCTTCATTCTTTTGATATCTTTTAATTTTGTTTTGGATCCTTTTTCTTAATTGAATGTTTTTTTTTTCAATTTCATCCCTTAGCATTTTGTTTTATTTATATAAAAAAAAATTGATCCTCATTCTTTTTATTACTATTTGTTTTGTTTTGAATCCTTTTTTATTGATTTTTTTTAATTTAATCCCTCAGCATTTGGTTATTTGAAAATTTAGCTCTACGATTTTATTGGGTTTGCCAACTATAACATAATCATGTCCTCATTCACAAGAAAATACAAGAGAATTTCTGAAATGTTTTAAGTGTCATTCACTAAGAGAGTTACAATACACATATACACACACACACATCAAGAACGATCAAATCCCTTAATTCTAGGGTCTAATAAACATAATCAGATCCCTTAATCCTAGGTCTATTATAGAAAAGATTATAGTAAGAATATATAGAACAATAATGAAAATCTTAAAGAGATAATCAATGTATATACAACTATGAAAGAAACTAAATAAGAAAAGAAGAATATATTGACACTCATGAACCCGGTCATGGTTTTGGAAGATTAGACCGAGTTTACTTTAGTCTTCTTTTAGGTCTTTTTTAAAATTATTATTTTTATAATTTTCTATTTCAACATTAGATTGGTTGAAGATTGAGCTTTGTGATTGTTTTCACTTTTTTTTTCTATGAAGTTATTTCAGGTTGCATGTTTGACGTGTTAACCTAATATAACTTAGGTTTTTTTTTTCGTCACTTTTTTTCAATTGATTTTTTTTTCATTTCGCTCTTCAACATTAGGTTAGTTTGAGAATTGAACTTCGTGGTTTTATTCAATTTGGCTTTTTAGAATATTATCTCAGTCTCACAACTAGGTCATGAATTTGGTGGGCTGACTCGAGTGTAGTCAGGTCGTGTTTTTTTATTCCTTTTTAAAATTATTTTTTTTTATTCTTCAACATGTAATTTGTTGAGAATTAAGTTTTGTTTTTTTTTTCATTTTGCTTTCTAAGAGGTTATCACATTATTATTATTTTTTCTTTGTTATCAAACAAGATCACGAAGATCTTTTAAGAATACTAATAGGATATTTTTTATATAATATTTGTAATCATTTATTTTTTGCATTTAATGATTGTCAAAAAAAAACTATTTTGCTCAGTTTATTTACTATAATTGCCTTTTTTATCTTATTATTTAGTTAATCGAGTTTATTGAACCCAATCAAATCAATAATCGAGTATCATATTTTTTTTATTTCTTTAAAAACACTAATGTTGCCAAGAATTATTTTTTAATGTTAGGAACTAGGGCCACAACTCTAATTCTTATACTAAATTTTGTAAATCAGGCATCATCTTGACTAAGAAAAAAGACTTGATATTATAAAATTATTTAAGATTATTTATTGCTTTCTAAAAATAATTTAATCTTGTTTTATCATTGTTTTTTTATTTATATACCATATAAAATCTTAAATAACATAAAATATTTTTAAAAAACATCTCAAACAATAAAAAAAATACTTTAAAACTAGTTATTAAAGATCAATGTAACTATTTTAAGAAACAAAATCAGTAAACTAAAATACAAACTGCTATAATTACATCAAATGCGTAGAATTATTAAACTGAAATATGAGATGTCATGTCTCCGCAATCAAGGACTGAAATATGAGATAAATGAAGTTTGGAATTGAAATGTAAAATATTAAATCTTCAAAGGCTAAATAACAACAACTAAAACTTTAGAGACAAAACTGAAGTTTTCCGCACCTTTTGAACTTTTAGCTATATTGTTTTTTATTTGTCCTTCATTTAATTTTATTTTTAATTATAACCTAAAATTCTATCTTGCAAAATCAATCATTAATTTAATCTCAAGATGTTCTTGGACACTTCACATATGTGAGAATATGAGAACACAATATATAAAATTATAAAAAAATCAAGTTCAATAAATAATAATAATAAAAAAAAGAGAAGCGTTCATGTGCACAATGCAGTTGAAAACCAAGAAAAAAAAAATTAAAACCAAAAAGAAACCTCTATTCACATGAACATGGGAAAAAAAGAACTTAAAAAAATGCACCAACGGAGGAAAAAAAAAATCAAAATAATTGCACTAACTGAGAAAAAAAAACAAAACAAAATTGCACAATTCAATGAACAATAAATCACCCCACAGCCGAGGAAAAAACAATAAAAAACATTTGCATGAACCTGAGAAAAAGAAAATAAACCTAAAAGAAAGATGAATTGTACATATAAACAGTGCAAAGATTAAAAAAAATACATCAACCAAGAAAAAAAACAAAAAAGAAAAGAAATTGCACTATTCACATGAATAGTGTAGCAAATAGTAGTCACCCCAACTTTTTTGTTTTGTTACTAAATCCGATTTATTCATTTCAAATAATTCAATAAATGTTATATTATAAAAATACAACAAAATATTTGAATAATCATATACAAACATGTATAAACTAGTTATAATAAACATCATATGTTAATTTCATTTTTCAAAGAAAATTAAAAAATACATATATAAACAAGTTTAGCTTGTTATTTCAAGATTTTTTATTTCTATCACCCTCGCTACGTCGCAAATAGAATTCTAAGTTAATTTTTAAATAATAAATGCGACAGAATTCTAAGTTAATTTTTAAATAATAAAATATTATATTAATGTTGTGGATGCATTTCAAATTATTATGATTTTTTTTATTTAAAAATGTATGCATGTTTATGTTGCCAATAAAATTTCAAGTCAATTTTTAATGTGAAAAAAATATGTATATGTTATGGATATGTTTTCATGTATCATGTTTTTTAATTGAAAAACAAAAAGAAATAGTTTATTATTTATAAGATAAACTAATAAATAAAAAAATGTTATTATTAAATATTAAAAAAAATGTTATTTATTATTTATAAATAAGAAAATGTTAACAATAATTAAATATTAAAGGGAAAACAAATAATTATGTTTTTAGACCCGGTTTATTTTTGTCTGAAAACACTTTCAAAACATCATCTAAACCTTAAAATAACACTTAACCCCGCCACACCCTAAAATCACTCTCCGAAATAAAAATCAACCAAACTAAAATAAACTCTTATCTACTTTTCCGTTCATGTTTAGAGAGAGAGAGAATCTATTTTCATTAAACTCCTAAAAAAGAATATCATGTTTAGAGGAAAAAAAACTATTTCCATTAAACTTTTTTTTTAAGAAAAAACCTCATCAACACAAAAGTTGTCCACTTTTATTACTTGAAGGTCACGAGGTCAGCGACCAATAAGTTCAGCATTTCCGGCCAGTTTCTCTCTTAAACCCAAAAACTAATAAAATACACAAAATTAACTTTTAAACCTAAATAAAAGCTTCAAAATTGACCGCATATAATGCTCACTTTAAATTTTCTTTCTTTCTACACTAATTTAAAACTTCATCTCATAAATTTAAATCACAAAAGTATTAAAAAAAAACAAAAAATTCAGAAACATAAGCAACTCCACTATTCACAGCGGCAAGAGACACCCCTGATCTTTTAGTGTTTTAGTTAATTAATAACCGTCATTAAGCCTTTTCCTCCTACATAAACGGCCGGATTGAATACGGACATTGTATCCTATCAAAGCACATCAAACGGTTTACACAAACTTGGCTGAAGTAACAGTTACCCCCCCACCCCCTCTCTCGTCAAAATGCATGCTCAAAGTTATATAATAATTAGCTAAATAAGCAGAATGGGATCACAAGCACCAATTTTATCATTTCATTTCTAGCCCAAAGTTGTTGAAAAGAGAGCGAGCGAGAGAGAGGAACTGAATTCATCCACGGATACGGGAAACACATCACAATTTCATCTGAATAATTGACCAATTTTTTTCCTAAATATTCTGTACCTCCTTTTTCTTTGCTCTTATCTACAATCCCGTCTGACGAATCTTATGGGAAATCAAAATCATTTTCAGCAACCTTAAAGTGGTGGGGTTGCTGGCCTGAGCAATGAATACTCCACATTTTGAAATATGCCCTATCCAGGTTTCTAACCTGCATTTGCAAAAACAAGAGATTGAACCTTTGTCCCTCGTACATGCAAAACACATTGTAATTGCAAAAAAGAAAGCTTCAGCTTAAGATTACCCAGCGTCTTGTGTCAAACAGAGGGCAAGTCATACGGGCTGCCTTCAGTCTATTTGTTAGAGACTGAAGCTTTGGCCGGTTTAATGCAAGAGACACGGCCCTCTCTTCATATTCTTTCATACTGCAGACAAGGGCAAAAAAGCAAGAAGATAAAACTCACAAGCAACATGTATATGGTATAAGAACATGCAAAGCCAATTCAAGAAACTGCATACACTACCTGCTTACAATCATCTCGTCCCCAAGTCCAGTGGCAAGACAGAGTGATCCAGCAACTCTAGTAGCCATTTTCTCAAGGGGCATGGTCACCATTGGCAAACCTGCCCACAGAATATCTGTCCCTGTGGTATGGGCATTGCATAATGGCCTAAAATAAAAACCCAACTATCAATATCCAAGAAGCCCCCAGGCAACAAATTGACAACATTCAGTAGTGAATGAATGAAAGTGAGATGAAGAACAATTACGTGTCAAGAAATAAATCTGCCAAAGCACTTCGTCTGATGTGCTCTTGTTTCATGGCAACATCTGTGAAAATAATTTGGTCTGGCTGCACCCCTTGGGCAACAGCATCTGAACAAAGTCCAGCAATTGTTAACATAATGCCACAAGCTAGAACCTATGTGAGCTTGTGTTCCTTATGAGAGGTAATAAAGATTTTCACTTACATGCACGGAGTCTCATTTCCCCTGCAGCAGGGAACCTAAGGAGCCAAAGTGCACTGTTGGGTACACGTTTAAGAATGTTGCACCTACAACATTCATTAAATATAAACATGAATTTTAAGAAGCCATATGCTACAATCTTTCACATTAATAAAAATGAATCTAATGGAAGGGATGTCCTTTAATGTTGGATTACCAAGTATTAAAGATTTCAGGATCCATTTTGTACAGCTGATTGAAGCATGCAAATATAAATTTATCTTCAGGGAGGCCATAATCAGATCGCTTGTGCTGGCACGTTGGATCCAACACATCCAAATTTTTCTGAAAGCAATAGTAGTGGTTTTAAATATACATTTTCGATAACAAAGCAAGCATAATAAATAGTCTGGGACTAACCTGTTTATAATCATTCACAAAGTAGCAATGCGGCAGGTGAACCAGCTTTTCAGAATAAATATGTGAGAAACGGGTGGGTGAAACAAACTGAAAGGAAAGAGAAGGTGCATCAGAATCCAGACAACAAAGACAAAAAAAGAACCCAGCAAACAGCAAAAGCCGTTCCCTTCCAACCTCATCAGTGACCAAATAATCAATGTATGTTGCTCCTGTGGTCCCAGGGAATCCCATGTATGAAACCTGTATGGGTGCAGGCTGCATTGCAAATATTTCATTTCTTGCCCCCTGGATAAATATACACAGAGCAAGTTAAAAGATGGAATTCAGTTAATGATTTGCAAATTTAGAATGGGTAAAGCCATTAGTAACCGTACATGCAGACTATAGGTACAAAGTCATTTACCAAAACCAAGCATGTTCATAGATGTATCCACTTAATGTGAATACATCTATAATGAATAAAAGCATATGATATTATGCCATACAGCCTATAAAAATAACAGACTTTAAATCTAATGATGATTACCATTCTACAAAACCTCAGAAAGATGGAGATGTAGAACCACCGACAGAACACAAATCAAGATAGCCAATTCTTTAAGAAAAAACTCAATTTATTAGATGTAAAGTCATAACACTAACAGAATGCCTAGGTAAGGTGCATATAAATATAGGCAGCAAACCAAAAAAATTAGGAAAATCCATTTGATGGTTCTATTCATTAAGAAAACTAAAGTCCTATTTTAACACTAATTTATTAATGCTAATATTCTGAAAAAAAATACTAAAAATCTAGAATAAATATCCAACACAAAAAAATCCTAAATAATCAAAGATTAATTCTGATTGTTGTCTTTCTCCATTGACCCATCAGGTGGTGAATTGTTTTAGGAAAAATTTGAACTGAGCATACCTTGGTATACCCATTAAGGTTGATAAGGATTTGTATCTTGTCCTCATTAATTAGTTTAGCAATCATATCAGATGTCATGGCAGATACATCTATAAAATGCTCAGCTTCAAACTGGGTCCGCTGCCTCCACTCGGTACCATCATTTGGACTCAAGGCATAGCAGAACACCTGCACATCTCGTTAGCCTTAACATGCATATGTAGTGGGAAAAAACAGGGGGGAAAAAGAGGGAAGGCCAGAGAGTGGCAAATCAAAATTTACATACCTCAACATTTTCTCTGTTGTGCATGCCAAATACAGATCCCATAAGGTGTGACAAGGGATGGTTCCCAAAGTCACTGCTCACATATCCAATCCTAAGTCTCCCGCTTCCACGCTCATGCTTAACAGCAAGAGGGGCAGGATGCTTGAAGGGAGGAAGGGCAAAACGAGATGCAATTATGGAGCAATGAGCCGCGTATTTACGACTGTGATATGGAGGGATAAAATTATGAACAAAAGCTTAGATCATAGATATCAAGTACAGCTCAGTCCAAGACAATAATAACACCTGATTTCAAGTGCAAGCACTGGATCGATAGGATATGCAATAGCATGAAAAGGCTGCACACTAGGAAGAACTGCCATCTGAAATTAACAAGGCAATTAGAAAAGTTTGTAACTCCTGTGACAATACCCAGGTGATAAACAAAATGAAGCTTACAAATAACAGACATCATAATTTCTTACCGAAATCTGTCTCCTAATAATCCCTTCAACTTCATTGAACATTTTATCACGATCCTCCCAGCAGCAGACACACTAGAAAATGAAAAATGAGCAATAAGAAAGCATCAGTACACACAATGAAAGTTTCACACAGCAAACAGAATGCTTCAAAATCCAACTGATTAGCAGAAATAAGCTGAAATGGAAAAAATTGAGAACAAAATGTACATATACACGAGAGAAGATGCAGCATATTTGATGGTCAACTCATCAGAATTGACACCAGAAATTGAGAGAGAATGTACTTCATAATAGATAAATCACATCATTTATGCATATGGAAAACAAGCAACATTTATCAGGACAAGTGAAATGATAAAAGGAAAGGAGCAGCTCAGTTTGACAAGTCAGCTTTTACACTATAAACCTAACACAACAAATATATGCAAATCCAGGTTAAACCCACTACAAGAACAGCGCTGTGTGAGCATCACTTAAACAATACCTGCAAAGTATGTAGCAGGTTGCATGTTGCTTCTGGAAAGTCTGTTCGCAGAAGCAGTGCCTTCCTATAGCTCTTTATAGCAGCCTCCACATGTCCACTGCATGCAATGAAAACAAATTCATCAGCAGACAGCTAGTTGTCATTGCCAACATGAGTATTTTCAATACTATAACATGTGATGCATTCCAATCCAATAGTTGATTTATAGACAAATAAGTTTTCTCCCCTCAAGTGGAATTGAAGAAACATTTGGGGGGGCATCTCAACAGCACCCATAATTGCAGCAAACCAAATATATCATAACTTAGCAGCTTCCTGAATCAGAAGCTAAATACACCACTTTTTGAGATCGTATGAATAGCTAGCAGATCAAACAGGATGACATTCCCATTGCAGAAATCAAAGGTAGGGTAAGCAACCAAGCCTCACTCAACCAAATGAAACCTTTTCTCTCCACCCATCAAGCATCACTAATAAGAGCTATTCCAATTAAATTGGTTCTCAAACTAGAAACTAGAAAGCACCTGTCTTTATAAGCTGAAGCCAAATTTGCATGGGCTTCTGCCATGTTTGGCCGGATAGTGATAGCATTAATGTAGTCTTGAATTGCCTCACTTACTCTACCAATCTCCTTGTAAGTGTTGCCCCTATTTACAAGTCCATCAGCTGCCAAAGGTTCAATTCGAAGAACCTCATTATAGCATGATATAGCATCTGAGTAATTTCCCTGCCAAGTAAAAAAAGGAATGTAGTAGGAACATCCAAGGAACAATGAAAATCCACTATCATCAAGACAGAGTACTAAGAGAGAAGCACAACTATAGTGCAGATGTCCTTTCTGTTCAATTGCAAATGGAACATTGATCATAGAAATGCTCACTGAAAGCAGTCCAGCTACCATTACCTGTTGTTTATAGATTACAGCAAGATTACTGAAAGGAGCAGACAGCCCTGTTGTGACAGCCAGAGTGGCCTTATAACATGAAGCAGCAGCAGCAGACATGTTCCTGCATGAACAAAGAACTCTCATATAAACCCCAGCTACTTCATATCCTATATCTATTTGACATCATAAAATCATTTATTAAAATATCAAAGATTCAATTTCATATACCATTCCATATATATATTCCCAAGATTGGTAAGTGCTTGCGGGTGGTTTGGTTGTAGTGAAAGGCATTGCTAAAGCCAACAAGAAATAAAAGTTAGAAATTACAAAACAAGCAAACTGCAGTGGTAAAAAAAACCAAAATGTCAACCTACATTATAGCATTGGATTGCTTCATCCACTCGACCAACATCTTTCAATGCATTTCCCTTCCAGTTGGAAAATAAATCCGAAATTCTGATTAGTAAATATCAAATAAAATGAACATGATGATTTAAAATTGAAAATACACAGAAAATGCAAGGCTGTTAACATAAAGTGAGACCAACCAAGTTATTGTAAGCCTCTAAAAATCTCTGATCACAAGCAATGGCTTGCTTATAATGAAGAATTGCCAAATCCAGTTGGCCACGCTCATAATATGTACTAGCCAAATTTCCTGCAGTGTATTAAAAACAAACTAATCAGTCACATAATTTTGAGGGGAAAAAAGTTCTGCAACCATTAAAACAGAAAAACATGAAAGTGGATGAGAAGTATCTCGTCACTCCCAACACTAAATTTGCCAATGTAGGGGGAAATTAAGCAAACAGCCAATAGATCAATAATAGTTTCTTCTGACAGACGGAAAATTTTCGATTTAGTCATCAAATAAATAATAAAAAAACCAACAGAAAAACCAGGAATGAGGATGAAAGAAGCAACAAACAGACTTGCTAGGGTTGGGAAGGGGAAGGTCTGGATCTAAGCACAATATTTGCTATAAACAGGTTCTTCTAGCAACCATTATTTACATTTTCATAGAAGAATAGTAGTAATGATTATTTAATAATAACAAGAAAGGAAACTCAGTAAAAGATAGCTTTCCGAAAGACAATACAGATGTACACTCCAAAAACGACATGCCAGTAATACAAGTTAAGCCATACAAAGATTCACTAGGAGCATTTAGTGTTGAGAATAATTTCAAAAGTCCAGAACTACTATGGCTGCAAGGCAAAACAAACTCACCAAAAGCCATTGCATATTTCGGTCGTGCCTGAACTGCTTGCTGATAGCACACTATAGCCTCTTGTGGCATTCCTAAGGCCTGGAAAGGGCAAATAAAACACCTTAGTTTCCTCCATATGCCAATGTCAGACCAGGCAGAGGCAATTTCTCAACTTTAAGGGCACAAGACATGACAGCTTACCTTATAAACATTTCCAAGATTTAGGTAGGCATCAGGAAATTTAGGTTTAAGTTTTACAGCTTCCTGCAATTTTTGTAGTACAAAATGCAATCAGCAAGCATTCAAACACTGAAGGAAGAAACAGGACCAAGAAAATTTACAAACAGAGACTATTCAGCAACTTCAATATAATATATGGTGACGAAATAAATGCAGATTGGTACTGGGAGGCATTCACAGCTCACAGCAGGCAGTCAAAATCAAACTCCAAACAGAAAGAATTGATGGTAACTAATTGCTAAAGCAATCAAAAGAAAAACTTTTGGCAATGTTTAGACATGATGACTATACACAGTATTTGATTCAATATTCCCACAATAAAGAAAAGTTGAGACAGTGGCAGCAGTTGACGCAGATTGTCAAAGCAAAGAGGACCACAATTGAAACTCGACCTGGAAAAAAAGGCAAAAAAATTGAAGCTATCAGCTGTACCTTATAATATTGAAGAGCTCTGTTAAGATCACCAGACTCCATAAAGAGACCAGCAAGATTTGACCACGCAATAGCAAAAGTTGGTTGTATCCGTAGAGCCTCAAGGTAGCAACTGTATGCCTGCACAAAATGTTAGATTCTGACAATTTCGTGTCTTCACATGGAAGTTACAACTAGATCAACCATCATCTGAGCCCTGTCCTGTTGGTAACAACTTGATATCTGTATCGAACTGTGAATTAAGACACAGTTCCACACAGGAATTATAATGATCAGTAACTTTTCTGGAAAGGAGAGAGATGCACAATACACACATATACATGGAAACAATGATTTCCTCCTACAAGTGAAGAGGAGAAGTTGAGCCAGGTGAATCCAATAGAGCTTTTGCTCATTCACTCAAACTGGATTACCAAGTTGCCAATGAACCGATCAGGATGCAAACTGATCCACTGGTATCCTAATCCTAGCTATGGGCATGGCAACCAAAGAGGGTATCAACAATCTTAAGTAACCCAAATACAATAGCCCAAAAAATATTATGTCTGGGCTAATCACTAAGAGCAATAAGGACTAAGAAACTAAATAGCAGTGCAGTTTTCATTCATTGACACTTACTTCTTGCACCAATCCTTGTGCCTTCATTAAGTTCCCAAGATTGCTATGAGCATCAACCTACAAGACAATTGATGAAAATAAGCAAGTAATGAACTCTCACAAAAATCCTAATACCATCTGCGCATGGTTGCTAGCATAGAGCAATAAAGAATGCGCAAGCCATAAATTTTCTTTTCCTCTGGCCCATCTAATTGAAAGTGAACCAGATCATCATACTACCACATTAGAAAAAAAAAATATACCAGATGAGGATTCAATGTCAAGGCCTGACGACAACACTGCGATGCCTCATTAAGTCTTCCCTTTCGCATGTATGCACTAGCCAAATTTGACCAAGCATCAGCAAAGTTGGGTCGAAGCTGCAACCAAGTATGCAAAAACATTAATTATTATCATAAGAAAGAAGCCAGCATACATAGGTGGTACAGTTATAGAAGAAAAGAAGGAAGGATATGATCCAATTAGACATTCAAGATCATGTGCCAATCTAATGAAGAATAGTCCCTTTATAGGGTATTTCTGCAATTTCACAGAATAGGGGGTTTGCTGGAATGTAAGTTTAATTATGTTCCTAAGATTTTAGCAATAGATAGCAATTAGTGGTCTTTTCCTTAATGGTTATGGAGTTCTCTTTACTTTTTCCTAGTACTAGTTGGTTTTTGCTTAGATTAGAACTTTTCTAAAGTCTATGAATATCAACACTGTAATAGCTTCAGAACACAGTTATTTTTTAGAACAAAATTTTGATTTATCAAGATGTTGACATCTTTGATTGACTCAAGCCAACCTGAGCAATCCTGCCAAATTCGCAACTTGAATCCAGCCACCACCGTGGTGGCTGAAAAATCAGGAGAGTGGGGTTCGCCATAAAAATCCATTTTTCACCCAAAAACACCCTAGAAACCTCAATAAATCAATCTCTTAACTCAAAACACCCTAAATCAATTCAAAAACACAATCAAACTGAAAAAATTCTCTCCCGACCACAAGCTACTTTTTCAGGCAACATGAAAGCCAAAAACCACCACCATCAAACTCATCTCATCAAATGGAATCCTTCAACACCAAGCTTGGCCATTTCATTCGTCAAAATCGACCACTCTCCTGCCATTTCCCAGTAAGTTTCTCTCTCCTCTCTCTAACCCAGGGACTAAAAAATAAACAAAATGAACTTTGGGGCCAAAATGAAAATTGTCACTAATTTGAGATTGGCTATGCCTTTTCTCTATCTTTTAATTTGGTACCATAATTTCAATTCTAATTTCATCTAATTAAGCTATAGAAGGATTCAATTAAAAGAAAAAAAAAGTTTGAAAATGAAAAAATAACAGTGAAGCACACTAAGGAAACCATGCTGGTTTAGTGTGTACACACACACACACATATATATACACACTTGCTCCATGTATATAAACACATGTATGATGCATGCATGTCCGTATTGATGTTTTTGTTCGCAAGACTTGGTCATTTGATTCAGCTATGACCAGTAACTATAGTTCTCAAGCCTTCTGCTGCCTAAGAAATTGGTTCTCAATTATGTCCCTATTCCATCCATTGATCTTCTAATTCCTCCTAGTCCTCTAATTTCAGTTGCAATCATTGTCACAATATAACTTCTTTAAGGATTTCTAGTTATTAGAAACCACAGAAGATGTCAAGTGACTAACTAGCAAAAATCATCAGATTTTATAAAGATGGATTTAAGAAACAAAATAGGATCACAATTCACAACCAGGTTCATAGGCAGGTTGGATCAGGTCAAGATTCCTATCTCAACCCAGACCAACACAGCATGCTACAATCTTGTAGGGATGGGGTCAAACCCAATTAACAGGATCCTCACTGCCTCAAATAAAAAAATGGGGAGGGAACAAAGGTTAAGATCCCATACTAATTCTTCCCTAATACTCAATATTAAGCAAGAACCATTCATATGAACTTAATACTATTAGATGCCATTGCGAAGTAAGCATTCACAGAGTCTAAATCAGATAACAAACTCTGTTTGCAATGATAAATCTTCTAAATAACTTATTTGATGTCTATGAAGAATAGATAGTTAGGGGAGAATAAGTTTAATAACTGCACACTAACCTCAATGGAAACCAAATAGTATCGAATTGCAAGATCAATATCACCCTTCTCCTGTATTATTATTAAACAAAACATCACCTTCATCAGTAACTGATCCCTATCCCATGAATGACCAAATCATCCATACACACAACCAAGTGATATTAATTACCTTCCAAGCATTTGCCATGTTTCCATAACACTCCGCAAAACGTGGCTCAAGTCGAAGAGCTTCCTCATTTTTTGCAATGCACATATCATAATCTTGCAACTGTAAGCAAGAAAAGGACAAAATAAAATTATGGTTCTAGCCAAAACAAAACAAAAATATCAACCCTGACAAAGAAATGAAAAAAGAAACAACCTGATAATAAATAGCACCCAAAAGAAGAAGATTATCAGTCCGCTGCGGACTTCTCTCATAAACAACACTGCTATGCTCTAATGCTTGTTTGTAATTCCCAGATTTGTACAGCTGATGCGCCAGCCCCAAGTGTGCGTCTTCATCCACAACTGCTTTCAAAAATGTTACAAAACTTTCAAAATTATACTCAAATTCTCCGAAATTCGAAAATCGATCTAAAAATTCAAATTTTAACTGAATAAAAAAACAAAACAAAAGGTAAAAAATTGATTAAAGACAACTAAGATACTCGTTAATCAATTAATTAAAAAATAACTAACCTTCATGATGAGAATCACGGCATTTAAAAGGCAACAAGCTCAAAGCAGCCGAAGAAGCCGCCGAAACCGAAGCGGGTGGCTCGATCTTCACCTGGAAGCCACCGACGGCGTCATCGCGAGCCGAACCAAACACAACCGGCCGAGCTCCGTTCTGCAACGAAATCATCTCGATCTCCCTCTCGCGCAACAACAAATCAAATTCCAATCATCAAAATGAAACAGCAAAATCTCGAGATCAGATCAGATCGCATCAAACGGCTGATAAAAATCCAGACGATGAAGAACTCGATATACAAAATAAAAAACCCTAAGCTAATTAATTAAAATTAAGGAGTATAATATAATTGAACTTTGGGTTTTATTTTTATTTTTTTCGAGTTTCTTTTGCTGCTTCGATTTTTCGCTTCTTTTCGAGGTTTCTGGAGTGAGAGGTTCAAATAATGCGCGTGGAGTGGTGAGGAGAGATCAGAGCCGTTGAGCAGTACGGTGATGATGCTAATAGATTAGAGTAATGTGAAAGGGATTCAGTTAGTTCTGACACGTATCTATGTAACTTCTTCTAGTTTATAGCTGGCTTTTGTCTTTATTCCCTTAAAGGATTCAAAGCTTCCCCAACTACCTTTTTTTATTAGTGATGCAAGGTTACTTTTTTCTATTTTACAGATGTAAGGTAGTGTTTTTATAGTTGTTATTTTTTATTAGTATTTTTTATTTAAAAATATATTTTTTATTTTTTAAAATTTATTTTAAATATAAACACTAAAATCATTAAAAAATATTTAAAAAATTCATTTAAAATAAAAAATTAATTTTTTAAAGCATATTACCTCCAAAAATAAACATTGCCGACATTGTTTAGAAATAATTTTTTTATTTTTTTATTTTAATATATATTTAAATAAAAAATACTTTAAAAAATAACAGTTATTACACTCTTAAACACCCCTCAAGATTATTTTTAAAAAAAATATTCAGATCAAACTCTGAGGGGTGTTGCTTAACTGGTTAAGCTCTGAGATTGCTCCTTATAAATTACCAGTTCGAGTCTCACAAACCTCAGAGTCACTGAAAACTTACATGATCGTTAATTTTAGGGCCCGTATAATTAATTAACGAGCGCGAAAACTAGCCCGGACACTCACATTAATATATATATATATATATATACACAAATCAGTGCTCCAATTATTTATATGGTTTCAATTTAGCAATATTATGATTAAAAATTATACAATGCTCACATAAATTAGGCAACATTTTTTTTTATGACTCTAAGGTAGGTTAATTGTTTTCGGTGACAGGAAATATAGTGATACAAAATAATTTTGAAGATTTTAGGGCAATATCGTGTATTTTTTTTTATTTTTTATTTTTAGCTTTGAGGACTCAAGAGTAATCACACACAGTGTTGGTAGCCGATTCACAATTTCTCACATTTCCTCTCGTGGTTGTTTTTACCATTACCATTTATATGGTGGCAAGAATTATTCATTGCTGTCCTGTGATTTATAATTAATAGTAGTAAAAAAAATTAAATTTATCTTTGTAGTTAATTATCTTGAATAAACCAATAAATAAATAAAAAGGCAGTGACTGGTTCCATTATACGGAATATGCTCATTTTATCCCCAAAAAAAAATGAAAATACAATCACATTTGACGGTATCAAAATTTAAAAAAAAATCTTAAGAAAACTCTTAAAAAAGATAATACTTTAAACGATTATCCAAATTTATATATATGAAATGAGGCACATCAACAGTTAAAAAGGCAAAGTGAAAAAAATTTCAATTTAATTTGATACATAAAGATATTGTGGTTTCCATTTATTGGCACTTCAAAATATATATATATATATATATATATATATATATATAAATTAATTGGGTTAACTCGATAAATCTGAGATCCGTGTCATTAAATTCTGATAACTAAATAGAAAAAAAAATTAATATCAATAAACTAAATTAAAAAAAAGGCATTAACATTTTCACCATAGACTGCATTGTACAGTCCACAATGAAAGGCACAAAAAGAAAGAAAAAAACTAAAGGCATGATCATTTTCACTATGCACTGCATATAATATTAAAATATGAAATTGGAAGAAAAAAAACTAATGAATAAAAAGAAAAAATAATTTGAATCAACTGGGTTAACCTGCCAAATCAGGTTAACCCGTCAAACCTGGGATTCGTGTAATGAAAGTGTGATAATTAAATAGAAAAAATATTTAATATTAATGAACTAAATTAAAAAAAATTAATTAAAAAGGAAAAATCAAAGAGAAAAAAAACTAATGAAGAAAAAAAAAATCTGAATCAACTGGGTTAACCCGTCAAACCAGGTTAACCCATTAAATTTGGGATCCGTGTCATAAAAGTCTGATAATTAAATAGAAAAAAATTAATATTAAGAAAGTAAATAAAAAAATTAATTAAAAAAAACAAAGAAAAAAGCCAAAAAAAACTAAATGCATCAATTTTTTACTGTGGATTGCACTGTGCAGTCCACAATAAAAAGCTTAAAAAGAAAAAGAAAAAGAAAAAACAAACAAAGGCATATGCCCCTGTATAAAAAATATAAAAAATGCTAAGATCTAAGAGTTTTAGGTATTTCTGCAAAAGTATACCCAAAATCCCTGGATCTAATTGCAACGCTTAATCCAAAAGTAATATTTATAATATTAATAATAATATTAAACTTACATGACTCAAGTTTAAGTAAGTCTGACTGCAACACCAGACCCAAGAGCTTTGGATGTGAATCTGGCTGCAAGGCCGTGTCATAAAAGTGTGATAATTAAATAGATTAATTAAAAAAAAACAAAGAAAAAAAACCAACAAGAAAAAAAAAACTAATGAAGAAAAAGAAAAAAAAATCTGAATTAACTGGGTTAACCCTTCAAACCAAGTTAACCCATCAAACCCGGAATTCGCGTCATGAAAGTTTAATAACTAAATAGAAAAAAAAATTGACGGGTTAGTCCATAATTAACCGGGTTAACACATGAAACCAGGTTAACCTGTCAAACCCCGGATATGTGTCATGAAAGTCTGATAATTAAATAAAAAAAATTTAACATTAACAAACTAAACTAAACGAAAAAAATTTATTAAAAAGAAAAAAAAAATTCCAGGTTAACTCGTCAAATCAGGTTAACCTGTTAAACCCGGGATCCGTATCATGAAAGTTTAATAACTAAATAAAAAAAAATTAACATTAACAAACTAAATTAAATAAAAAAAATTATTAAAAGAAAAAAAACAAAAAAAAAATTGACGGGTTAACCCATAATTAACTGGGTTAACCTGTCAAACCTGAGATATATGTTATGAAAGTCTGATAATTAAATAGAAAGATATTTAACATTAACAAATTAAAGTAAACGAAAAAATTAATTAAAAAGAAAAAAATAAAATTGGGCTAACTCATCAAATTAGGTTAACCTGTTAAACTCGGGATCTGTATCATGAAAGTCTAATAACTAAAAAAAAAAAAAATTAACATTAACAAACTAAATTAAACAAAAAAAATTTATCAAAAGAAAAAAAACAAAGAAAGAAGCAAAAATAAAAAACCCGAAAGGCATAAAAAATAAAAAGCTAAAAAGAAGAAAAAATAGACAGCTCAAAAAACAGAAAAAAAAGATAGCTCAGGAAAAAAAAAAAAAACTAAAGCATCAATGTTTTACTGTAGACTGCACTGTGCAGTGCACAATAAAATACTAATACGTTTTAGTATATGTTATAAAATAATTAAAATAACATTCTAAATAAATTAAATGTTGAGAGAAGTATAATATTTATATAAGTTAAAGCTATAAATAGGTATGTCATGGCCAACTATAAACCGTATGAAGACTATAGAATGTATATTATGCATATATCTAATATAGTATAAGAAATTGAAAAACATTATGCATACTAATATATTAGATTAAACAAAATTAAAAAGAAATACTTACTTGTTGAAGTATTTTAAAATTAAGATATAGAATGTATATTAAGTTTTGTTAATGTTAATAATGAATATTTTATTTTTAAAATTTTAGTGCTCCGCACTTGGTATAAAAGATATTTGCAATATGTTTATGAAGATCCCAGCAACATCATTTTATTTAGTTTTATTTCTAAATAAGGTCTACGAACATAAAAAAATATAACTCAAGTATCTCTTAACAAAATCAAACTTAAATTCTAAATTTGAAAAGAAAATAAAGTTCAAAACAAAAGAGAAAACACTTAAAACTGAAGTGAGAAAGAATATATCAAATATGTAAAATAAAACTTTAAACTTATTGTTGTTAATGATGAATCCTTTGTCCTTAAAATTTTAGTGTTTTTTATTTAGTGTAAAGAATATTTACAATAAATTTTTAAAGATTCCAGCAATATCATTGTACATTGCACTTTAAAACAAGGTTTACAAACATGAAGAATAAATTCAAACAAAGTTTTAATCTTTTAAAAGTGAATGAACACCATTTTTAATTTGATCTCAAGTGTGTTCATTAACCGTGTTTAAACAATTTCCCAACAGTTGTTGGCATGGCAAGACCCACTTCTGGCAAAATGCAAGGGATGCCAGGATAGATATCTCTATCAAGACTTGGCTTCTGGCGATATAGGTGGAGGATTCTGCCAACTTAACACATTTTAACTTGCTTTAAAGTTAGATAATCAAAATGGAGATGAGCAATATTATTGTGTTAGGAATATACAAGGCAGTTTTTGCTTCTCTTAGTGACTTGCACTAGGATGATTTAACTACTAAAAAAATCTTTCTGGTAAAGAAAACTCTAGTGTTATTTATTACACATGTACAATAAGTTCGTCGCTCGAATTACTATGATGACTCGGCGAGGAGGAGGAGGAGGAGGAATCTAAGTGTCCTTCGAGCTTATTAGACTCAATAAGCATCAAAACAACCTCTCGCATTGTTGGTCTGTCAACAGGAGACATGCTTGTGCAGAGTAAAGCAATTTTCATGACAGTAATCATGTGAGGGATTGTGTTCTGATCTTGCACATTGACTCGATCATCAAGCATTCCAGGTGATAAGGAATGGACTTGAATGTAATTTCTTACCCATGATACAAGATCGCCGCCTTGATCTAGTGGTTGCACGGGTGTTCTGCCAGTCAGCAATTCCAGTAAGACTACTCCGTAGCTGTATATGTCGCACTTTTCGGTGACTTTCAGAGTGTATGCATATTCTGTCATTGAGATCAAAATATTCGTCAGCAATATGAAGGGCTATACATAAGTAGAAGGCAAACAGTAGTAACTTCATGGCCAGTAAGAAACTTTTAACCTAGCAGACTTGCTATTTAAAACCTTGTTCTGCTATACTTGATCTATGGAAAAGCTGTACTGGACATCGGAGGCAAGATTAAATTATTATGAACTTTTGGCGGTCACTGTTTCAGACAGATATTACAGGTTTAGAGTTATAGTGTTTGGAAAAGTGTGATATCAGTTGTTTTTTTAAAGTGTTTTTTTGTTGAGAAAAAAATTAAAATAATATTTTTTTATTTTTAAAATTTTATTTTTAACATCAGCTTATCAAAACGATTCAAAAATAATAATAAAAATTTAATTTTAAAAAAATCAAATTATAACTAAAAACATGTTGAAACTCACTCCAAAACAACAGTGTTCCTTGCTGAATTTTTGAAACTCACAAGTTAAAATTTAGAAATATCAGTTAGAAGCTCTAGCTTTTAATATGTTGATAAATAAGGCAACCCATGCATTATTCATTTGCTCTAGCTCCCAGTGCAATAGCAATTTTCTCAGAAAGGGTATCAGTAGGAATGGAGAAATGGCTTGACAGCACTTTGATAGTACAGTTAAAAAACTGACAGTTAGATTTAAGACAGGAAATGCAGAAGCATCATGAATAAAAGAACTTAGGATAGCTTACCAGGAAATGCAGAAGCATCATGAATAAAAGAACTTGGGATAGCTTACCAGGGGCAATATAGCCATAAGAACCAGCAACTGCAGACATTGATTTTGAATGTGGCATGTCAATCACCTTAGCTAGTCCAAAGTCCCCAACACGAGCGTCAAATTTTTCATCAAGCAGAATGTTATTAGACTTTATGTCACGATGAAATATTCGAGGCTTGCAATCATGATGCAAATAAGCAAGACCGTGAGCAGAGCCGAGGGCAATCTTGAATCTTGTCCGCCAATCAAGACTAGAGGGTGATCCATGGAGCAATTCTCCCAAGCTACCCTTTGCTAAGTATTCATAAAGAAGGAGGTTGGAACCCTGGTGGTAGCAGAAACCATACAGCTTCACAATATTCCGATGCCTGATATTTCCCAAAGTCTGAATTTCAGCACGGAAACTATTGTCAATATTGCTTCCCTCCCTGTTAGATGCTAGCCTTTTAACTGCAATGATACGACCACATGGCAAGTCTGCCCTATATACAGTTCCACAGGCTCCTCTTCCTATAACGAAGCTATCATCAAAATTCTCAGTGGCCACAACTAAGTCCTGGAAAGTGAATTCATCCTTGGGGGAAAAGTAAATGTCTGAAATGGGAGAAGAGGATGATTGATCTTGCAAAGGAGCGACCATATCGACAGGACGTCTCATGAAGTATACAATGACTAAAATTAAAATGAGAGAAATCCCACCAATGACTGCTGAAATAATAGCTATGATTTTCCCTATACGAAGGCTTCTCCCTTCAGCATCTGAGGGATTAGACGAAAAAGATGGAGATCCATTACAATTGCCAAAAGGTCCACCACAAAGCCCCTTGTTCCCAAAAAAGCTGCCGATGCCTGTCTTTTGAAAGAGTGACAGGGAAGGTAAGGGCCCTGTTAAGTCATTGTTAGAAAAGTTGCATCCAAGCAAGCTAGATAATTTCTCAAAGGAGCCTGGGATTTCACCACTCAAATGATTGTTGTTGAGCAGCAGAAATTCCAGCAACACAAGATTCCCAAGCTCTGTGGGGATTGGCCCAGAGAGATTGTTGTAACTAAGATTCAGTGCAATCTGCAAGCTCAAAATGCCACCTAATGTAACTGGTATCTCACCGGAAAATAAGTTGCCTCCCATTTGCAAGTAAGTTAAACGCGACAAATTTCCTACTTCCACAGGTATATTCCCAGAAAGTTGATTCTCTGAAAGCATGAGAATCTCGAGTTGGGAAAGGGCTCCTATCTCACTTGGTATAGCACCAACAAAACTATTCCTGGTGAGATCAAGCCGTTGAAGCATCTTGCAGCTAAAAATCTCTGCTGGTATCACTCCGGTGAGAAAATTCGATGAGACATTAAAAATCACCAGCTGAGAGAGTTTGCCTATCTGTCTTGGCAATTCACCATTAAAATAGTTACCTGAGAGATGCAGCCTTTTCAAAACATGACATTGACCTATCTCTGGAGGAATTGGCCCAGTGAACTTGTTCTGATCCAATTCAAAACTTGAGAGGTTCACCATCTTACACAAACCCGACGGGAAACTCCCCACAAGGCCATTTGCAGCAAGATGAAGTTGCACCAGTGGCTTGCAATTTGTGACCCCAGTTGGGATATAACCTGTGAGATTGTTTGACCCCAGGTTCAGTAAAATCAGGTTTTCATTTCTGCAAAGATGCCGCGGGATTTCTCCTGTTAAGTGGTTATTTGACAAGTCAACCACCCAAAGTTTGCTGTAGACTCCAAGTGCTTGAGGAATGATGCCACCCAGTGAGTTGTTGAAGAGCTGCAACATAACCAGTTGCTTCATATGCTGGAACCCCATAGGAATAGTACCAGAGAGATAATTGATGGAGAGGTCAAGCTTTGTCAGGTTTTCCAAAGTTGTGAGCTCATCTGGTATGACACCGTTAAGCTCGTTCTCAAAAATATACAGCAATTGCAGCCCAGATATCTTTGTCAGCTCAATTGGTATCTCTCCGGTCAACTCATTCTCGGAGAAGTCAATCTCCACTGCAAAAGATAGATTCCCAATTTCTTTTGGGATTGCTCCATTCAAGTTATTTCCGTAGAGGTATAACTTCCTGAGAAATAAAAGATTACCAAGTTCCTGGGGCATAGGCCCCTCAAGTTTGTTATGGTAGAGAGCGAGGGTCCCCAAATTGGTGCAATTGCCCAGCTCCTCTGGAATAGACCCAGAAAGCTGATTAGACCAAAGGATCAAATCTGTCAAATTCTGAAGCATTCCAATTTCTTTTGGTATTTCTTCACTTAACTGATTTTGTGCAAGACCAAGATATTCCAAACTCTCACATCCACCTATCTCTGAGGGTAAGCTTCCCGATATCAAATTCTGCCCTGCCCTAAAAGTCCTCAAGTTCTTAAGGTTGCCAAGAGAAGCAGGCAATGGACCAGTGATGTTATTACTATATGCAATCAATAGTGACAGAGAGGAAAGGTTTCCTATCTGATCAGGAAGGGGCCCTGATATTCTGTTGTTGGCTATATTCAAATCTGTCAAACAGGAAAGCTTAGCTAATTCTACAGGGAGCTGGCCTACAAAAAGGTTATTGTCCAGATAAAGAACCTCCAAACTTGAACAGTTTCCAATCTCGCTAGGTATATTTTTGGACAAGAAATTAAAAGAAACATTAAGAAGTGTCAGATGAACCAATCCACCTATACTTGGTGATAAAGAACCGGAAAGATTCATTGAATTCAAATCAAGACGCCAAACTACTTGATTGTAATCACTGGTGCAATTCACACCTTTCCATCCACAAGGAGTGGAATCATTAGGATTCCAGTTGCTAAGATGGTTATAGGCGTCACCAATTCTACTCTTTATATCCAAGAGGTATTGTCCCTCAGCATTTAGCCCCATGGACTGGTGAAACGAAAGGGAAATAACAAATACAGTGAGCATGCTATATGATATTCTCTCCATGCCTGTCAAATAGAAATGAGTTGCATTCACATGAAGAACAAATTATTACTGAAAACAAGACCAAAACATACGCTACCCAGATACAAACAAAGACAACCAAAAGCAATATTGACTCTAGCTACATACCTCTAAGAAGAAGGAACCAAACCCAGGAAACCAAACTCAGACTTCTGGGAACTGAAAGTAGAGGACTTTTTGAACTTTACAGAGAATTTCCTACAAGGAAGATCTCTAGTTTTGAGTGTAAAGAGTCATGACTACATTAAATCAATGGTTCAAGTTTTCGTGTTTTTAAGTCTTTGAAGTGCATTGTAATGCGACAAATGTCAGCTTCTTTTTATCATCATAAAGAATTAACAGAAAGCTTAGACTTTGTTTAGTCTTCTATGTAATGATCAACAAAATATTTCCTACTTGGTTTCAGAGATAGCCCATTCATAATTATATATATTTTGTATTGCAAATAATTTGCCTGTATGCATCCATGCATGCATGCATGTGTGAGAGAGAAATGGCCGACAAAGCATGAGAATTCTTTATTCCTCCTACTCCACCTCTACATTATTTTAGTGCTAAAACGAAAGTGTATCGCCTTTCCTTCTTTCTTTCTTGCTTTCAAGCTTTAACTTTGTTGTATTTGTTCTCATCTCCATGTGTCTGCTACTTGGCACCTCATAGAACTTCCTTTCTAAAGGCTTTTGAGGTAAAATATATGGTCACGTGATTTGCTTTAGATTGGCTCGGTGATTCATTAGATTTGGACATTCTCTTGGCTCTCTGCCTACCTCAGTTCGTTTGCCCTATTGCATGGATGGCTAGAGATATCCAACCTTGCCCTCTAGTTGTTCTTGATTGATGTTTGGAATGTTTTGTATTGTGTTTTGGAAGGTTTTTTTTTTTTAAAAGTTATTTTTTTCTTTAAATTAATATTTTTTTAATGTTTTCAAATCATTTTGAAATGTTGATGTCAAAAATAACTTTTAAAAAATAAAAAAAATATTATTTTAATATATTTTAAAAAACAATCACTACCATACTCTACTATTCTCGTGACATTAATTTTATCCTCAAATTCTTTACTTAATAGATATCGACGAGCTTTTTCACCTTCTTAGACCATGTCTTTTCTTCAATGACCACTCCATAAGTGGTCTTTGTTGGCCTAACATTACCGTTCACCAGAGCAATGATTTTGAGAGCATACAGTCCACATTTAGATAGGGTTTTTATTTAAAATTATATAAAATAAAAAATATTATTTTAATATATTTTCAAATATTTTAAACTATAATCATTATCATCTTCACCGGACACCGTGTTAATCTATATATCTGTATGGGCATGAATGATATACACAAAGCCATTGCTGGTTTGTGATGCACAAATTAGTATTCCATCCACAGCTATGATCCACTTAAATAATCTCATAATTTTATATTCACACAGGATGAGCTTTTTTATTTTTAATTTTTATTTTAATTTTTTATGATCTAAGATGTGTCATTGCTGATGTCTCCACTCAAACATCAAGAGCCATGCCACCTGTTTCAATCCTAATATTCCATGCTATATGAATATTTCCTCCAAGTTTGGTCATCACATGTCTGTAGAAGTATATTATAATTCTTTTTCTTAGGTCAATATAATAATTCTTGCAAGCATTATTATAATACTGTTGCATGTTCAAAGCATGGGGTCCCATGATCAAGGTGGCTGTAATAGTTAAGAGGCACCACCCACATTATCTGACTCTCCTTTTATATTAGAGATTGAGATAAGTCTAGAAATTGTTATTTATAGGAAACCCAGATAAGAATAATTTCTTTTTTATTGGGTTGAATGGTGGAAGAAGTGTACAAACAGTGAAGGGATATAAGAAATGGTTTTTTCATGTCAAAATAATATAATTGTAAATTTTGCTAATATATATATATATTGACGGGCTCGAATTCTCTTGAAATTCGAACTTGAACTCTTTCGAAATCCATGGAATTTAATTCAGGTACTTCAATCCGAATCTGAGCTGCAAAATTATGTCGATGTTGAAAAGTTGACAGGAATCTTGCAGAGGATGTTGACAAAGGACTTTAATAAAGAAGAATCTTTCAGGTCCCGAAACAGCTTTTAGCAGCCGGATCTTGCTGCTACGAGCGCTGATAGAAAGAGAAGTCACTTCCATAGCAGTCAGGAAAACTAGTTGTTCGTCTAAACCAGAGTGAATTGATCCTGTTAAAGAAGCTATCTTTTGCACTACATGGGCCATCTCATTAGGTGAAGTGCATGGTGCAAGCTGAGATATATATATATATATATAAAAGAATGGATTGTTCTTGAGAAACACAGGACTGAGGATTTTTAGAAGGCCACCATCCTTCAGCTGTCTGGGGACAGTGTAATGTGCATTGAATTTCTTCCACCATTTGATTTTGATTTTGATTTTTCCACAGAGCTGATGTTGTCCTGGTTGAGAAATAGAGTGATCCCAGGATAAAATCCAAGTAATTTTAAGAGTATACGAAGCATTTTTGTAATCTTGATAAGAAAATGTTTGAGGATAAAAGCTCTGTGAAAATTGCTTTTTAGTAAGAATATTTTGATTCCAATCAACAGGAGTTAAAACTTTTAAAATTAAACAATCTTCTCTGGATTTTTTTTGTCTACAGTGTGAGTAACTTTGAATCCACCAATATAGATTCATAATACTATCTGGTTTTCTTCAATGATCATGGAAAATAGTGAAAATCAATACGAAACACAATTGACATGGAAAATAGTGAATATTATCTCTTATGCCTCGGGCTGATGCTATTTTTTCCCAACATAAAAAAGAAGAAGAGATGTTAACGTGATCTAAGTACACGAAAAAAAAAAAACATAAAAAAAAATTGAGACATATATTATTAACTTGATTGAATTTAATAAATTTGACTAATTTATCAAGAATAACAATAATAAAAAATAAAATGATAATACATAAATTTAAAAAAAAAAACAAAAAAAAACTAAATCTGAGCCTATTTGGATTAGCACGTCAAATATGCAACTTGATCGTGAAACTAGGGATTACCATTCAAAGCAAATTAAATAAAATTATGAATCTCAATTATCAAACAATCTAATATTGAATGATGAAATTAAAAAAATAATTAATTTTTTTATTAAAAAGAAAAGGAAATCAAATGTTGATGGAATTTATATGATAATGAAGAAAAAATAAAAGAGAATGCAATAACCACATAGAAAGCAAAAAGAAAAAAAAATCTAAGCTTAATTTCTAGCAAACAAAATATTGAAGGAAAAAAATTAAAGAAAATAATATAATAAAAAAAAGGTTGAAAAAACTTGACCCAAATCCACCCGAGTTAGCATGCAAAATAAGTGACTCGGTTATGATATCAGGGTAACCACGTCAAAAACAAATTGAATAAAACTATGACGCTTAATTATCAAACAACCTAACGTTGAAGGATGAGATAACCCAGATTATTTTTAAAATATGTGAAAATACAATAGAAAACAAATAAAAAATAATAATGGAGTCCAATCTCCTTTTAAATAAATATTAAAAGATAAAACTGAAAAAACACGAGCTTATAAGAATGAAAAAAACCAAGAAAACCCGTGAAAATCTCTTAAATCTGAGTTAATCTCCTAAAATCACAACCTATGAAATTCTAGATTTGAGCTCAATCTAGAGGCTCAACCCCCAACTAATTTAATATTGAATGATGAAATCAAAAAAATATATTTTTTTAAAAAAATTCAAAGTAAAAAAATAGCAATCAAAACAATAATAACCAAATCTGATAAGGAAAAAAAATCAAAGGACGGTGAAATCATTAAAAAATTTTAATTTTAAAAATTATCTCAAATAAAATAAATAGAAATACCAAATCTAAGAGATGAAAAAAAATAAAGGAGGATGAAAGTGAAAAAATAATTAAATTTTATAAATTATTTCAAATAAAAAAAATAATAATCAAAAGAATATTGATCAAAATAGAAATACAAACAAATTGAAGAGCTACTTTGAAAAATTAGAGAGCCAGGCAATGAAATAGACGAGGAGAGAGAACATAAAAAAAGGGTTGTCGGGACCAAACCAAAGATCTTTTGGCCACACGCGCTGCCTGATAATGGAGGTGCCTCCAAGATGAATTGAACACCGCCTTGAAAATCATTGTTTGGTCGCTAAATGACATAACACATGCCACTTAAAAAGTATTGGGAACTCCTACAAGCTGGTGCATGCATTACTCATGCCAGTCACTTTTGTTTTTTAAGTAATATTTAATATTTATTAAAATATCAAAGCGTTTACTCTATTTTATTATAGATAACCAAGTTGAATATATAAAAAAAAAACCCTAATTTTTTCTTAAGTAATTTAGTCATTTTATTATGTTTAAAAAAAATAAATAAAAAAAGTGAAAAAGGCCATTAACATAAGTTTTTTTTTTTTTTTGTGTAAGTAGGTCATTTTATTGTTCTAAAAAAACTACAAGAAGACAGATTTATCCAAATCAAATTAATAATCAATGGATTATGTGAGAAAAACCATATTATTTCTGATAACAAGTTAGTGATATTGTTTGAGAAAGGGAAATTTCTATCATTTTTTTATGGTGGAGTAGTTTTTTTTATCCAAGCCATATACCAAAATGATATTTAACCAGTTGTTATTTCTCATCTAATCTTTATTCAAGCATTCCACCATACCCTATATCTGAAGCGTCTATTTCTACTATAAGAAAAGCTAAGGGGTTAATTATACATAAACATGGAAGAGCTTTGACATGTTTTTTTTTTTTTTTAACCTTTCGAACTCTAAGTGCGTGTTCATGAGACCATGCAGGTGGACTTATTCCCAATCGTCTATATAGAGGTTCACATATTTGTCTAAAATCTTGGAAAAAATCAGCTGCATAATTCAAACATTCTGAACATATTTGCAATTGAATTAGATTATACACTATTTTTTTTTCTTTAATTTTTGTTATTAGATCAAAGCAGTACAGTTGTTAGAACACAAGATATTTTCATTCAGAAAAATAGTTACAATTTGATTTTTTTTTTTCATTGATTGCAAATTTAGCTATTTCTTCTGCAAATTCTTCTTGTTTGGGTGGCAAGCCAGCAGTAGTTAAGTTATGGTATTAAACAAGGTTCCCTTGTAATCACTCCCTGTCTTGGACTTTTGTGCTTCAAGAGCTTAAAAAAAAATGGCAATCATCTATGGTGGGAGCAAAATTGTTTAAATAAAACACTCAATTTCTGGGCCCAATCAGAAAGAAATGTCAACACTTCTCATTTTCATTTAAAATACAAAAAAGGGTGGGAAACTCCCTGAATGTGTTCATGGAGAATATACAAATTGATTTCAATCTCGTAATTTTGGTCAGGGAACACATTAGCAGCTACAATTTGATACTTAATAATCATAATGATAACCAAAATACAGCTTGATGACCCTATATGCATAGACATTGCAAGACTGAGACAAAGCATAAGAAGTGGAAGGGGGGATTGTAGGATTCATTCAGGCACCTTTTTGAGGCAATGTTTCAAATGCTGAAACAGTGTTCTCGAACTTAATCCGATGCAGAGGGGCACCGCTTTGCTTGATAGCGCAAGCTATCTTGTCCTCAAGGGGGCAACGGGCTTTCAGCATTGAGAAAACATGATTGTTCAACCTTCTTGCTTTCTTCATTGCTTCTAATAGGGTTTCCCATCCCTTGCAAAATAAGAGGGCAGCCAGATTAATCAATCGGAACATGGAAAAAGTTAATAGGCTAGAAGCAGCTGAATCACTCCCCTGTTTTCATTGTACTTTAAATACAATCAAGTCAGAAATTGATTTTACTAGTTACAATTCTTTCTTCAGAAAGAAGGAAGCACTGTATTTCTATGGTTATGGACTATAAATCATCATATTTTCTGTACTATATTTTAGATTTTCCTCATTGAGAGATTAAATTTGATTCAGAATATGAGTCCACTCAGTGCGATTGAGAATTATGACTTGTTCAATATGCATGTTACTATGACTAAGATTGTCCAAGTGCTAGTAATCAGGCAAATCATGTACAGGTCTGCACAATTGGATGGATAATAAATTAACAGTTTGATGGTCAGACTAGCTGGGCAAATCCCATCCCTAAAACATGAATTGCAACCTAGATTCTGAGCGACATAAATGCTAGCAAGCCAAGTTGATATGTGGAATCAAGGCTCAACAAAATTGCAAATGAAAAGCAGACAGAAGGAATTGACGTTCTTCAGAAACATCAAAGTCTGATAAAAGCACCATAATGACCTAGAGTACAGCTAAAATGTAGAACATAATGATGTGCAACCATTTATTTAACTCCTACATAATGAGTAAAATCCTACTTGATGACAAGTATGAGCAGAAAGAAAAGAAAAGAAAAGGGAAAAATAAAATAAAATAAATGAACGATTTTTACACACAGAATCAGTTATAGCACAACTTGCAATTCAATCAAACGAGGAATCCAACTTGAAGTCCTGGCAGCGGAAAATAATATTTTAACTATAAAACAATAATTTTCTATACACAGGCATACTACTCATGAGTACAGAAAAAATCAAGTATAAACGCAAATTTCAATACCTGGGCAACATGGGGATTCTTATGTGCTTGGGTGAGTAATCCAGCCTCTACTTCTGCAACATTGAGGACTTGATATGAAAAATCAAAGAGTTCAAAATGCATCTGCTGCCCAAGCAAGTAGATAATGGTACAACCACCCCAAGCAACTGAGTCACCCAACACTTCAAAATTCGATGATACTTGAACAGAATCCTCCAGGTGTCCCTACAACTCAAGTATCGAAACGGATTAGTAGAGAGAAGATATCCTCAATTACTTAATTAAACTAACATACTTCAGTGGCTAAATTAGAGGTAAAACTAAAGGTTCATCATCCTTCTAATTAAGTAGTTATAGTATTTAATTGCGAGACCTCATGCAGTTTGATCACGATATACTATTAAATTTCTTAATCAAACAATTGGTCCACCTGCTCAAATAACAGTTTTAGATCACAAATGTAGTTAGCTCCAGATATCAAAGTTGCAATTATACAGAAAGGAGAATGTTCAAGTCAATGGTTCTCGCTTAATCTGACAGGGTCCGTTCAGTACTAAGATGTGTGTAATACTTGGCCTTGACCTGGATTGCAGCCCCCTAGAACACCAGCATGGCTGCTCATCAGGAGGTACCACATGGCAGGGAGCTAGTACCTTATTAGCTTGGTTGTCAAATCAAGATTCAAATGATGAATTGGAAACATTATATTCTGAAAAAAATTATAACTCCTAATATACGACACAAATTTAAAAATAGCCTAAAATGTACGTCCTATTAAACATGAGTTATTTGCTCAACAATAATGAAAAATAGCATGACTAGATCTTCTGATTGGCTAATAGCATGCCATACGATTGTCATAATACATTCTCCGAGGATGGCTATCATCTGTTTTTAATTTTAGTGATCAAATAAAATAGTTCATGTGAAATTTTTGGCCCAAAAACACAGAGTAATGAGAAGCAAGTCCACAGCACATTTAACAGAGATAGCTGTCTAGAAAAGTTATTATCAACTAGTAGGTGGATTCTCTTAGTCTGGTGTATGAATTAATACCTTGACAAACATGTAGATGATTATTGTTCAGATGCATTGGCTAAGTTTGACGCTATCATAAAAATATTTTGCAGAAGGTCATTCCTTACAATTTGAAGGCCACTATATATACGGTAAAAATCCTTTGAAGTTGTAATGTCAATGAACCCTGTCTTGGGAGCAGCACTCCATTTACAGCAATATTTATCCAATGCAGCACTGGTAAAAGCAAGGGCATATTCCAGCACACTTCCAGTATTCATGTTAGCTTTGTAAAGAAGATCTGCAATAAAATGAAAAGACCAGAACTGTTAATTTAAAAATTAAAGAAATGAAGGGAACACGTCTTGAATATAATAACAGACATCAAACTAGAGTAATTAACTACTATTATTGCACAAAAAGTACTATTATAGTACTATCAAAGAACTGGTATGTTTTTTTGTCTCTAAAAAGTTGGTCAAACAAACAGCAATAAACCATCTGAAGTGAAATAAATAATGCACCTGCAGCTTCTGCCTGTTTTGACATGGTATAAAAAGATGTTGGATTTGGACAACCAGGGTTGGACATGACTGCAGCGGTGGCTGATTTGAAAAGATTGACAACAGGACTATCCCCTCCATCCTGTGAAAGCAATATTTGACCATCTGCATCAGGAAACAAGCCCAACCAAGGGGCTGTTTGCATGAAATGCATGGTATCAACTTCCCTCTGTCAATCATGAAAAACAACTATATGAGGCAGTAAGAAAAAAATGGTTTCCAATCATAACAGAAGTCGTGAGCTATGTTACAGTTTTGCATACTAAACAATATATTGTGGCATGTTCATTAGCCTGTCAGGCAAGCATTTTGCCTTACTAAATTAATGTACATGAAAAACTTAGTACAGGTTTTATATTTTTTCATCTTATATTTCATTAACAGTCATTTAAAAAACCAAAGATTACATTCCTTAGGTAATTACAAATAAAATTGAGATAGATTCCAGGCTTCTGTGATGCATTATTATAAGAAAATGTTTTATACAACTAAAAAATGTGCAATAATTATTTTCCTCCATTAATAAGATTGGTCTAGGATCTAATCATGCACAATGTTGATACTACATCGGTTCAACAATAGCATTTGGCTTCATGATATAATATTTGGATCTGCTTGCACATCATTCACAACAACAAAACAAGAGTGTCGATAAATATTAATACCCACTAGGATGTCATTCCCAACAATAGAACAAGAGTTACAAGTATAACCAATCATGAAGATAGATGGTGAAATGAGATTTGTACATCTGGTCCAATGACTTTTAGGAAGAGCATATCAAGTCCACATCCAGGTCTCTAATCTAAGATGAACATGCCAAATTCCTCACCAAAAACTAAACATGGCAATGGCTAACCCCTGATTGGTAGAAATACAAAATTCATCAATATTTGATTGCTGTTTTTGTCTACCTAGCATTTGTCCCATTACAATGTAAACATGTAAACTAGAAGCTCATAATGAGGAAAAACAGTTGCATGGACTTCGTCCAGCAACTTCCATATAGGCTATGCCAATAAGACAAGACAAGTGGATAAAAAAATTCAATGGTCCCACATTATGATGTGTGACTTTGTCCATATGTTTTGCCTTTGTTAGCCTTGTCTATGATGAGTTGGTAGATTAAGTCTACACCACTAATTCTCCATAGTCTACACAGTGTGATACTCCCCTAACCCATAAGTTCCCCAAGAATCTTAAAGTACTCGTATAATTTTGCCTTCTTGTTTCAAGGGATAGAATGGCAACCCTGTCAAAATATGAGTCCACTAAACTCCAATGCTACCCTCTAGAGCAAGCATAAGTAGTCTAGACATGTTCTCATATTATCATGAAATGAAGAAACTAGGATACTGACCAATACAACATCAAGAAGCCCCATCCAATATAACACACTGCCAATCTCCTTTATTCCTCGAAGAACCTCTGCTTTGAGCTCTGATTTTGTTCCCCAGTTAAGATTTTCTTTGACAACCCTCATACAGCCTGGATTGGAAATTAAACATGTAAAATGGAGAAATGAGCACAAGAGTTTGAATCCACCCACCCTAAAGCATGCTCAATTAGCAAGAGATGCATGCATAAAATTCAGCATCATAAAGCATTCATGATATCAGTTGATTCCCAGAAAAAAAAAAGTGATGCAAGCAGGCACTTGTTAAGTAAATACCATGTGCAATGCAAATATTCAATCCACAGATGAAAAAAGACAATTAAACACACTTGAGACGATCTCATAGCTTCAGCACTTAGAAATCACTTAAACAGATTTTATGCACCTCACATTTGAGGAAGCTCTCACCATATGTATCACACCTAGGCACTCACTTGGCTTTTCTCTCACTAACAATAAAATAGTGCATAAGATCCTCAAGGTTGGTGGTTGTTGGAATTGCGATGTGGTAAAGTTTGCAACAGATTCTTCCTTGAGTTCTCCAAATGAACATTAACCCTTAAAGTACACTGTACACCCATAAACTTCAACTCACTGTCCCTAATAAAATGTATGTCGATATATTGTAACTGTGCATGCATGTACACGTGCATATATTACATTGTACTCCAGTTCTTTCAACCTATTTAACACCTCCAGCAGTGTATGAACGAAGAAGAATATATTACACATGCATAATCATGACACCACCATTTACCTGTGACTCCTCCATCAAAAGGGAGCAGTCCAATAGATTTTGGCAACGCTTCTTGCAATCCAGTAATCATCGGTTCAAGTGTACTTACCTGAAACACATAATTCATGAAACATTAGACTCAATCTCAATGAAACAAAAAGGATAGTGTTTGTCCACACAGCTTCAAATGAAATCATACAAATAGTAACAAGATCCATCTTTTCATGAAATTTAGTTTTAATAAATGAAAATAAACTCTTCTCAAAAGCATCACATACCTTATTTGATATATGATCTAGCAGGGCCCGGATAAGCCAAGGCAATGATCTGGATCCTAGAAGTCTAACAGTAGAAAACATGTGGGGAATTCCAAAGAACCCACTGTGCAAACGCGCAAAGCTTTGATGCGCAGAATTCAACTCCTGCCATGATAATAGTCAATGAGAATGCAAGTCAGAAAATATCAAGAGAAACAAAAATAGCATCATATTGGTAAAATCCAATCGAATGATGGTGTATAACTCTAGTTCGTTACCTGAGTACCACAATAGAAGTTAGGCTTTGCACAGGGAACTGACGGCTTTTGCATAGGAACAAGAGGAACTCTTGATGATCGGACAAAACGCTGAGTAGTGTTGCATAGGATGAAGTTTGGCAGGAAATCGTTTTGCATCTCTGACCAAATCTAACACACACCAATAAACTGATTTGAGTAAAACTAGCTCCTTGGGAAATCAAAGGATAAAATAAATTACACTCTTAGGAAATTTCCTTAAATAAATATTATTTGTTTTCTTTCATTTTTCATATAACAATAAGAAAAAAAAAGCATCGTGCTTCATTTTTTAGGCACAAGACTAGGGAATCCCCAAGGTTCCACAATACAAAACACACGAGAAGTGTGCTTTAGACAATGCATACACAAACAAAACATAAAGGTCCTCGGGCCAAAATGCTAATGAATTGGCCTGAGATGTATTTTTCCTTTAATAAATATCATAACATGGTTATAGAACCTAAATTGGCCCGACAGGTTGACCCAGGACCCAGCCAACCCAAGACCTAGACTGGTCCAAGTTAACTAAAAAGCCCCCTAAGAAATTCACCTCGGTCAAACCCAAGCTACCCACCAAGTCAACCCGAAGAAACCTAGGTGAGACCGCTATATTTTTAAGCAGCGCCATTTTGAATCAAGGATAAAAACCCCCAATTCCCAAATCCAACAGCCACCAAGCAAAGCACCAAATCCCCTTTTCCCTTCAGTTCCCAATCTGCATCTTCTTCACTTTCTTTTCCCCTCATAATTGAGGGCTTATAAATAACACAAGAGTAGGATAGATTGTAATTACCAATGCAGTGAAGCATCTTACACCTATTGTCCCAGAACTTTGGAAGATAGTGCCCAGCTGTTGTTGATTTGGATGTTGACTTACAAGAACAATTACAATATGCTTGATTGTGCACAAATCTTGAATTTCTGTTCCCCATGGATCTTCAAATGTTTTAATTCTTAGGTTGATGCGAAGATAATTATAGCAGGCAAGTGGCTACTAAATAATGGGCAAAAAAAGATGCTTATCTGCTCAACAAATTGAGACGCTAAAGAAAAACTGGAGGAATTTTTTGTAAAGGATCCAATGAAATCAAAGGACCCATCATGCATAGTGAACTCAAACCACTTCAATCGTTTGGAAAGGATCTTGGATGAGGACAAGGTCTTCAACAAAATCGTTGTTGGAGGCCAAAGAAATCAGAACAAATTGTGGGTTCAATGTTTCTAAAACCTTGTCCTCCCCTTGTTGGCAATCCTTCTGTATTTTTCAGCACGTGACCCGCCGCCCAGGTCAGGTTTAATAATTATGATCATAATGTTGCTACATTTTTTATTTTAATGATAAGAAAAAATATGCACCATGCTTTGTTTTAGATACAAGACTAGGGAATTTCCAAGCTCAATCATCCCATAATATAACATACATGAGAAGTCTCCCTTGGACAACCCCTACACAAGGACAAGATATAGGGGTCCTAAAGCCAAAAATGCTATTGAATTGGCTCGAGACTCTTCCAGCTTCAATTCAAAAACAAGGATAAGAACAATAAGAACATCAGATATGATAATTTCTACATTAATTCTTCCACTGAATCAGAGCCAGAAGAGAGGTTACATATTACACACCAAAATTAATGATGCAAAATGCCACCAAATCTATATAAACAGAATATCAATTCTTTGCTCTATGTCCATTGAATGTATATGCTTACGAAACAAAAGACTGCAATCAGCTTATCCACATTGCTAAAATATTAATTTTTGAAGATAGATACATAATAGAGATTAGAGTGCAACATTTCCCAGAATACCATGATTGTGCGCCATGATTGAAAAATGATTATGCATAAATATTACAAAGGGATGTGCCAATAAAATAAAAGTCAGAAAGAGTTTGTCAAACCTGAGTAGCAAGTCGACTAGAAAATGACACAAGAGATAAGTTTTCTTGCATCTCATTCAACATGAGACTGAATGAGTCTATTGAAAGATCTTTTGAAAGCAGGCCATGGGCATGCTTTAAGATTTCCACAAGTTTTTCTAATTCCTGCAACCAAATCATGGCATTTGTTTTTCCATCAGAATAATAAACGATTTATTTGTTTTATGAGCCGTGAAAAAAGAAATTTCATGGAGTTATTATTTGAGAATTCATTCTAAAAGCTCAATCTGGTAGGTCAAGACAACTATAAAAATACATACACCCATATCTAACTTTCTGCTTGTTAATATGTGAGAACTGAACAGCTAGCACCATTCAATGTGCAAGACTTTGTCCATAATACAAAAACAGTATATGAGCTTAGCAAAATAAAACGGTGCATCTTCTAAGGTTACAACAGGAAAGGGGAAACATGAGGAACCATGTTAAAGCATCCTGAAGTCAGGCTGATTGCTAGGACACTTCTATACTCTACATCCTACTAACTTTATTTTTAATTGATATGATAACATGATAGGTGTGTTACCACTAATAATATGAACCACAAGAACAATACTTACCACCACTGCACATAGATCCTGAGACTCAAAACGATCAAAAAGAAACTCGAGATTGTCTCTAAAAACCTTGTTCATCCTTTCAGAAACCAACCTTCTTAAATCAACGGTCCTCCCAAGTAACTGTACACAATAACATCCAAAACAAGAGAGGGAGCATCAGAGGAACAGGTCTAAACCATTATTCTACTTCAGACCAAAGAACATAAAAAAAGAGGTGACTATAAACATGTGAAATAACAGCAAAGATATATGGTCCAATCCTATGCTGAGAAATAACAATTGTGAAATAATCCCCTAATTTGGGGTATTCAGTCTTGGTTAGGGAGTAAGTTGGAAAATGTCAAAGAACTATCTCAACTCAAGCTCTTTGGGCTTGAAACTTGCACAGACCCACACTACCTTGTGCTCAAATAGAATGAGAGTGATGAGATTCGAACTTGTGACCACTTTGTCAACAAGACTCTGATATCATGTCAAATAATCATCTCAACCCAATAATTTATGCTATTAAGTGAAGCCCCAAGATATGATTTATATTATTCTTTAACACACAATTAACAAAATATGATTTATATTTCAAATTTCAGATTGTTATTAGCAATTGCCAAGGAGAAAGAAGGTAATGATACTTCACAAGACAAATGTGGACCAAACACATCTGCGAACATAAATGCAGTGAATCATTGACAATATATGGAAAACTATACTTTTACCTTTACTCTAGTCATCTTAAATAGTGCAGTGAACCTCATAGGCTGTACAGAATATTTTTCTCTATTGTCTGAGGCAAAGAGGAATGATGGATCAAGTAGTTCACTGCAGAATTTAGCAAACCAACAAGATAGATGATTTAGTTCATTGTATTTCCAGTAGTACACGTTACTATAGAAAGAAGGGAAAGCATGTACCTTGCTGCCCAACTCTTGTAATAAGTGAAAATAATTTCACAGAGTTTTGAAACAAATAAATCAAAACAATGGTCCACCTATAAAAACTTACTACACTGAGTTAGAGCGAAAATTCTGAAATAACAAACCTGAGATGTGGGCAGGGAATCAACAGGCCACCACCAGTTTATCAAATGACAACTAGGAAATGCATGTGTTCCCAACAAGAGATGCAAAAGAATTAGTCCTAGAAAATGCTTAAATATAATATACCTCAGCCTCAATTTCATCATAGAGGAATCGCTGCCTTAAGGCAGCCAGAGCTTGCTGAGCTGAATCATTGTAGATGTCAAATGGCATCAGAACGCTTTCAAGAAGACCTGCATTCTGGGACTCGAGCACATGATCTACCAGCATCCAGGGAAGAGAACATTCAATAGGAAACTGCATATGGATAACAAACAAGTTCCCACAAATCAAGAAAGTGATATAATGAATAAAAATGTGAATGAAAGGAAAAATAATTGAAATTTCACTATTATATATTTAAACTAAGCTCTCACTTTTATTCCCCCAGTAAAAATCAGTTGCACATGCTGCTTTCTATATCATAATGTTTTCTTAATAAATGTCTAAATCCATGTATAGACACCAGAAGTCATTACAGGTGCTTCCATAAAAGGAAAAAAGGACCAATTCATGACCAGATGCAAACCAAAGTAATACAATTTAGTTTAATCTGAAGTGGGATGAAACTGAATAACTTTCCCAGCCAACAAGATTCAAACCCCAAGAAAAATTGATCAAAAAGAGTTGAACAATGGAGCAAAAGAATAAAGTTTCCAATTGAGAGTTCAGAAACACAACTAAGCCCCTTATACCAAGTCAATCACTTCCTCAGTATTCTATCCTGATGATGATTCCCTCAATTCAGTCTAAACAAAAGCAAGAAATATTTTCCAAGTTAATAGAATAATTCAGCCATAATAAAACTCTGACACAAAGTAATTCTCAACAACATCAATTTAGTAAGGTAGACTTGTTCTCCCCATGTGTTAAAGAGTTTCATAAACTATAGCAGGTCCACAAGAAATCCTGTTTTCTTACCTGAATCACACGAGATGACTCCAAATAAAATTCTCTAAACCATAAGAAACCAAGATCTGTCAAAGTTGCAACAGTCGCTGCAAACATTTACAGAATTGTTAAACTTCAGTATATAGTACTTGAAATATAGTGCAGCAAAAGGACAGTATACTTCATTTTCCACCTATCTTGAACCAATAAAACACTAACAGGAGCACAATTAGCTATATTATCCTCAAAGAAACAAAGGCATCATGAACATGGATATGCTGCCAATATGCCAAGTTAGCATTTTCAATACTGTGAAAAGCAGAGAGTCTCCAATGAAGAAGCGCTCTCTCTCTTTTATTTTTATGGTGTCCACAGGGCTTACCAGCTAAGGGCCTCTATAAGGGGACAATTATGTGCCATGCTCCTATTAGGATGGTCTATGGACAAAAAACCAAGATATCAAATGGATGATATTAAGATTTGGGTTGTCTTCTTGATCTTGAAGACTGCAAAAGAAATCCTTTTTCTAGAATTCTAAGGATACATCATACTTTGTGAAGAATCTTCTGATTCATATGCTTACTATGAGTTTATTTGTCCAGAAAATGTTGTAGCCATTCACAGTTTTTCATAAGGATTTGCATACTAGAATTCATAAGAAGTTTGCAACTAGACTTGGCGTCAAAATATCAGGGAAGAAAGTCTTTATAGACCTTATACATGGGACTGTTATAAAACCTCAGACCATTATACCTTATATATGGACCTGTTATAAAACCCCAGACCATTATACCTTATATATGGACCTGTTATAAAACCCCAGACCATTATGACTCATTATCATTTTCACTTATTGTTGGCTCATTTAAATAGGCTGATCTCTTATTCTGGTAAAGAAGAGATTTTTGATAAAAAGAAAAGAGATTTTGATAAGAAACTAACCTGAAAAGTCCAATATATGCAGGAAGAAGCCAAGCTTGTAAAAGAAGGTCTCCAACTGCTTTAAATCATTTACAGGAATCTCAGACCCACTGTTGCCAAAGAGTCCACCAGGCTTCCGAAGATTACCACCAGACACCACTTCATATATCAAGAACTGCAAGCAATGGACCTGAACAAAGAAAACCGATGATATTAATTAAGTATGAGCATATGTATGCAAATAATGACAATATTTTAATCCAAACTCTTCATTCAAAACACAAACACATGATTGACAAGGAAGGAAACCAGAAGGCATGCATGGTGTGATTGCATAAGACGCATATAATTTACAATAAATTTTATGTCAAAAATGAAAAATGGCTTGTTTGATGGAAACATGCAAAATTTTCATAGATATAGCGATAGATTTACACCAAGAAATTACTGTCTATAACATCAGTCCAGTGGACCTGAAGGCAGGAGACGTTTTTGTCCACAGGAAGATGGTACCACAAAAATAGACAAAGAATTGGGTGACATGACCAAAATAAAAATTTGGAAGGAGATTTCACCCCCTTAAACACCTCATACTTTTGAAATTTCCAGTCTTACTCCACATTCTATCTTAATCCAACTCCCTATTGCTGGTCCCCGTCTCACAATATCCACAGCTCCTTCTGAATTGGTGTCACTTAGACCTACGAATGTATTAGTATAAAAAAAAATTGATTGAATTCAAGTATTATGCATGAAGAAAGGAAACCAGATAAAAAAAAGAGAGATGATAAAGGATTCAATTCCACAGCAGATCACAAAATCACATTAACATTTTATTCAGTAGTTTAATTATGATCTATCTACAAACACCCTCTGAAAACTGGTGGTTGGACTTAATAACTCGTACATTCTAATATGCTTTTCTTCATTGGTTGCAAAAGCCTATTGCAGATGAAGATAGTTATTGGAGATTGATTATCAGTTCCAAGTACAGGGTGTCCACGGAAAGAGGTTTGCATGGAAAAAGTGTTCAGGAATTTATCAGAAAATTTTACAAGACTTTTTCTCTTTTTTATTTGGGAAGGGAGAATTGTATCCTGTTTCTGCAAGACCTTGGTTGCATCAATTCACTTCTTAAGACTCAATTCATTTGTCTGTCCTCCTTTGAGCTGATAAAGAACACTGTACATTGCTTAACAAGCAAGGAGTGTTCTTGAAACTGGGATTGTCTTGACTTCTCAACCTCAAGAATACCTTTGTATATGATGTCAAGGGGATCAGCATGACGTGATGCAAGAAGAGAATTGCGTATCTTTGAAAAAAAAGCCTTCATCAAACATCTGAGCAAGACAACTTTATAATTAATCTCCTTGGTCATAGACCAAATCTTTTAGAAGTGATGGTATGCCTTAATCTTTGCGCAATAACTCTATCTTCCAAAGCTTCACAGTGTGACTGAGAACCAAACCATATTAGTTTTATTCCAGAACCCGCTTATCCAACATTTTTATATACTAAGAACTATAACTGCTATATCTTGACAGGAAATGTAAAGCATGAATAAGTGGTGAAATGAGTAAAACCTGTGTGGCTAAGAACTATAACTGCTATATCTTGACAGGAAATGTAAAGCATGAATAAGTGGTGAAATGAGTAAAACCTGTGTGGCTGTGGGTGCCACTGGCCTTGGATAAAAGAAGTTCCCTTTGCTTTCATCACCTCCATGTGACTGTAAATAAGATTCAGGCTTGTTTGTATTTGCCATCCAGTCTGCTGAAAGAGTCCTCATGTCAGAAACAATCCTGAAAGTTACCAATTGAATAAAGTAAATATGCAGTTGAAACATTCAAGTGGAAACCATTTAGATGCAGACTGTCTTTTTTAGCAAGTTAAAACATCTCAACAGTTTGCCTGGACATATTAACAAGTAAGAAAAGTAGAGAATTTTGTTGGATGTGGCTCCTGACTCTCTTATGCCAGTAATGTCTCACATTTAAAGCATTCCCAATGACATTTTCCCATTTCCAAGCAAGCATTGGTATCACAGTGACATGGCAGAATTGTTACTAACAGAATTCATGGGCTTTAGGAGGGTTACAGATTGCAAGGGTGAAGACAAGCTATGTCAGAAATGATATGATGCCCGTGGAGAGTGATTGGTTCAAGAATTGATCTATTTTCCAGAAAACTATAATGGGACAGATTTGCTTTCCTAGCCACTTTATAGTGCACTGAGTCAGAGGCTTTTAGAGAAGTGTTTTTAGCCTGTGTTTAGCGGAATGGAGGGATTCTTGTTTATTTATCTCAAAAAAGTTATCCTCCATCACTAGTAATTTTCCACTCTTTTATCTCTTGACAACATCTTTTATCATTGAGAAACAAAATACTACACTAATTGCACAGACTAGAAAGGCCCTCAATTTTTTATGGATCAGAAAAATACTACTGCTGTCCTTAAGGTAGCAAGTGCAGGACTTAAACCTGATTTCTACACCTAATCCCCTAATTTCTAGGGAAGAAATACCACTAACCTAACTGCCTATTAGCAGCAAACAAATAATTTGGACAGTAGAAATTTGCCCTAAATTCAAATGATATAATACTGATTAAAAATGCCCACCTCGACAGGTCCTTCTTCTTTCTAAAGGTAGTCTTCAACATGGTGGCTAATGTGTTTTGGACAAAATCTTGGACTTCAGCGTGTATTGTTTCCCATAAGGCATCAGCTACCAATGTGTCACACCGATGCATCAGTGATCCAACACTCTTAATGTAACTAACGAGCTCAACAAGTGCTTTCCTCTCCTCAGCACTGTAATTATATCGTACCACCTGCAAGATAATTCAGTATTACAATATGTCCAGTCAAGCAAACAATAAAAGGTACATAGTCAAGGCAATAGTTCTTGAAATATCTAGACAATTTGTATGACACAAGGCAATATATTAAATCTATTTATCACAAGTATGGCCCCAAATAAATCCTTCTAAGTTAGTTCTAAGTTGTTGGATTCCTCAAGTGAGCATTGCTGACTGCGCTTCAGCCTTCAGCATATGAAATAGACCAAGAACACAATACCAAAATCACAAATATAGACTATGATACCTTTTCGTAGTCAAAAAATGATTCTGAGGTTCCGTTAGATTCTGAAGGAATTGCATCTTTGCATGGGCGAGAAAATTTCCAAGCACATTGTTCCCAAATTCGTGCAGTCCATCTGCTTAAGAGCTGGAAACCTTCAACAACCATATCATACATGTTTCCCTTGACTTCTTTGCACCAGTCAACATCTGCACCATCTATTGACTTCAATAACAATAGCTGTGCACACAATTTGAAAAGATAGGAAACACATATTAAAAAGCTAATGACAAAGCTAATCACATTACAAATAGGGAGTCGAAAATTTGTGGTGAAAATGAATAAGCACCTGATTCAAGGATGAAGCAAAACGAATTGTGAAATCATCATGCTCAGCACGAATAGTTCCTATGTGATTAACAATGAGATAATGCCTCTGATAAGTACAATATGTTAAGGCTTCAAAGATTACACATACAAGTTCCACAGAGTGTAACACGGGATAGTAATTATTCTAACTGCAAAATGGATCTAACAAAGCATTAATGGTCTACTGTGCAGACACGAGGGCCCGTAACTGATGAAGACCTCATTGTCCCCACCATCACAAAGAAGAGAATTTACATACCTGTTTTTGTCAAAGATAATAATCTAACAAAGCGCGGCATGATAAAAAAAAGGGAAAGAAAGAAAGAAAGAATGAAAGAAGAAAAAGAAAAAAAAAATTGTAGAGGATATTCTTGTGCCTCCCGAGGTGGGAGCTCATGAGGTGCTGGAAGGGTGAGGAGACGAGTTTGTGCAGCAAATCTCTGAAAGTAAATGGACAGCTCTTTCAAGATTGCAGCAGGAGAAAGATGAAGATCAGGGAAGGCAGGAATGATCGGATCATTCTGCCACAAATCACAAACAAATTAGAATATATCAATTAAATGACTAGATTTCAGACAAGTAGGAAGAAAAAAAGAATATATTTTGTGCAATTTCAGGCAAAAATGACATATTAGATTACCAGAGCACAAAGAGATACGAACAGAATACCTTAAAAATATTTATCAGCCTGTTGATTTTTACCCTCTTATACAGTGACTCACTGTCTTTTTCTGATGAAGTTGCCAAGACAACAAGAACTGGTAAAACACGTAGAAGAATGTGCCTCTCCGGAAACAAAAGCGCAAAATCCAATTCCAATGACTCAATGGCAAAAACTATCAGAACTTGAAGAATATCTTCTACACTATTGTAAGTCAAGGACCTCGATGTAATACCAATTATGATTTCGCAACAAGAAGAGCAAGACAAATGATATTCTAAACAGAACAATGGCATCATGGAAAAACTTATGCAAACAGGGTAAACTTATGTGTGAAAAAAAAATCAAGCATTTCTTCCTGTGCTGCCACACTGAAAGGCAATCAATAATTAGTATAGATACGTGTTCACCCGAAACATTTCGACGTGCAAGTTCAATAAGATTGCCCACCTTGTGCTTAAGAATATCTGCAGCAGTTGAGTTACAAAGTAGTTAATATTGATCAGTTCATCAAATTAACAGTGAAATAAGAGCAGATATCATGTCAGCACTTTGCCGCAAAAAAAAAAGGCACTTCAAGAAACAGAGAAGGTAAAACATCATTTAAGACAGATAAGGTCACATGAGAAAAGTTCTCACACCTGTAAATCATCTAACTCCTCCCTTATTGAATCAATATCTTGCCACTGAACACTAACTTGGGTAAATGTCCTGTCAAAATCAGACACGAATAAAGGAAAGAACCAGTGTAAGACTGCATAGCAAAACAGCCAGCCGATGCTTCTAAGATTGAGTGAAAAAGAGATCAAAAAACTTAAATATGTCCAAAAAACTGTAAGAATTTGCAGCCAACAGGTATATTCAGACTGGAAAAATGTATCGTTTGGAAAGCTGGATTTAGTAGCTTGGCCAGCCACGCTTGTTTAACAGATATGTATAGAAGAGAACAATTCAGATGAATTAATAGCAGGAAGTAACTAATCACCATTCAGCATTTAAAGAACTGGTAAAAAAGTATGATTAACGGCAGAAATTTTGAACATACAAAGTTCCCATCACACAAGATCGAATTTGATTAGAAACACTTTTCACCGCCACTGAGCTTTACCAATCCATGGAATAAATTTGCAAAATTAACAAAGTTTTGCATTCCAAGAAGTTTAACTAGACATATTTGCAGAGGGTTAGGAGAGGACCACAAGATGCTCAAGCTAGAACACTTAGGACTGAGTAGTGTAAATAAATGCTTTAAAATTGAAGTTAAACAGAGGCCCACTTTTTCATAGTCTCATATACTTGTTTTCAGTTTCTACTCTGTTTGATGGAGAACTCCCTTAAGATTTTTCATACTCTCATGTATGTGTTATGGAAATTATTCAAAGTTTCTGGAGATGAGAAATTTTAGTGACCTATTTCTATGTGTGATCTGTAGTGGTTATGGATCAGGCTTTTGTTCTCCATGTAAATAAGACTGCAGCAAATCCTAAAATCACTAAACTATCATGCTAAAGATATTCTGTCTTGAGAAGTTCAAACGAAGACCATCAAAATATGTAGAGAAATTAAAACAAATGACTGCCAGCCAATTCCCATCCAAATGGCTTCAAAAGTTGGAAGAAAAAAAAAAGATGATAAAGAAGTTGGATGATCCATGCCAAACATCATAAAGGACATGTAACCAAGGTATGGCAGCATAAATGACCCAAATTATTTAATTTGCATACCTCTTGTACCATGAGAAGTCATTAGGTATGCTTGCCTTAGCATTTTTAAGATGATCAAGTTGAACTAAAACATCAAGCAACTTCAACATGGTCCTGGGATTAAAAAAAAAAAAAAACAAGTTAATAAAAGAAGCATTGGTTCATTTGTTCATCATGAAATTTTAAGATATCTCAAGATGAGGAGAATGTTCAAAGGGTGGTGTTGAGGAGCTGACTTGACTCACATCCAGCACTTCAAAATGAGGTAATAGCAATACAATGAAAAAAGATGATTGGTGTTATGGGAAGAGGAAAATAGAAAAAGGAAAAGCAATCAAATACCATAGATGAGTAATTGTGGGGCCATTAATGCGCCGCTCAGGCCTAGAAAACCGCTGCATATCAGCTGCTAGCTACATCAGCAAATAATATTGCAACATTGTGAAAATACAGCGTGAGTTTGAAACCACATAGGGTATAATACTGTAAACAATAAGGAAAAGAAAGGAAAAGAAGGTAAGAAATCACATACTTTTGATGAAGCAGATGCTTGCCATTGCTGGATTTCACGCAGACGACTCATCTCCAAGTCCAAAACTTGATATGTTTCTAGATACAAGTCAGCCTGACTTTGCTTCATGGATTCAGGAAGCTGCCACATTGCATACATGTCAGAAGTATTTTAATAGGCAGAGCAGGGAACTGGAAACTTAAGTTATTCAGTTACATGTCTTTCAAGGAAAAAGAATTCAATTTGTGTTATCATAAACAGAAAACTGGCTATCTATGACTGGGTTTTTTTGGACATAATATGTAGCTGTTCAAGCTCATCCAGACCGTCATTTAATGATATTCAAATACTCTTTCATGAAAGAAAAGATCAAGAGCGCATGTTCTACTAATAGGCACTAGGAAATTGTTCATTTCTATTCATCCAACATGCCCACTAATTGCTGAAGACTTGCTTCATGGATTATGTTAATCTGATAAAGCACTGTGCATACTTGTGAATCTCCAAACTGTAAAACTTTTCCTTGCTCCTCCATATATTAATTGAATGTTTCAAATGCCTCACTAAGAACATTGCTACAGCACAGGACTCCAAAAACCCCACATGTAAACAGGTCAAACATGAACCAGTATAATCCAGAACACATGATATTGTATTAGGCTACAATGATATTGCGATTGAAAGACCCCTTTGAGTCATAAATCATCAAAAGCAAAATCTGCTAGATTCCAACGAGGTCAAGCATCTGAAGGCATGAGAAGCTTGACAAGCCATGCTTGTTCAAGGACCTACAAAGAGGCCCATCAGGTTGATGCATTTATATTGAAAATTTTGATTTCAATGTATTTACACAGTTTTAATATAAAAACTGTGGTCTTTTATCCTATAGATACAGCTATGCTGTGAATACCATAAGTTGCCAGATTAGCTATTGCAGAACCACAATGTTATGTCAAAGAGTGTAAAATCCACCACTAATGTTTTTAAATGGCAACTTTTTACCATTAGAGTTTTGTACTGTCTGCAATCACTAGCGATACATATTAGTCAGGGAGTAGTTAGTTTTCTCGCTCTTCATCAGGAAGTGAGATACAGCAGCTTCTTATTTTGTTTATAGAGCCAAAAGTTATATGTCTATTAAATGTGCCAAAGGCACAACCTTGCACCTAAGCATACAAAAGAAAGAAAAAAGAAACTACATAAAGAGAATAGATCTTGACAAGAAAATATCAATCCATGTGCATAAGCAATCCTTGGCCGTGTTTATTAGAAGGGAAGCCAAAATAGACCTGAGGAAGTGCTTTGACACAGCTACGATATGTATAAAGCACTGATGCCATCTCCTTCCCCTCTTGGATAAGTCCATTCTGCACATGTTGCAGCAATTAAAGTCAAAAACCACCAATTATACTGATAAAGTAATAAAAAAAAATGCAATGACACCAAATAGAAAAACTAACACAAATAGTATGATTATGTAGTTTTTGTGCTTACAAAAAAAAAAGTCAAGGCAAAAAGAAGAAAACAAAAGCCACATACCAGCTGATTGAGAGCTTTTGTGTCTTCTGATAGAGATAAGCGGTAAGCAGAAACATCAGTATACTCTACAGAAGAAAAAAGAATGATTGTGTATGAGAGACAGTTGTAGCATGGACAAACACAAACAATGCTGGTGGCCATGCATGCAACATAAAAGCCACACTCCATGTTTAGTATAAACAACAAAATCAGACAAAACACACAGACATGAGAAGAAGATGTCAAAACTATGATAATGACAACACAAAAGCATGCCATTTATGCAGCACAGACTATCACTCACAATTGTAATCATGTAGTGACAAAACAAAATGATACAGTTAGTAAAATGCAGCAAGCTAGAAGAGAATCCTTATATCAACAAGTAGATTGTTATATCCATGGTCTCACATAAATCCAAACCCAATTTCTAACTCTAACAATTTTTAATTTAACCAAACATGCCAAAATAAAAAGCTTTCCAATTCCACCTGAATCCCTATTCATCCTTCCCTAATTAGAAAACACTAACAAAAGAGCTCCTTTTTCTATATAAGCAATCACCATTTCAATTCTTACATTCAACACATCCCTATAATTTAACCTTCCATAACAAACATATATTTATTGTTTTTTTTACCACATAATTAGCATTAATAATTAAAACAAAATTTTAAAAAATACCAATAGGACTGTTGGTTGCTCCTCTTTCAGATGAAACCAAAAGCCCAGCTCCTTGCACCTCTGCTTGCTCATCCTTCCACACACACACACACAAAATAAATAAATAAAAAGTAAAGAGAATTGGCTTGATTTAACGGAATGCAAGATAAATTAGGGAGTGTACCTCAAGAGAAAAGGTAGAGAGAGCTGCTATGGCTTCTTCTACTGGAACTGCCATTTCTCTCTTCTTTCTAGTAATTACTAATTGTTTGAAAGAAAAAAAACTAGAGAGAGATCATCAGCATTAGCATTTTATGCTTTTGTTGGAAAAAAAAACCATGAGAGAAAGAGAGAGAGAGAGAGAGAGATCTTCTGAAGGTGAGTTGGATCGGATTTCAAATTTGTCTGTTGTCTAAAACAGAGTCGATATGACATGACTCGTGCACTCACCACTACCTTCTTCTTAAATACTACACTCTGCTTTCCTGAATTGGACAAGGCTGATGGGTTTATTTACGTTACTGCCATTTAATTCGACGCACAGTAGTGAGAGGCTCCTTTCGAGTTAATTACAGATTAGTCCTTAATGTAATATTTTGCTCTGTTTATCCATGGAACTAGAACAGAGATTCGGTTCTACCTCTAACATCAGAGCTGAGCCTGCGCTTTGTAAGAAATCATTTTTAGATGTTGCAACTGTATTTTAAATAAAGAAGAAAACTCAATGATGTTATAATTCGGAAGAGTCAAATAAACTTGTTTTATTTTAATTAGATAATAAATAAATAATAATAATAATAATCAAATTAAAATTAAAAAAAACAATGGTGATAACTTGGAAAATAATTTTTTTTTCATGAGCGAAAAAATAATATAGTTTAATTTTCAACTAATTAAATATGAAATAATAAAATTGAGTTTAAAAAAGATTAAAAAAATAAGTTACAGTCAACCAATTAAATATAAAAGTATTTTTAGTTTTTGAGAGGCGTTGCACGCACCACCCTAAATGTGCGGACACCTTCAGCGCGCGTCAGTAACATTTTCCATTACAATAATACTTGATTTATATATAAAAAACTAAATTGCCCTCCATAAAAATAGTATTAACAAGAAATTACAGTGAAAATACCAAAAGGCTACTAGTGCATGTTTTATTTTTTTATTTAAAGGATAAAGTTGTCATTTTAATGTGTTTTAAAAAATAAAAGATAGAAATTTTATTGCATGTCATTTTCAATATATTTTATTTGGAGGAGAATTAAGCCATTCCAATGTTTTTAAAATTATTAAAATGAGAAATTCTCAGTCAATTTTTTAATAATTAATGATTAATAGGTTACATGAAAAGACTAGAATAGTCATACAAAGACCATTGATATATTTAGAAAGGATAAAGAAATAAATAATAAAAAAGTAATTATACTATCACCATAAATAATAAAATGTGTAAATTTTACCTTCCCCATTAGTTTTTTTATTTTTTATTTTTATGTTTGACTTCAAAGCTACCTGCTCCATTAACTGAACCCAAGCCAAGGTTGGTTGGCTGGTATCATTAGGGGGGGTTATTTGAAATGATGACGGGGTCCTAATATTTCTATATATTTTAAGCTTCTATTTTATATCTTCTTTTAAGTATAGTTTTGAAACCGATCAGGTTTAATGGGTCAACTCAAAACCTAGCTAATCCGGAATTAAAACCGGACCGGGTTGAAGAAAAAACAGGGGAAGAAAAAATCTAATGTGACCTGGCGACCCGGTTGACCCTGCAAGATCCGGTTACAAACCCGTTGACTTTTGTTTTTTTTTTTTACTAAAACGATGTCATTTTGATTTAAAAAAAAAGAACAGACCTGGTCAAAACCTGGTGACCCGGTTAAAATACGTAACCCAAACTTTAGATCGGCTCGGTCACCGGGACGGGACTTAAAACTATGCTTTTAAGCCGAAAAAATAATTCCTTTATTGGTTTTTCATTTGCTTATGGGTAAAACATGGATTTCATAACGTCTTAATTAAGCAAATTCGGTTCCCACTAGCAATAATTGAGTGCACGTCGTCTAATACTCACTCCAAGTCAAGGCTGTAAGGCCAAAACGGGGCACAGAAGGCATCTTCATTTTCAAATTTGCTCCTTGTTCAGCTATATTTTAAAAAAATTAAATATTTTTAGTTCTAAGTTAAAATTTTTTCTAAATTGTTTTAATAAATTAATATTAAAAATAAAATTTAAAAAATATTATTTTAATATATTTTTAAATAAAATTACATTAAAAACAAACTTCCGGAGAACGAAAATAAAATCTTTCTCGTGTTGTTTGCCTTTAAAGCAAAATAATAATTCATACTCTGCGGCCAAAATCAACGCAGAAAATGTTAGTGCTCCAAGAAATGATGATGACAAAGGCACATCATGAGTGCTAGCTGTCGTAATTTGAGATTATTGAAGCGTTTGGAAAGGCGGGACTTTTCAAAAAACAATTGTGAAAAAATAATTTTTTTTATATATTTTGTATCATTTTAATGTCTTCATTTTAAAATTAATTTTTTTAAAAAAATTAAATATTATTTTAATATATTTTAATATAAAAAATATTTTAAAAATTAACTGTAACCACACTCTTTAAGGCTCTATACAACAAACAGGAAGGGAGTACACGCTGCTTCTAAAACTGTATTATAATTTTTTGAATTATAAATTTTAATAAAAAGTTAAAAAATAAATATGAGTTTGTATTTTATTTGTTTGTGATAAAACAAGGGATAAAAAACATACACTAATTTATTAAAAAATAATTTGTTTTTTGGTATCATTTATATACTTAGATTAAATTAAATTTGAGACCAATGTAAATTAAATTTTAAGGTTCTAATCGCACCCATATAAAATTTGTGGCCAATATAAATTAAATTTAGGACTATATCTTAGGCCCCGTTTGTTTGCTGGAAAGTAGTTTCCTTTTGGAAAGTGAATTCCGGGGAAAGTGAATTCCGGGAAAGTAAATTCCAGGAAAGTATTTCCCAATGTTTGGTAGTGTAATGGAAAATAAGTTGGAAAACACTTTCCAGTGTTTGGTTATGTCATGGAAAATGAGCTGGAAAATAACTTATTAATGTTTTATTTTCTCAAGTTTATTAAAATAATGAGGAACAGATCTTACAAATTAAAAAGTTGAATGAGAATGAAATTGAAAAAAAATATAATTTCATAAATTATCTCAAATAAAATAAATAATAATCAAAATAATAGAGATCAAATCTAAAAAATTAAAAATAAAATAAAAGGTGAAGAAATTAAAATAATAATAATTAACATTTCATAAATTATTTCAAATAAAATAAGTAACAATCAAAAGAATGAGGACCAAATTTGATAGATAAAAAATTTCAATAAAAAATGATAAGGAAAAAGCAAATAGCAATTATAAAAATAAGGACCAAAATTAATATAAAAATTAAATTTTAAGAGATGGAATTGAAAAATAAATATTCAAAATAAATTATATATAGCAATCAAAAGTTTGAGGATCAAATTTGATATAATCAGCAAATAATGACATTTCTAAATTTTTCACAACTTCTGGAAAGTGTTTTCCGCCCAAATTTTCCAGGAAAACACTTTCCTGAAAACCAAGCCAAATTTTCTTTTGACTGGAAAGTGTTTTCCGTTGACCAACTTTTCTAATGGCAAACAAACACAGGAAAGTTTGGAAAGTGGTTTCCCGGAAATCACTTTCCAGAAAACAAACACAGCCAAAAGGGAAAACACTTTCCTGAAAACCAAACCAAATTCGAAAAGTGTTTCCGTTGACCGGAAAGTGTTTTCCGTTGACCAACTTTCCTAATGGCAAACAAACACAGGAAAGTTTGGAAAGTGGTTTCCCGGAAAGTGAATTCCGGGAAACAAACATGGCCTTATTATAACAGATATAATTCACGTTAGTAATTAGAACTAATTATTTCGCTTGATTATTTATACTTGGTTACAAGGTTTTAACTCAAGTGCTCGTGGACATGGCCATGATGTCTAGGCTAAACTTCAAGCTCAAGTTCCTTTTTTTCATATTATTTATTAATGAGTTTATTTTAAATGATTTCTCTATTAAATCTCTCTTCTTTACTTTTATATATATAAAAAATCTTAAATAATCATTTTATTTTTTTGTTATAGTAGATTAACTTTTTTAATTTTTTTTTAATTTTTTTTTGTTTTAATGTCCCTGTATTCTACTTTTGCTATTGGTTTTATGATTTTTTTAATATACTCTCGATGATTATAAAAAAAAACACATTAAAATAAAATTAAAAAAAATTATATATATAAAAAAACTATTTTAATGTATTTTCATGGTTTTTATTTAAAAGTTAATATATGATTGTTTTATTAAAATATAAAATTACAATCTTAATGTAACTTTTTATTAATTTGTTTGGTAAGCGTTCAATTTATCACAACTTTTAATTATTTTTTTTAGATCACCATGAAGAGTCATATTCCGAACATATGACGTCCATGACTTGAAGTTGCAAGGACAAGACAATCATTTATTGTTCTTTCCTGTCTCCCAAAATCAAACTAAAAACAAATCAGTATTGTCCCTTGCATCAAAAGCTAATAAAAGTAAATAATTTAATCCAGGAAAAAATCCCTTCGACACTGAACATGCACGTTGGTAAACTTCTCACTCGATCATCGGAGAGTTAATTAGAATTTTATTGGAAGTCGTCATAAAAATAATTTTTTTGTCAAAAAAAAAACTGTCCATAAGAGTTCGTGTCTGGTGACAGGACACTCTGAAAAAAAAGAAAATGGATGAACACAATTGATGTGCGAAATGTATAGAAAAATTTCAATTATTCACGATATTGCAAACACAATATAATTCAAGATTCACCAGTCTAAAATCCCATGAGATTTACTGCAAATTAACACAAACATGACAAGAAAAACTGAAAGAAACTCAAATGGAACTGGATATATTGAAGTTATGGCGATTAAGAAGGTGGATTCATGACATGATGTATCAGGTCCTGGAATCCAAGGCCATGATGGTGCTGAGATTCATAGGTTTCATGTATCGGGTGGAGCCAGTCATGATCTGCTGTACTATAATTTTGTTTGCCTTTTCTGATGGATGGAATGGATCCCAGAATGCATAAAGCTCACGGTTAGGGCACAAGTTTGACAACAGTGTGCACAGTCCTAGGCCATTGTATGGCCCTTGTCCACAACATGCTATCTTTGATGTAGTAAATCCTGCCAAACCAAAAAATTGATTTTTTTTTGTTATATCTCACAATGAGCATATAGTACTGTATCCTCAATAATGAAGTGAACTGTCTACTTGGAATATATTGCGTACCATATGCTTGAGGATTACTGACAAAATCTGCGTGCATTTGGTGGGTATTTGCAGCAATAAACACATCACTGCCGATTTTTCTGTTGACATCAATTATCATGCTCTCAAGTTGAGGGTTATACAAGGCAGCCGCTCTCTGTAGTTCCGCTGAGCAGCCACCATTTGTGCTCCTCGTGGCCAACTCTGCTGGAACACAACCCAGCGGTCCAGTACCAGTCACAAGAACTCGACGTGCTCCGAGATTATACAGCCTCTGCAGTAATGATCGAAATGGGGATATATAGTTCATGTTATTTTTAAATTAGAGTTTACTCAAGAACTCACAATCTTCGGTGATCGATAATACTATTCTTGTTGATGATGTTTATCCACATACATAGCAAGCCTCCTAAAAAGTACTATTTCATTTGAATCATATAGTAGTTTTGTCCTAAAAAGATGTATCTTGAATATAGAGAATGAACCTTGTACTTGTAAATAACTAAAATCTTGTTTCTTAGCCGATGTGGGATACATAGGCGGAGCAAGAATAAAAAATTAGAGGGGACAAATTAAAAAAATTATTTTAACAAGGTTAAAATTTCAGTTATTTTTACTAAAATTATAAATATTTATAAGGAAATGGTTGGAAAAAATATTTTCTTGTTTTGTAGGGATCGGAGCCCCTACCAGCCCCCCTCCCTCCGCTATTGGTAGGATAATAATATCATTATACCCTCATACAAGAGTTATGAGTAATCACACTTGCCTAGTATTTTCATAAACAAAGTTAATAATGATATGTGTACATTATTATATTATAGACCCTCCAAGATATTATCCCACTAAAGCTACATAACAAGTTTTGTCTTGAAAAAATAATTATTAAGGAGAGAGATTAACCTTATGCTTATAAGCTACCAGCTGGTTCTTCTAATTGGATAGTAACATTGTCTAATTTATTTTTTAATTTAGTATTACAAGAAACTTTAAATGAGAAAAGAGGAATTACCATCAATAGTTTCTTGTACTCTGAAATGAGATGCTTGACATAATCTGGCAAATCATATTGGCGAGACCTTGCAGAATAAGGAACCAAGTAATAGTTGTTGACAAAATCATTCCCACCAACGGTGAGCAGGATAAGTGATTGATTGACGAGTCGCTTGGCCTTCTCGGCTCCGATAAGCGCACCAACTCGTTGCTGATATTGTTGGAAATACTCCAGTTGTCTATGCATTCTTATTATATTTAACTGATATTGTTGCATTTAAGGCCACATATTAGATCAGCTGTTCGGATATATGTTACTGGAAGCAAGTCATTGAGAAATTAGACAGGAAGGTTGCTTACAAACTGAATTCCAGTGTCATTAAGGATTCCGATTCCAGCCGAAGCAAAGTTGGCACCAACAAGTAGTTTTTGTCCTCTAAGCTCTGGACTCAGGTAAGGCAACGGGGATTCTGAGCCAATTTGCTCACCTGACAAATGCATTTAATGATTCTTAGTGAGACTAAGATATCCAGAGAACATGTTAGTGTGCGTGTGATTATTTGTGATTTTGGACATTTGTATAGACAAATGAGCTAGGTAACAAGGAAATGTAAATCATGCCATATAATATCGATATGTATTTGGAAACTTAACTGATAAGGTCAGGAATGTTCAGGCCATTAGAGAATCGGCCGGTCGCTTGATGTGTTGGATAATCGATCCCATAAGGGTATGAATCGGCTCGTGCAGTTGTTGCCAGGTAGTTGTTGTTGCCACTATCGACTAGTGAATCACCGAAGACGAGGAATGCCCTTGCGTCAGCTTGGTGAACAATGGCTCCCAGTACCAATGCCAGACCTGAGATCACCCAATAAGAACTGCAAGCTGATGAGTTACTGGCCATTGAAATGGTCAATGAAACCCAGAAGAGAATACTTGTATTAATTGACAAAGACCTTTGGATGTGGATGAAAGATACAGGATGGACTTGCATCTATATATACACCTTCTGGCTCTACCACCCTGAATGTAAACAACCAGCGGAATCCGAAAGCAAATTATGGGTATTGGTAGTTGTGGATGCTAACAAGTTGTACCTGTCATGGATTAATACCTTGCCACAAAATACTGTTAGGGGTTATATATTCAAATCCACTGGTTTATGCCTTAATATTCAGTAATGCATGTGTTATATATTGTGGTTGGCTTTGATTGAAGTTTCTGCAGATTAAGCTGCTTTCCAAAGAAGAAGAAAACAACCTTTACATTTCACTGTAAATTAATGAACTGTCCATGATAAATATCTGATCGTGGCATTGGATCTTGGGATTTCTTTCATGTAAAAACTTACCACAGTAAATTACTTAGCAAGACTCATAGCTAACAAAAATAACAAGGTCTAGGTTAAAAAAATGCTTACAGGGTACTATTATTTCAGATTTCTTTGGATGTTAAAGCAAACCCTCAATTAACTATGACTTTAATACCATTCCATTACATTTCACTAAGATCATAATTCATACAATCATGAGATACATTGCCATGGCAATTAAACTTACAATAGTTCTCTTTAAACATCATCGATCAATGCAAAACAAACTGAAGTTACAATTTCTGGTTTCCTTAATTTGGTAAGACAGTGACTATGGTGTTGAGTTTTGAGGTCCTGTTTGAGCTGGACCAGTTCAAATAAAGCTGCATATTCTGTGTGACGTAAAGCTGGAACTCACCCACGAGGCGACTTCTAGGTTTCCCTTTTCATTACACATTAGAGGCATGATCACGAAAAGGGGAAGTATAAGGATCCTTTAGTTATATGATACCATGTGACATGCATGAATTGGTGGCAGTTAAAATAAGTAGCCCTAAATTAAGACTTGCTTCCACCGCCCTATCCTTGCCTCATTGTAAAAATTAACCACGTACTTAATAATCTAGAAGTTAACACTGTGATCTTCTATGGAGTTAATGTTACCAAGAATTTCAAACACTTTTGATCAGTTGTTAAATGCTTCAGTCACTGGGAAGTTGAACCTAATTCTTTGGCATTGCCTACTAAAACTTCAAAAGTCGAACCCCATCAATGTCAAGAATATTGATTGATATTCTTGGATTCCCCCCCTCCCTTTTTTTCTTCTTTAGAAACCAACAGAGTTCCCCAATTACGAGTTTGAGCAATATACCTCCACTCCACACTTTAAGTCAGTCATTTAAAGTTGCTCCAATACACTGAGCTTAATATGCCAGGAATTCCACCTTTTCTTCACTGACCTAAAACGTGAGTCGTGGCCCTCTCAGAAACCAAAAAAGTGGGTAATAATGCATGCGCTACTTTATTTAAGATCTAGCTGCAAATCTCCAATGTAATAATGGCTTGATGATAATGTTTTGGTCAATCTGTGATTACATTTCTAACACCTATGTGACTTAGCAGTCATAAACAGTTCAGCTAACTGTCGAGCCCACAGAGTCAGGGGCTAAATTCAATGTGATCTAAATTTTTCAGGCTCTTAATATCTAAACAGTACTGCTTTAGAATGGAAGTCACACGCTGTCTTCAACTTCCACTTCAAAAAAAAAAAACAAAAAACAAAAAAATTGCCTTTTTCTTTCTAGTTCTCAAGTTTAATACCTGAAATTTATGAGAATGGACTAGCTGCTGCGGCTGAGAAGCCTCAAGCACCGCCCCCCACCTAATCAACCTCTTAAAAACAATAATAAAAAAAAGCACTTCCTCTTTCCATAATAATAAGGTAAGCTCCAGAAATGGGCAGAATTGCCTAATCCTGTATTTCCTTGAAGTAAGTATCAGAGTCTTAAGGTGAATCATGAAAGCTTTGAGAAAAACTATAAATGAGATGACGTTATGAAATATTTTATTTTAATTTTTTATGCATATTTGACAAATAAGATCTTGGATAATCTTCATTTTGTAATTATAGTCTTTTCTTAAGGAAAGACAATCTTCATTTTATAAAATATAATTAACAAACATATTTTATTTATTCTTGAAATCTTTTATTAAGTGGGATCTTCGGCCATTGCACAAGTGGTTATTAGCTTAAGCCGGATCTGGTAAGTACAGTGTGGGAGCAACTACTGATACAACGAAGTCAGACACGATGACTTGCCAAGAGGGAGGTCTTTTTGAGCTCATGTTGATTGTTTCAACAAAGCTGGTTTAGTCTTATTTTCTGGAAATGAAGCTAGTCATACTAATGATGAGAGGATCTGGATTTGTCTGATCTTCATGTCTTAATGTCCACTCCTGACTCCGCTTAACTAAAGATAATGCTTGGATCATAAGACGCAACTACTCTATAGATACCACTTAATTTCATATTGAATGATCCCATGCTCAGAGTTATTTGCTGCCAAAGCTAGTGTGCTCTTTTCTGGTCTTCAATTATGCCTTGCATTTTTCTTATTAACATGCTCTATAGACATCATTTTATCATCAGAAACTGGGAATTAAGGTCCCATTAACTAACTGGTGTTTGGATTTTCACTATTCTGAAGGTACTGTCAGGATTAATCGATTCTGAATAGATTTAACTAACCAATTTTCTAATAACTTGCATCGAACTAATGCATGTCTCGCCAATTTAGAAAATATTTTCTTGTTATTTCTTGTAGAATTTGTGAGCTTTTCATTCCTTCAATTATAGCGGCAATAATTGTAGCCTCCCTTTTGTTGGTGCTGATAAAGTAATACTATTCAGCTCTCGAAGAGGCAACTTCTTTTCTATTCCTTTCGTCTTTGCTCTTTTTTTTTTTTTTATGTTTTTCTCCAAGAAAAAAAGAAAAAGAAAAGGAAATAAGCAATCAGACATCTTAGATGAAACTGTCACGTGAGGAGCGTAAAAATGTAGGGTTGGAATATTTTTACGACATACAAGAACTTGCCCTCAATAAATTTTGTTTTTTTTCTTCTACAAAAAAACTTAATATTTGCTTTCAATAACGTTAAAAGACTTAACGTGGCTCATTTATCATTTTCAAGTTAATAGGGAAAAAATAAGACTGTTTTCATATTAAATGCACAGTTTGATGTGAAGGAGTATTTTCCCATTCTCACAATGATTTTTCTCATTATTATAATTTAAGATGACGAGTAATTTAGTATTTGATCAAATATAAAAAATAATAAACAATTAAAAATTATAGTAAAACGAAGAAAATACATTTAAAGTCAAAAAATTTATGTACAAGGTCAAGAGGCATTTTTAGTTTTTCGCAATGGTTTTTTCGCAATTAATTATGTATTTGGCTAATTAAAAAAATAAAAATTAAAAGGTGGGTGTGCATATACAGCACCCGAGGATGCGTGGGAGGCCCTGGCATTCATCCGGCAGTGCATGCGAGGTCTCTCAGTCTTCAAAAATATCCTTCCATCGTGTTTTTATAAACACCTTTGTGTCCTTTTTCTTTTAGTGGAGCGAGTATTGATGTCGGTGATTCAACTACTATTGTTGGATTCAATTTTCTTATTAATTGAGAAAATAAGTTTTTCTTAGTTATATAGAAAACTAGAGTACACGATTTAATTTTATATCTAAGTTCCATGTACTAGAAAGAAAAGAGAGACGTCGAGTATTCACTAGAGAACTCTTTACACTAACAAAATTTAAAAGGCCTCCATCACTGTTGGTTAATACCAAAGGGTTCTTGAATGGTGAAATTCTATATACTGGCTTGAGTAGTCAAGACTACCACTCTCTGTTTGTTTGTGTGTTTTGCATTCCCTCTCTATTTTTATTTTTTAATTTTTTTTAATATTTTTTAATTTTGAATTTATCTTTATAAATTATATCGATTTGTTTTTCATGAGTTATGTAGTCTCAAACAAACATCATAAAATTTGATTTGTGTTCAATTTTACGAGCATATGTTTTATTATCTATAATTAAGTAGAAAATAATTTTTTTAAAAAAAGTTCTTAAACATAGTGGAGTCCTTCATCCGGATCATGAATTTGACGGGTTAAGCCGCAAAATATATATCGTATGGGTTAAACATTGGCAAGTTCTTAAATAAAATTTTTTAAAGTTAAACCATGTTTTTTACCGGACGTCGTCTAAATTGTCTTAGGATCCGCTAAGTCTATGGATTATATCATGATAACTCTTGTATGATTTAATCTTAAACTCGGGTTAGATAAAAAGTCGGGTTAGATGGGTTCGGGTCAAGTCAAGTAGTTTTTAAGTTAATTACTAGATCGAATTTTATAATAATATTAAATAATTTTTATGTCTCGAGATTTTTTTCATGCTGAAATTGTTTTTTATTCAAGCCACGACATAGTATTGTATTGCACTGTAAACTAATAAATTACTAATATATTGATCGTAAAACATTACTATTATTTTTTTTATTGAAAAAATCTTTTAAAAGTTGCAAGGAAATTATAATAATAAAACTATTAACATGGTTTAATGTAAGTTAGGAGGAAACCTAGGGCGAAAAAAAAAGGGAAAGGAAAAAATTCTTCCATAGTGTCAGATGTTCAAATTAAGTCAAACTGCCCCATCATCAAATAACGGACAAATTAATATCCAACTAACAAAATGTATTTCTACTCATGATTGTTTTTTAAAATATTTTTTATTTAAAAATTCATTAAAATAATATTTTTTTTATTTTTAAAAAAATCTGAAAACACTAAAAAATTATTAATTTAAAAAAAAAAAATTTAATTTAATTTTTTTTTTTAAAATCGATTTTAAAATAGAAAAATAAACAGGGACGTTGGAGCAAAAATATTACTTTGAAAATTTTCATGTTACTCATAGATGTCTTCAATTTTAGCAGTCTTGGCTCAAAACTGTTGCTCTCAAATATATATATATATTCTTTCTTTTTGCACTAAATTATTTGATACAGATCTTTTGGTGATCAAAACGACACATGATCTAATATAAAGAGAAATTGCAACTCCTTTTACGCATGCGCTTGTGATTTTTAACACTAAAATTAGGCTAAAATTGAAAGCAAGTGTGAGACGCGTGCAAAATATTTGGGCCTATCAATTGTAAATAACAAAGGAGGTTAATCGAGCAATATCAAAATAGGTAGAGGACTCAATTGCAAGAACTGATAGGTGACCGACTCAATTGCAAAAACATTAGGTTGGATTAAAACTTTATAATTTTTTCAATTTATTTTTTATAGGATTATCTTAGTTTTATCATTCAAGTTGTGAGTTTGACAAGTTGATTATATTAATTTTGTAGCTCCTTTTTTAATTCGACTTTGTAATTTTTTTTACTTGCTTTCAATGGTGTTATCCTGATCGAATGACCCAAGTCAGAGATTTCACAAATTGAGTCGAGTTAATTTGATTCATTTTTGGGTTGTTTTTTAATTTATTTTTTTAATTTTTTTTGTTTTCACAGAAAATATTTTTTTGTTTTAATTTAAGCATGATTAATTTTATTATTAGTATGCATGCTAGGATTTTAATTTTATATCAATTGTAAGTTTGAATATATGCTTAATATATGCTAGTATTATTTTATTATATTTGTATTAAAAACATGTTTATCTTGAGTTTTATTTTTACATGTTTATAGATTTAGACATGCATCACTTTAGGCTTTTTTTAAATAATTTTTTATGTTTTTAATGCTAGATAAACTGAACATTTTTATTTACTGAAATATATTTACAAACTTTCATATAAAGAGGGCACCCTTGTACCATAAAAAAATAATCAAGGGGATATATCGAGGTATTGGCCCTTCACTTTCTTGATTACTAACTTCTATAGTCATTCTTAACAAAAACATACTGAAGAATGTTGAGTATGGCTGGTGTTCTAAAGTCCAAGGACACGAGACCTCTTTCTCCGGCTGTTTGAAAGAGCCGAATAAGGCTACACTGTCAAATTCATGAAAAGTTGAAAGACTATACTGCTATCTCAAAAACGTTAAGTGTTTTTAGACAGTAGAATCTCCCAAATGGAGTTTTGAACTTGGAACTTCTAGACGAGCTGGGTTTAGCTTGCACAGTACTGTGTAGTTTAGGGGTGGGGTGGTAGTAGGTAGTAGTTATCAATGGCTCTAGTGCAATTAACAGGGAGAAACACAAGATTACTAGTGGTTTACTTTCTCACAAAACGTTTCTGACACCAATACAAAATCGCAAATCATTTTTCCACCATCGTACTATTATTAACGAGGGATCTAGCCAGTACATGCGCAACCCCATCAGCTAACACTTAATTAATACTCCGAACAAACCCACCAACCTCACCTAATCAAGGTGCAAACAATATTAATGAAGAATATAATTGTTCATAATGTTCAATTATAAGCACTGGACTAGCCAGTAGTGGTATAGATAATTAAACCCTAGAATCCAAAGCCATGATGGTGCTGAGATTCATTGGGTTCATGTACTTGGTGTCGCCAGTCACGATAGTGCTGACGATGATTCTGTTAGCTCTCTCAGTTGGGTGGAATGGATCCCAAAATGCAAAGATATCTCTGTTAGGGCACAAGTTGGAAGCTATTGTGCACAATCCGATCCCATTAAAACGTCCTTGTCCACAGCATGCAACCTGCGATGTCACAAATCCTGCGTATATGTATGCCAACCAACATCAGCAATGTTTATTGGTTTAGTCTTACAAGTCAAACCTCTTTAAAATCCAATTACTAAGCAGTAAAATGAATTATTCCTTTTCTTCTTTGTATTTAGATAAAGCTCTGAACTCAAGTCCTTTTAAGAGAAAGAAATATACTAATACATGCAATTGAGCCACAACTCATTAATTTGACCAGTGAAATGAAATAATTTGTTAACTAATTTCTATTGTAATTATATTGTTTCATGAAAAATAATGTGTGTGTATATATACACATATTAATTGCTTACGAAGTTGGTCCGACACTATATATATGGACAAACCATGCACGACAATAAATGGTTAAAAATAAATGTAATGTGAACCATTTCCTTCTCTGCAGTATCGATAAATTGTGTGCAGAGCAAGGGACCAAACTGTGGCTAGTCCGAGTAATGTTGTCTTCTGAGAGGATATTGCATATCTTGATTTTTATTTATGTGTGTAAAGTATAAACAGATCCTTCCATTAATGTTTTTTTTTCCTTTTGGTCTCCTAAACTTATTGCTACAAGTTTGTTGCATCTGCAATTATTTATGTATATGAACATGTGCTTTTGAGTAATATTTATTCTGATGACTTACCATATGCCTGAGGATTAGTAACGAAATCCATGTTCATTTCATAAGCATTGGCAGCAATAAAAACATCCGATCCAATTTCCATATTGAGTTCAGTTATCATTTGCACAAGCTGTGGGTTGAACAAGGCAGCTGCTCTCTGCAGTTCAACGGCACATTCTCCATTTCTGCTCCTTGTTGCCCTCTCAGCTGGAACACAACCTAATGGTCCGGTCCCCGTCACCAAAATCCTACGTGCTCCCAATTCATATACCCTCTGCATTGTGAAACATTAATTCATATTAGTAGTTAGAAATAATTTCAATGCAAAATAAGAGCATTATCAAAGAAACTTTTCTACAGTAGGTGAAACAATTTATGCAATGTTGCAGTGTTCATGGCTATCTAGCAAGTAATTAAATTGGACTGTAAACGTGAGAGTAAGAGATATATTCTGTATAGATGGATCTGACCAAAAGGCTTTAATGAGAAAATCATCTATCAATGAAAATGCCCTTAAAGGCTTTAAATAACATGTCAGAAAGCATCAAATGCTAAATATTGGCCCGCAGAACATTACTCAAATTAACCAATAAACTAACTCATTGTCGGCTTCACAAAGTCTTGAAAAACTTATCTTGCTTCATGAAAGGGAAAATTAATGCACTTGGTGGGTGAATTTAAGCCACAAAAAACCCACAGATGAGGCCCTCTAATATTTCACTGCTGAATGCTTGGGCCTAATCATTCTGTACATTAGACACTAGTTTCTATAAAACTATATGGTACTTAAATTTTGCTCCCACGTACTTCTATTTGAACTTGTTGCTATAGCCTACCTCATGATCTCTTTATAGTGTTTGATTTTTGCACCATAAATTTGAAAAAAAAAAAAAAAGTAAATGAGATATTTAAAGTATAATCAATATGGCCAGAAAAGGATATAAAACATATATATTAATTACCACTAGGATTTTGCGGTACTCGGAGATGAGATAGACAACATAATCAGGGAGGGCGAATTGGCGAGATCTTGCAGAAAAGGGCACCAAGTAGTAGTTGTTAACAAAGTCATTGCCACCTAGGGTCATCAGGACAAGTGCTTCATTAACCAGTCGCTGAGCTTGCTCAGGTCCAATAAGTGCACTAACCCTTTGCTGGTATTGTTGAAAGAATTGCAATTGCTGGCCGATTCGGATGATGTTGAGCTGCAATGTAGGATAATTGATCAAATAAGCTTGATATATGAACTTTTTTTTTCCCATTCCCACAATATAAACTAAATTAATATCAGGCGTGCTTCAGTTTAGAAGTCACGGTCTTCCTTCTTGAATTGATGGAAAAGGACATTCAATAAAATCTAGAAAGTAAACAATATTAAATAGGTATTGGAAATTACGTGATACATCAAGAATCCGAATTGAAAATGGACTTACAAACTGAACTCCAGTATCATTGAGAATTCCAATTCCAGCAGAGGCAAAGTTGGCTCCGACAAGTAGTTTTTCTCCATTGAGCTCGGGAGCTAAGTATGGCAATGTGGGTTCCGAGCCAATTGCCTCACCTAGTAATATACAGTATTGACATTAAACTAGAGTGCAAGAGATTAATAACATGATATGCATGCGCGCAATCCAATAAAAAATCAGATTGATAAAAAAAAAAAAAAACCCCTACTAATGAGGTCAGGGATGTTAAGGCCATTGGAGAAACGTCCAGTAGCACGACGAGTTGGATAATCGACGCCATACGGTGGTGCGTCAGCTCGGGCAGTGGTTGCAAGGTAATTATTGTTTCCATTATCGACTAACGAATCACCAAAAACAAAGAAAGCCCTAGCCTCAACTTGAGGAATAACACCTGCTAGTGTTACCACCAGCCCTAAAATTAGCAAAGAAATGAAACATGGCGAGGTATCCTTGGACATTTTTCCAAGCAACCCTAGCACAGCTCTTATGGGTGCACTGACACTATTGTGATGCGCAAGTAAATGATGAATGAAGCAGGTATAAATAGTGTTCATCGCTTCATGTTATGAGCCTTTGATCGATGCTACATTAATGACGTGCTCAACCACCAAGCGTCTGATAGATAAGGGCGGCTGTAAAAACCGAAGCCAGCACGTCCAAGGTGTTTCAGTCTGCTATATAGCAGAGCGATAGAATTATCCACCATGCCTTGCACTTGTGCTTGACAACTTGCTACTGCAGTCAATTAATTTTCATATTGTAGTGACAACACAGTTGAGCTGGCAATGGTAATTAGAGTTTGGATGCTCAATAAATATACAACTATATATCAATAGTACATGTAATTAAGCACTTCAATTTTTTTAAAAAACATTTAAAAACAAATGCAGAAATTTATATGAATGAATAAATTCCAAAAACTTCTATGACCTCTCTGGAGATCTCGGAGAAAAACAAATACAAATTAAAGGAAAAAAAAGAGAAAACGTACATCAAAAGAGAGAGAGAGTGAAGACTCCTCCTACTCCTATAACAAATACAAAAACAATATCAGCAAAGGCTTGAGAAGCAGCGTATATGACATTAATTTGTGATCTGCATTATCTCTGAAAGCTTTGTTTCTCCTTTTCGGTCAGAACTGAAAGCGTATCCATGTGTTAACCAGCTTACAATATTCAAGGCAACTTGATGGTGATGGATTAAATGTGATCCGGCTTTGGTCGATAAACACCATCCACACAGCCAGTACGTTAGTAGGGCTAAATCCATCATATACACTACAACTAGCATCAGCTAATTAAATTGTGGGGAAATGAAATATTGTTTAGAGTCGGTAGCTAGAAAAGAAAAGATGGCTTCAATCCTTAATTATTTGCTCTCTTTTTTCCTGGCAACATACAGTGCCCCGTAGGCCTAGAAAATGTTATATAACTAATTAATATTAGAAGGAAACCACACCTCAGACACGGGTTTTTCCAGGAAATGTGGCTTTCCGATCCAATAAGCCATTAATTGACATTAATATTATTGTTGTTCTCTTTTTATTGCAATTTGTTAGGGCCATAACTAGGGAACATATCAATATCCAGTGATGAAGGAGCCATGTGACAAACATTAATAGGGTGGGGATGATTTTATCTACCTCTCCCACATTATCCCACCCGAATTAATCAAAATGAAAAGGCACCATAAAAAAAGGTCTAAGCATGGTGGATATGATGCTAAGATAACACTAGTAAGAAGCTTTATCAGCTATTAAAAATAGATTATTTATATATATGTAAAACTGGATCCATAACTAATTAATTTAGACTTTTAAATTAAAAAAAATTGTTCTTTTATATAGGTAAATTATCACATGTACAACCTCACGTATAGATATATGTTACACGTGAGCTTACGACGGCAAGGAGTCATAGAAGTCGCCGCCTAATTATTTGGTTTATGATCACTAGAAACTCAAGTATACTGGTTTTATTAGAGATTTCAAAGGTAATGGACTAATGGTGGTTAGGAAAGGTATTAGCACCCTTAGTGCATCCTACTTAAGGTAAACTGCTTTGTCACTACCGGAATTCATATATTTTCGACGGAATTTCTTGTCGGTATTTGTACTATCATTCTATCGGCAATTATTTTACCGACGAAATTATAGACGAAAATGTTTTGTCAATAAAACTCTCGTTGGTAGTATTTGGTATGTCGATAATAATTTTTTTATTATTATCGATGGATTTACTGACAGGAAAAGCACACTAAATAAAATTTATCCGCTTCATTTCGTCGATATTTCCCTTGAGAAGCTTGTCATATAACCAACAAAAATATTGTATGCAATTCCGTCGGTGATTATATAAAAATATTTTTAAAAAAAATCTATTTAACAAAACTAGAAAATAATTAAATTAATATAAATCAACACTTCATAACACTCAGGAACTGAGTTGCTTGGAAAAAGAGAGAGAAGAAAATCAAATCAAACAAATTTGCAACAAATAAATAACACAAAAAAATATAAACCTGAGAAGACGTATTTCAGAACCCATAATCTAGCAACACATAAAAAAACTTTAATTGAAATTGAACAATAAAATTGAAAAAAAATTCCAACAAAATTGATCTCATATGAAAAAAAAATCTTTTAACATTCACACAATTATTAAGAACTAAGAAAATTAAAAATAAGATAAAAAAAATATAATACAAAAAAAGGAAGAAAAAAATCTTACTTTAATGTAGTTGCGAGTGAAGCTAAAAAGATAAAAGAAAAAAAATTCATAAAATATGTTAATTAAAAGAAAAACTGAGAAGAGAAAATAGAAGAAGAGGAGAAAACAAACCTTAGCCTGGAGGAGAAGAGAAGGAGTTGAGGAGAGGAGAGAGGAGAAAGAAAGAAAGGGATTTTGGTGTTTTTTACATAAGGAAAAGAACGTGCGAAGAATACGTGCGTCAGTTGTGAAATGAGAGATTCTAATCTTTTTAGTGGGGCATTTTACCAACAGTTTTACCGATAGAGAATTAAAAATTAATATTTTTAATCATTCCATCAATGATTTCGTCTATTATATTTAATTTAAATTTTCAATTTAATTGAAAATTTTCAGAAACCGCCAAATATGACTAATGACTTTCCAATCCTTCGGTGATTCTTTTTGTAATATTTAATTTAAATTTTCAATTTAATAAAAATTTTTCAAAAACCGGCCGAATAACACTGACAATATTTCAATTCGTCGGTGATTTCGTCTATAAAGAACATTAATTAATAGTGTAATTAAGAAGTGAACAGTTCCAAAGCTTTCTGAAAAATACCGATGAAATTAATCCATCAGTGATTCCCTTTGTAATTGACATGATAAACAGTGCCCGGGATAAGTAAACAGTTTACCAACAAGTTTACGAACAGATTTTATTGGCGATATTAATACCGTCGGTAATTATGTCGGTATAAATGACATGTCATCATACTTTTTGGATTTGTTTTAATTTCTTCTTTTCCTACTGTAATCCCCTCGGTATATAATAAAGGAATATTTATGTCGGTGAAATTCACTGCTATTTACCGACAGAAATATTTCGTTAGTGTTTCCGTTTGTATTTGTCAACTTTCTGGTAATATGTGGTCTAAATGCGGTTTAAGGTTTTTGATGAGTTTTTAAATAGTAGTCAATCTATGGCTTAGGGTGAAGATTCATTCGTGGGCCTAAATCTGGCTTTTCGAATTTATTATGGGCTCGTGTGCCCAAAACAATTGTTATGGAAATGATTCATGCAAGTGCCCTGACAAAGTTCACTTATCCTGGAAAGCGTAAGTGTTTTCCACAACTCGAGTGTTGTGGTGAAAAATACTTTCAATTAAAAATAATGAATATTTAGAATAATTTTGAGAATTTTCTGGTCAACTTCTGATATTTAGATATCAGTCTACTTGTAGTTTCAATATTTATACCATGATATTGACCATTAATTTTCATGAATTAAAAATTTGTAAGTTATTGGAATATTGGTCAAATTCTCATAGATTTAGTAAACTGGTTATTAAATTCAAAATGCATGCTAAAAAAATAAAACGTACTATCAACAATGCAAAAAAACAACAGATCATCATCAACATGCAAAATCATCCAAATTCCAAAACTGCCAACCTAAAAAAACATATATTTTTATGCAATTTGAATTCAAAACGTCTTCCTAAACCCTTAACCAGAACCAAATAAAACCCGGCAACCGAGAAACATGTAAGGACTAACAGAAGAACATCATAACCTAGCTAACATATTTGGAAAATTCCAAATCAAACTTAGATGCAAACATAACATATTAAAGTAATCATCAACATGTCAATACATTCAAAACATTGCATTTAAAGAATAAAAATCAATCTAATATGCCTCATGGACTTCACTTTCAAGGCTTGCAAAAATATACCTTCCAAGCTTGAAATCTTCAAATAGGAATTGATTTCTGATACTACCTTCTTTTTTCTTTTCTCCAAACTCAGAAAAAGCAAGCTGAATCCTTTCCTGAGATCATAAACTTGATTGAATCACTTGAAACTTAATCAAAATTTCTTTACCCTTTTTCTCTCTCCTCCTTCCTCCTCTGATTTCCTTTCATTTTATAGGCATATTCAGAGCTTCCAAATGAGTTTGTTATGGTTCTAGCAAACTAAAATTAGGCTGGTTTCACCACTGATCAATGGTTTTTTATTTAAATAGTTTTGTAACAAACTTGGAGGCCAATATAAAGTGTTTCTAACCTTTTAATCTTGAAAAAAGGTTTTAAACCCTTTATAAAAACCCTCATGGAGTTTTTAAATGTGAAAGCATAAAAGAGTTGGGTTGTTTTGTGCAAATGAGTTTCAGTTAAGGCTGATTGGGTTGACTATTTTCATGGCTTCGCTGGAGCAACACTAACGTAAACATCGCATGAGATTATCTGATCATGGTAGAGGGGGTGTATACTTTTACATTGGATCCAAACTTGCTCAATTTGAAGGTCTGTAACTCCACATTTATTTATTTGAAAGTGTCAACCTAATCAGCATATAATCTGAAAATGCAGGGTGGCTAATCATGGACATGTTGCTGAGATCATTAGAACAAATGGGTGATTTCATGGAAATAGGGTTATAGAAGGGGCGCTTCTCAATAAAATGGTGGTCGTTACAGCCTCAAAGGTGGTCATAAATGCCACATTCACTTACATGAAAGTGCCTACTTGATCAGCTAAAATTGTTGAAAAAGAAGGTGCATAGTAGCTGAACGACGTCGTTTTGGCTAAACCCTACAAATTAGGATTTGACAAACTTCAATTAAATCCTTATTTTTCCTATTTCTTTTAATTTTACCCATGATTTCCCTCTGAAGTAACTCTTAATTTCATATAATTTCACTCCTACCAAACTCCATTGCCATCCATTGATTTGAGAGCCTTTACAATTTGATTATTGGTTTTTAATTTGTTCAATTGGATCTCAATTAACCACTAAACTTTCAAATTTCTTCAATTTTATCCCTAATTTTAATGATTTCGAACCCTAAAATCTCGCGCTTCTTACAACTTAGTCCTTGATTTTGAATTCCTTCAATAAAGGCTCTAATTGCTCATTAAACTTCAATATTTGTGCAGTTAAGCCCTTGATTCGACCAAATAAACTTTTAAAATTTGCAATCCAGCTCCAACATTTTAATTTATTTTAATTAAAGCCTAAATTGACTTCAAGAATTAAGTTTCCTTGGAATTAATTTTTACAAAGTCAATTGGTTCAAATCAGGGGTAAAATCACAAGAAAATTAAAGTTTTGGGGTCAATTAAGGGCTAAATTAAAAAAATTCAAAGTCAATGACCATTTTGACAAGAGCCGAACTCTGGGATAAAAATGAATCAAAATTAGGGGTGACATTGAAAAGATTTGAAAGTTTAATAGTCAATTAAGGGTTAAATTGATGAAATTTGTAGCCAATGACCATTTTGAAAATGGTGTTGAACTCTGGGGACCCAATTGGATGAAATCAGGGGTGAAATTGAAGAGAATTGAAAGTTTAATGGTTAAATAGGGGTTAAATTATAGAAATCTAAGCTTGAGGACCAAAATGAAAAAGACGTTGAAATCCATAGCTGAAATTAAAGTTTGTAAGAGGCAAAATTGCTCAAAATTAAAAGTTTGTAGCCAATGAGGGGTGTAATTGAAAGAAATTACAAATCAGAGAACTAAATTAAACTTTACCAAAACAACGCCATTTTGATTATTATTCATCATTTTCTTCAACATTCACCAAAAAGAATGCTCAGGGGGCTACTTTTCAAGGACATTTAATGCTTCTTGTCTCTATAAAATTTGACAAAACTTTGAGAAAAATGATCACCTAACATTCGATTACATGCCGATATGGCTTTTTCTGGCCAATTGACACCACAATGGTCGTGGAACCAGCCCAAAGAAGTCAACTCAAGCAGTCTTCAACCGACAAATTTAACAGATCATGATGGCCACTATGAGCCAATGATTGAGATCTTTCATGGCTGATTCAAGGGTCAAGATTGGACACTATTAAAAACAAAATGTTCTTCTTCCACCCTTTATAAATATGGGTGAATTTAATGGTCTGAGAAGGAAGAAAATGGGGTGAAAAGTTGACAAAAAAACTAGCCTCCCTCTCTATTTTTTCTTTCTGCCATTAGTGCTCTCTTGACTAACTTCCTCTTTACCTCTCTCCATTGTGCCTTCAGCCTCGACGACTTCACAGAAGGCACTTTCCTCCACCAATAGTCAGGAACATCCTCCACCAACTCACCCTCTTCTCCTCCAACAATTAACACCAGTCGCCGCTTTACAACTAGCTTTTCTTTTCTTTTCTCTTACAACAACCAACACCAGCCACCAATTTCTCCATTAGCGCCACTAGCCTCACGTCGGCCTCCCAGACCACCAGTCATGCTTCCTAACATCAAGTGATCCCCTCCTCCTCTTTTACAGCAATAACCACGGAATGCAGAACATGAGTTTGTTCTGTATGCAGAGGTTAAATTAATTAACATGGTTGATGGGCCGGACCAGTAACCATATGGTCCATAGGTGGACCCGTTTCGATCTAGCCTAGCCCTAAAAAAAGGTATGTTGGGTCGCCAGTCGGCCCAACCTAACTGAGTCGGGCTGGACTTGGTCAGCCCAATTTATATTTAATAATAATATTATTATTATTATAAAAACAAAAAATTCCAATGGTCATTTCAAATATTTGTGATTTTCTTCGCAAGTTTTTCCAATAATTTTGTATAATATCAGGCTGTATATTTATATTTTAATATACAGATCCGGTATTAAAATACCCAGTTTTGTCCGAAACTTTTCTTTAAAAAGTTTGAAACTTAAAAAAAATTAAATTAATTTCCTCTTTACGAAAAAACAAAAATATTTTTTTTCATGCTTACGACCAAATCCTAAAAGTTTTCCAAGCATTTTCATTAAAAAAAATTACATCTTTTTCATGTTTGAAAATGTAAAATGGATATCATAATCAGTTTATGATTATTCGTTAGGGTTTGACAAAAATGTCAAAAATCATTTGCTAATCATTTTGTTTACTTTATATTTAAAATGTTAGGATTTACCTCATTGCAAAAACTCTAACTTGAGGAGTAGACTCTTTTTATAAAATAAAAGTTCCAAAAGGAACTTGTGTTTGAGCGATTTTCTTAAAATTATATTTAAGGATACAAATAAATATTTTGAAAAGTTTAGGGACTGAGATGTAAAATAAGTATGGAAGGGTATTTTTAAAGAGAGTAGAATATCGGGCTGACTAAATGGGTCGGTGGAGCCCTATTTGTAGCAGATATATTCCTATTGTTATTGCGTTTAGTACCGTCGGGTATAGTTGCCGTCTCTGAAGATTGTGCGGACTGCGGCCTAATATTGCGCCGCTTTTGAAGATTATTGAAGGCTGTGTTAGAAAACAGTAGACTTTCGTTAGGCGGTGAACACATAAGCTGCAACAGATCCGCAGCTTCCACGTTAGGTAATTGCGTCCCAAAAGCTATAGGATCCAATAACAATTGAGCTCATGTGACACCTGGAATTTGTTTTATTTTCAATTTTAATGACACTAGAAAATTATGCACACTGGCAAACAAAAGGTCAAACTCCTGCTATTTTGCTTTATAGGACTAACCTTAAATACATCCTCACTCAACTATAAGACCATTATCAATTTTGATCCCAGATCTTTTAACTTTCCCATTTCAATCTGTATATATGTTGGATATAATTAACACAAAATGTTTAGAAATTAAATTTAAAAAAAACCTAAGACACCTAGCGAAATTAATGAGTCCCTCTTAATAAACATTATGGATTACCTTCGTAATCGCAAATGAATTTTTCTTCCTTTGGTATTTTACATTTTTGGTCTTTTGATATTGTGATAATGTTGGTTTGAGATTGGCGGGTTATGCTCGTTTGTTAACTAATATAAATATCAAAGTGTCGAAAAATTATTTTGTTTCTCAGTTGATACTTGGTTTGAAAAAATAAAATTTAATTTTATTAATTTATAGTAATTAAAGGCTTGGGGACCAAATTTTAAGCATTGGCAAATATTAAGCCCCTTTAATTCTCTTCCATTAGAGACCAACATTGGTTGCTCGGGCATAGGAAATATGGAGGTTATTTTTTGTTGGTTACCCAACATTGTGAAGATTGATTGGATCCTGTAGTGCACACGCTAGCAAGTGACAAAAACCACAACTCTATGGCAGGGCATGTTACTTTCTCTAGTGGCAAAAAATTAGTATTTTGTGATTGCATTTGAAGCTTTGCAACATCTTCTTCCATCTATGGCAGCACATATAGCTATTGTAATCGCGACAATGTGTAGCCAATAACACTTTCTTTATTCTTTCTTATTTTATCTCTTTACTGTCATCGATAATAATGTGATCTATCCACAATTCCAAGTTTCCTTCATTCTTTCTTTTTTGTTATCATTTCAAATTTGAGGTTAATTTTTGCTTTAGGTACTTTTGTAAAGTAAATTTTTTTATTTAATTTCATCAATCAATCTAAAATTATAAGTTGTCCTTTTAAATTTTTTTATTTTAAATTTGATTTTTATTTTTTTTATTGCTATTTTTTTATTAAATTGAATTTTTTTTTCAATTTCATCCTTTAATATTAGTTTAGTTGGGAATTGAGCTTTGGTGTTTTTCTTGATGGAGAAATTCTGGTCTTAAAACCAAGGTCACATGTATGAAAAGTTAACCCAAGTTGACATTGGTCCTTTTTTAGGGTTGATTTTTTTTCAATTTCATCCTTTAATGTTGAGTTTTTTTTAAAATTGAACTTCACGACTTGCTTTTGTTTTCCTTCTATAGGGTTATTTCAATTTCATGACCTAAAACACGAGTTTGGCGAGCTATCCCAAATTAACTCGGGTTATTTTTTTAATTTAATTTTCTTTTGGTTTCATCCTTCAACATTATGTTGTATTTAGATTTGAGCTTCATATTATTTTTATTATTTGTTTTGCTTTCTATTGGGTTGTCTGATTTGTATAATCTAAGTAACGATTGATATGGTTCAGCCTTGTGATACAACTCAAGTAAGGTCAAATTCGGATTTTGGTGTAAAATATGCAATAGTCCAGGTTTATGGCAACAATCATAATTCTCAATCCGACTGTTGGATTTGAAGTTATGCTCAATAGAGTAAAACTAGACAGCAAAGAATTTTACACCAAAATCCGAATTTGACCTTGTTTGGATCGTATCACAAAGCTAAACCATATCAACGAGGTTTGGTGGCCTTGCCCGAGCTTACATGTGTTTATTTTAATTAATTTTTTCCCTCGATTTCACCAATCAACATTGAGTTTGTTAGAAATTGGACTTTGCAATTTTGTTTTTATTTTTTTATTGAGTTATCTCAGTCTCATGACTCGGGTTGACTCGTATCGTTTTTTTTTCTTTCAATTTTATCCTTTCGTATTGAGTTGGCTATGGATTATTTTTTTTGCATATATATTTATATTAACATTGGTTTAAAGTCAAAGCAGTAATATATTCGATAATTTTCGGATCACTTGTTTTTCAAAAGTAAATAAGAATAAGTAGGTCTAAGTAGAAAAACGAAAATTAACAAGGTAACAAAAATAAAGAGAAGGTGATGTGTGTGTGTGTGTGTATCAGAGGGATTATTATTAATTGAAGAAACGTAGTCAATGCTGACTAACAAGATGAAGTACAAGACAAGAAGGTAAAGAAAATTATAGATATCGATCGAAGATGAAAACCCGACCATTTCCTGGCATGATTAGTCCATAATCTAATACCTTCTGATTTTCTATTCAAACCAACCCCTTTGTAACTGCGTTAAAACATTTGTTTTGATAAAAATACTCTTATTTCAATAATTATAATATGTATTAAGAGAACTTTATTAGTAAATATTATATAGATTAAATTACCATAAATATGTCAAGATTAAAAGGACCTCTACAATATATAAAAGGAAAGTTATTCACTACTTTATTGTATTTCACAATATAAATTAATATAATTTTTAATAATCTAGTTTATATGCCTATTTATACTTCAAATAAAATCTTAAATAATATAAAAATAAGCTTCGTAACCAACTTCTAACCTACATGAAACCTTATTGATAATTTATTCTGACTATTAAAACTCTATGCCAATAATCAATTTTGTGTGTGTGTGTGTGTGTGTGTGAGAGAGAGAGAGAGAAAGAGAGAGTTTATCATTTACTCTAGATAAAAATATTCATGTTTTTTTTATTCCTTTTTACAATCACTATTAATATTAAAAAAAAACTCCTCTACACAAAAATATTCATAAAATTTCTGTTCATCGCCATGATTTTAATTTTTTTATACAGATTGTCGCACGTATCCGGCATCGCGACGAATCGTCTACCCTCAAGGTATATGTAAGTCTATCTGGAAAATATAGGTAGACAAGTCATTCTTGACTTTTATCAATCGAAAATTTAAATGGGAGTCATCACCTAGTATTCTGGTCACTAGGATCCCTAACTGGTCTCAGAGATCGAGTACAGAGACTGGTTGCGTAAAGGGAAGGTATTAGCGCTCCAACTACGCCCTACATAAGATAAGCTGCATTGTTTTGTTGTCTGATAAAATCTAAGGTCTTGTTGTGGTTTCTAATTGTCGGTCTGTTTATGATTTAAGAAAAGTCCTCCTCTGTAAAGAAATTCTTATTTTATCGGGTAAAAGCCTAATTGTTCTATGTCGTCAAAAGAAATATCTTTTTAATATCGGGAATACGTTTTACGTGTAAATTCGTAATCCCTGATACTAAAACAAAACAAAATATTTTTTTGGAATGTTTGAAATATTGGTCAAATTCTCGTGACTTTAATAAACTGGTTATTAAAGCCAAAATGCATGTTAAAACATATTTTTTGAAGTTTTCTTTGTTGTATGAAAATACAATATGATTTTTAGCTTTTGAGAGACTTGGTCGTATGCATGAAAACAAAAATAATTTTTTTTATGAAAAACTGGGTATTTTAATACCGGATTTGTATTTTTACAGTATAAAAATACAAACCAATATTAAGAAAATTTTAGTAGAAAAATACGCGGGAAAATCACAATTCTTTCAAAAGAATTTTTTATTTTTTTTAATTGGGCCGGTGCTGCCCGGCCCTGTGAACAGTGGAGTAGCTCTCTACTGTTCATATTCAACGTGAACAGTGGAGACGGGGAGCAGAAGAAGAAGAAGGAAGAAGAGAAGGGTAGGGAAGCAGACCTGGCGGCGACTCACGGTGGCAGAACGCAGCTGCTGGTGGCAGTGGTGGTGGCAGTTGCGGCGTTTCCAACCAGCGGTTCCTTCTCTTTTCTCCTATGTTTATCTGCGTTTCTTCTTCTTTTGCTTCTGTTCTGTCGCTTCTCTATTTCTTCTTCTATTCCTGTCGATGATGGTGTTGCTGTGGCTGCGGACGGTGGCATGGCGGTGTGGGTGGCAGACCGCCCCTGTTCTGCTCTCTACTTCTTCTTCTTTTTTCGCCTCTGTTTTTTCTCTTCTTCTTTTTTTTGGTCTTTTCCAACTGCCCTTTTTTTGTGCTCTCTCTTCCCTTGTATTTATAGGGAAAAAAACAGGGGGGAGAGGCCTCCTACCCCTGCCCAGTCATGGCGCAAGGGTAGGGTGGTCGAGGCAGCCACTGTGCAACTGCCCCATAACCGCTCAAGGGGTACGTCCTTTATGCTTCTTCACCACGTGGTAAACCACGGGTCAGAACTTCAGCAAGTGGGGAGTGGTGTCGACGTCTTTTTGAAGCTTTCTAAGAAAAAAGGAGAGTAGAAAAGCAAGGGAGAAAATTCTTCTTCCCCTGCCTCGCACGTCCAGGGGAAGAAGAAGACCCACAGTGCCGTTCAAAACGACACCATTTGGGCTTCTCTTTTTTTAAAAAAAAAATAGTGGATGAAACGGCGTCGTTTCAGACAAAACACGTCATTTCATTTAAAAGAGAAAAGGTGCCAAAACATTAAGTTTCAAATCAGTCCCTCTATTTGCGCACTTTTTTTTGTTTGGTCCTTGGTTTCGGATTTCTTTAATTAAGTCCCTAATTGGCCATCAAACTTCAATATTTATGCAATTAAGCCTCTAATTTAACCAAAACAACTCTCAGAAATTATAATTTGACCCTATAACTTTAATTTCTTCCAATTAAAGCCCAAATTGACTTAAAAATTAATTTTTCTTGCAATCAAACCCTCTATAAATTCAATTAAACCTTCAATAAAATTTAATTGAGTCCATAAACATCTGATTTTGAACTTTTCTTTCTCAAATTGAATTTTCTTTATCACCAGGGCTCTCATTAGTCAACAAATTACTATCAAATTTCAATCTTTGTATTTTTGAACCTCCTTAACCAAATTCTAGCCATTTTCAGGGCGCTCCGACATCTTCTTCTCATTGCTATTATTTTTTTGGATTTTTTTGTTTTTAGTTCGAATATTTTTTTGATTTTTTGGAAGAGAAAAAGTGAATTTGGGGAATAACCCAAAAATAGGTTAGGACACATACCATATGTAATTAAAATGCAAATATAATAAAATTACATCTAAACTCAATACATTATTAAATTGAACCTTTGTTATTTTTTATAAGGACCTTGATTATATTTCTTTTTATGTTATCGATCTCTAATTCTTTAGAGAAAATGATTTATACCTTTTTGACACTCTATTAATATTGAAAAGGACTCCTTGGTCAAAAGGTGGATTAAAATTATTATTCATGTCTATATCCTTAATATCTTCCTCCATATATTAAAAAAGATTTGAATGTGACTTTGTTTTGTTCTCTTCTCTTTTTTTTCAATTTTTTCTTTTTTTATTATTTTCTTGAGATACTCCACAATTAATGTTTTTAAGGTTTAAGTTTTTCCTTAATGTTTTTATTTTAATTCTGAACTTCAATTTTAATGGTGAGTGCGGTGGAATCAAGAAAACAAGTGTTACCGTGACATTTGTTACCTTTGATATCATAATAAATCAATTGGAAAACATGGAAAAACTGTTTAAGAAAATCAAGATCAAGAAATAAAAAGTTAATTTAATTTGATCAAATTACAAATAAAGGGTTCAATTTTGATTATTTAAGAAGCTACAATATAAGGTCTCGTTTGGCAATGTTGTCTTGTTTCTTTTTCCAAAAGGTTCAAATTTCTAACCCCATATTGTGGTTCGTTTACTTTGATATTTCCTAGTCAATCAACCTGTTGTAGTTTCCCTTTTCCAGAAGAAATATAAGAAAAAGAAATCAGTTTTCTCAAGTTCTGCCGTGCTTGGTACCTCACGGCAAGTAGGTAGAGAGACAGAGAGGAAAATAAATAATTGAAGAGCAAGTCAACATTCTTGCCTTGAAAGCGAGGACTGTGCCGTTAGATGTCAGATGTGTTACACATTTCTATTTTATTTTTCATTTGAGAGCTTAATTAGTAATTTAATCATATTAATATTATTTTAATATATAATTTATATTATTTTTTAATATATTATTTCAAGTGAAAATCCTTTAAATTTAAAACTCACATAGACATGCACTACGTCCCTTATATTTAATTTTTATCAAATAAACAGGAATGATGAAATTTGAATTCGTAACCATTTGATCATCAAGATTCTAATATGATGCCAAATAACCAATTTAATTTCAAAACTTAAACTATTAAAAAAAATTTCAAGATATAATTTATATTATTCTCTAATATATTTTTGCATCAAAACTTGCCATCGAGAAAAAAAAAAAAAAAAGGAAAAGAAAGTTCCTTGTGGTATTATATATTTCATTACTAAAACACTCTTCTCTGCATTTATATATAATTCAAAAGAACACAATATTTTGTTGGTAACAGATAGCGAAAGTCTTAAAGTTAACAAGGATTGGTGAAGAAATCGGATGGTTAGGAATCTGGGTTAACGAAAATCTGTAGCTACTAATTAAACGTATATGTCAAAACTTACATTAGCTCGTTTGTTTTCTTATTGTGTTCTCTTTAAAGTTCATGTAAGCATTTGTGGTGTCAGCTGCTCAGTAACTGTGACGAACAACCTAGCCATCACTATGGATATAACTCTGCAAGAGTACTTATCAACACTGTTGAAAATTAAGCCATAAATTCTGAGGCTTGAATGGCTACAGGGCGTATTCTTTAATGAGAAGTAGAAAATACCTGGTCAATCTTAAACGCTGCCTGTTCTCAAATGCTCCAAGGAATCACAAAATGATGTACTAACTAGATATAAATCTTGCAGGCAAATTAGGGTTTCTTTATGTGTTTGTGATTGGTGAGCATCATCAACTCAACTGGGGTCTCTTTATTATACCTTGAAAAAGGGGCGTTGCAAATTAACTAATTACGTTTTGATTTCTCTTTTTTGAATCAAGTGGCTATTTATTTAACCTTGAATTTCTGCACGTCCCCTTGCTATATGCATCAATTAAAAGGCACTTTAATTAAATAAATTAGCAGTCACCTCTGCTTAACTGTTCTTCCTCCTTCATCTTGAAAACGCAAGGAAATTATGTGATTAGCAACTTGCAGAAGACACGTCTTTCTAGCTAGGGATTTACTTGCCCCTTGTGTTAATCAACTTTCAACTATTTATGTCTTCTCTTTCTTTCTCTTTTTCAGCGCTAGGAAGATTGCTGGGTTGACAGCAAGGTGTTCATCAAACACATAATGCTGCCCTTTTTGCTTACACCAAAAAATGACGGGCCTACATCAGGATTTACTAAAATTGTGTAATTTTACTTTGTTGAGAATCATAAAGTAGTAGTGAATTAATTGGATGGATATGCATAAAAGGGCATCGAAGAGATTTCGATTATTTAATAATCTCAGTCAAACACCAAAGTTCCATGGTGGGGAGTCGTAATAGATGCTGACAAACAATTTTTTATCTTGAACGAACGCGCGCACTGAGGCATTCAAGATTCGAGAATAGAAGTTTACGAAATTTAATTTAATAATTTCCTGTTCTTCATTTATTATCCTATGGTTGCTTCAAATCAATTCTCACGTAAACATTTATTTATAAAACATATAACCACATGGATAGGAGTGCATTGAAGCACACATCAAGGGATTGCTTGGAACCCAATACACAGAATCAAATGAAAACAAATTACAGCTCCCTAACACTTTGAAATTTCAAACATCAATAGTAAAACACCCTCTTTCCTTGGGTTTCAACACCTCAAAGCCCAAACATAAATATTTGCATTTTTTTTGTGAGAGAAAATGAAGCTATACTAAGTTTATACGGAAAGAATTTTATTTTTGTTGGTGCTTGTTAGGAGATTTGAACTTGTATTAAAATAGTCACGTATCTTATATTTTTTTCGCCTTGTATACCCATAATTAATAGGCAAAAAAAGAGGCGGAATCAAAGGGATTGCAAATTATAATTTCATTTTTCAAAAAAGAAAAAAAATTGATAGATTTCGGTGTATATATGTTTTAGAGGGTAACAGATCATATTCACATTCGGATCATATTATACCTAGATTAGGTGAAGAAATATAAAATACAAGCCATGTGGCATCAACAAAGCATAGAGAACACACCAATTGAGTGCTACTTGGAGTTTAAAAGAAGGTAGAAGCAAGGGATGGAGAGAAGACTGCGAAGGAAAGAAAGCTATGGCTGTGAAGAACTTAAAGTGAAAACATTAATGAAAAGTTTTATGGTGGCAGATACACATTCAAGTAGTGCAATAAAAAGAGGCCTGCTTATGTAGTTGGGTAGGTCTGGGTTTTTATAGTGCTTTCAAGTCTTTGTTCCTTCTCTCTCTCTTTCTCTCTGTCTTTGGTGCAACTCCAAAGCAACACAAGAATTAAACACTAACTATCACTCCTCTTCTTTGTCAACACACACGTATCTGAATCCAATGTATGTAGGGAATGATGATCTTGATAGTGAGTGTGTAAGAGAGGGGGCCTCTTAATTTGCAGGTTAATTAACCATCTTCACCAACCTTCCTCCTCACCATAAAGACCCTAAGAGATAAGTCATTTTCTATTATCTGCTCTGGTTTCTGCGGGGGGGTTTGATGCAAGTGATATCTAAAGAAAAAGTCAGATTTGTTATTGTGATAGCTCTAGTAATGGTTTGTTAGTTCCCTCAGTTTCTATCTTTGTTTCATTCTTGGCACTGAAAGACAGAAACATGGGTTTTCTAGTAAGGAAAAGAGGGTTTCTAGCGCCTCTCCTTCTAGCTCTTCTTCTTGTCCAAAGGTTGAGTGCTGTTGTATCGGCCCTAAATTACACAAGTTACAGGCAAGTCAGTAGCATGAGACTTGAAAGGATTCAAAGGCACTTGGACAAGATTAACAAGCCTCCTGTCATGACCATAGAGGTAATATTACAAACCCGTCTTCTTAAATTTACAACAAATTTGTTCATGTTTTGATTTCATCTCATGTGGGGTTTCTTGCTTTGGCATGCTTACAGAGCCCAGATGGAGATATTATAGATTGTGTTCATAAGAGAAAACAGCCTGCTCTAGATCACCCTCTCTTAAGGAATCACAAGATCCAGGTAACTAACCTGAAAAAGCACCTCCTTAATTCCCTCTCTTCCCCTATCCATTTAATTAATGAGTATCTCACATTTGCTAACCTTTTTCCTCTAACATTTATTATTTACTATATATCTTATAGTTTTCTACGCGAAAAAGCTGAAAGTTCTGGAGTTTCTAACCCTAAATCTTGTTTGTGAAAAGGCATTTCTTGGCTCCATGTACTTTGTCGTGATCTTTCCTTCTCTCCTAAAAAGAATTTATAACTTTATTTTACATGTACTGTTAATTACTTAGATTTATGCTAACAACAACAACAATAGCATCAAGGATTATGCTAATTATGCTAATGTAATTAACAGAGAGATCCACCAGAAAGGCCTAGAGTGAAAATGTTGAAAGAGGATGACAAAACGAAGAAGAGTAATGTCGAAGAAGGTGTGATAAGAGGTTCATGGCAAATGTGGCATAGGAATGGAACAAGGTGCCCTAAAGGAACTGTTCCGATACGGCGGAGCACGGCTCATGATGTGTTGAGATCCAAGTCTTTGTTCGACTTTGGCAAGAAACAAGCACCAATCTCTCTTGCTAGACGCAAAGATGCACCCGATGTAGTTAGCGCCAATGGACATGAGGTATCCTATCTCTTCCCCCCCCTTGAAACAAATTGCTTTAATTTTGATTTTTTTTTAGTTACCATACATAATTATCTCAATTTGTTGTGTTCAAGTACATACAAAGGATATATTTTCACTACGTAAGTAGGATGATCTTATGGTGCCCTTCCATCAAACCTTCTCCTGCATGGCTTGATGACAAGAAAAATTATGCTATTTTGGCTTGAAAGTTTATATATATTAATTATCAAGTTTTTAATGTATAAATAGCATTTACTCGCACCATAAAAAATGGATCCATACTCTGAATGCACACACAAAGATACAAGATTCATACTTGATTCAATCATTTTCCTTTTTCAAACGGGAAATTTATTGCATCTGAGGCAACAGGGTCTCCCCTTAGAATGAACCAAATTCTAGCCATTTGATGATGGAAGATAGTTTCCCTTCCAAGGGACCCACAAGATTTACCTTGAAGATGGTGCTGCATTTATTTTCTAATCTGAACTTTGATCGATCCTTTTCTCTCTGCTGCTGCTGCATGTGCGCCATCGCTCCCAGCATGCAATTGCCTACACTGGATCCTCGCAAGAGGTGTATGGAGCGAAGGCAACAATTAACGTGTGGGACCCATCAATCCAAGTGGTCAACGAGTTTAGTCTATCCCAGATATGGGTGCTCTCGGGATCATTCGACGGCTCAGATCTCAACAGCATAGAAGCTGGGTGGCAGGTACTCCTTCCATTTCCTGTCCCTCGCTGCACACTATCCCACACTATAATATTTCGATTAAAAACCTTATTGTTCTTAATAGTATTGTATTTCCTAGGAAAATTAATATATTATATGTTTTATCAGTGGGATTTTTTGAATTTATGATTTATTCTACTAGTCAGGTCAGTCCGGAGCTTTATGGTGACAGCAGGCCTAGACTGTTTACGTACTGGACAGTAAGATTTCTAGCACTCTAATCCTCAATTAGCAATTAATTAATATATTTTTTTTTGTTGTTATTATTATTAAATGAATATTCAAACATCATGGAATCATTCTTTGGAATAATTAATTAACCATGTGCACGTCCCCTAAAACAATGAACAAAATTGGGTTCATAAACTTTGAAGTCAACCTCATCATCTTGAGCTGGAAAATCTGCTTTGAATCTATAAGGTTTCCTCTTGGAAAATGTTTGCAAATATTATACACTAGTTGGATCAAAGTCTTCATTTATGATATACTTTTTTATAAAATAATAATCTCTCCAATAAAATAAAATTAATGATGCTATAAATACCAGGTACTTTGAGATAATATCAATTAAAAATCTGTTTGGGATTTTTTTAAAAAAAAATACATCAAAATAATATTTTTTTAGTTTTTTAATATTTATTCTTAATATTAACATATTAATTAAACTGATTCAAAAAATAAAAAATTAAATTAATTTGAAACTAAATTTTTTAAAAAAAACAAGATTAACATGTAATAAATATCAAACATGGCCATAATTGGAATCAACAAAACATGAGCTGTTAAAAGAAAAGAGAAGTACTAAACACTTCGAGTTAGGCCTTGATAATAATGAAGAGACAGCAACCCTTTTTGGTGGATTGGACATCCTCCTAACTATTTCCTCAACCATAAACAGCTTGCTATTCTAATTTTTATGTTTTAAAAATAGTTTTTTAAAAAATTAATTTTTTTTATATTAATTTGTTTTTAATGTTTTTAGATCATGTTGATATATTAATATTAAAAATAATTTTTTAAAAATAAAATTTTTAAATATAAAATTCTTTAAAAAAAAAACAAGGTGCTTCCAAGTTCTCATACATTAATTTTAATAATGGTATAATTGAGACTTTTCTACGAGAATTAATGATTTCAAGGCTGTGCAATTAATATTGGTGTTCGTCAGAATGTAGTTGAAGATATTTTCTGATTGGATATGATATTTACTCTTTTTAATTGCATTTTACAGAGTGATTCATACCAGGCAACAGGATGCTACAACCTTCTCTGCTCAGGATTTGTGCAAACGAATAGCAGAGTAGCCATTGGAGCTGCCATTTCTCCTGTATCATCGTACACAGGAAACCAATATGATATCAGCATCCTCATTTGGAAGGTAGAAAAGCATATTCATATATTATTTTTAAATCATTGAAATAATAAAAATAGAACCTAATATTTATAACTTATTGCACAGACTTCATTTCTAAGTAGCTTTTTTTTTTTTTTTTCCGAGAATAGGACCCGAAGCTAGGTAATTGGTGGATGGGTTTTGGTGACAACACCCTAGTAGGATACTGGCCAGCAGAGCTTTTTACACACCTAGCAAACCATGCCACCATGGTGGAGTGGGGTGGTGAAGTGGTGAACTCAAGGGCTAACGGCGAGCACACATCGACCCAGATGGGCTCCGGCAACTTTGCAGAAGATGGGTTCGGAAAGGCAAGTTATTTTCGGAACCTAGAGATCGTGGACTCTGATAACAGCCTCACCGCAGTCCAGAGCATCTCAACGTTAGCTGAAAACACCAATTGTTACAACATCAAGAGCTCTTACAGCAATGAATGGGGCACACACTTCTACTATGGAGGCCCTGGGAGCAATCCACTGTGCCCATGATTATGCTTGTCCTTGTCATCGTCTTCTTGAATTGAAAATATATTTCTCTAGGCTCACGTAAATCTCTCGTCCTATCAAATTCTTTGAATATGTAAGTATGGTTGTGCTATTTCCGTTTTTGTTTCTGCTATATCTCCTATGTTTTTGTTTGTCTTGTGAGGAAGGAAGGTGTGTAGTCGTCGAATAGGCAGAAGTTTATAGCATAAACAGGCACGGAAATAGCAGTATTTTGGCTGGCTAGGTATCTCTTATGTCAATCTTTAGTTTTCTTGTATGAAATTGAAAACAGTGTACTGTCATTTTTTGTGGGTTCAATAGCTAAAAGGTAACGTTTGTTCTTACAACTCAATTTATCATCATCCCTGCCGGCCGGCCACCTCTGAAGCTGTTTGGGCTAAAAACATTGATGCTTCCGCAGTTCCACAGCTGAGTTTCAATTGAATTGTATTAGTCAAATTTAATAAGAGTACAGCTCATTGTTTCCCTTAGCCACCTTGATTGACTAGATTTTCGTATCAACTTAAATGTTCATTGAGTTCCTACGCAGAATTAATTTGTTTGATAAGAGAAAGCTCTTTGTTAGTAATTCCATCAACGATATGAAATAAATTGCATAATTAAATACAAATTTTTTTTTTTACTTATTTTTTCTTTCCATTTTTTATTACATAAAAAATATTAAAGTTATAAAAAAAGAGATGCAACGCATAGACAAAAGGTAGAACACAAGAAAAGAGACCTCCATTGGCACAAGAATTTCCGCCTGGATGAAACTGTCAAAACTCTTGCGTAGAGGCTCTAGCTAAGGTCTAACTCTGCAGATGGATAACGTTCAAAAGTGCAGAGGAACTTTATGTATGCAAAGCAACAAGGCTCAAAGATAAATTTCAAATCCTTAGTACAAGTATGTTTCGTGGTATGATTCATGGCAGCTAGCAAATATATATTCAAGAAGCACGTAATTTCTGAATGTATGTTACAGGTTAAGGTGGAATGAATGGAGCTTCCTCTACATTTAGAAGTTTTACTTTTCCATCTTCCACATATGAAGACCATCTACACAAACAAGTCAAATGTCTTATGAAAAAATAATTCATGATCAAAACACAGATAAGTGGAGTCTTGGATGGATGAAAGATAATATGTATATAAACGGATGAAACGGACACAAAAATACAAGTGATATCGTGCAAAGGGATTTTCAACCTTGTGATAGCGACAACCACCCTCTTTTCTAAGTGTTTTTAGAGAGAGAAAAAAAGTTTAAAACATGTTCGAGATGTTACGGAGCAGCCATCTAATATTATGTTCTAGCAACATGAAGTATTGACAATGACACCACCTGCAAGGTAAACAAATTCCAATATTTGTAAATAACCTTAGAAATTAAAAAATAATCACAGGTTTATCTCTAAAATACTTACCATTAGGATGCAGAACTTAACTAGTTAGGTATGAGGAACAATCATCAGATGTCAGGAAGACAAAAGAGGGTGCAATCTCATATGGCTGCCCTGCCCTGCCCTGCCCATTGGAATCCCAGACCCAAAGCTTTGAACCTTCTAAACAGGCAAAGAAGCTGGTTGCAATGGCGTCCAAAGTGGACCTGGGGCCTCAGCATTTACTCCAATCCCTTCGTTTATAAGCTTCAGAGCCAGAGCTCTTGTAATAGATACAATGGCACTCTTAGTAGAGCTATAATCAAGCAACCCTGCACTCACTCCACGGTCGTTTTGATAATACAGCTTCCTTCTTTCATGTGCTTCAAACAATCCCTGCATACCAATTGGGAATAAGATCAAAAGAATTAAGATTTCTTGACTGGTTAATTACTCTCAAATACCTGCATCTTCATTATTAGAACTTCCTCGCTGGATGGAAGAATTACTCAAAGCAGTTTTTCTTACTTGGTCCAGAAGAAGTGACCATAAATGTTGGTTCTTAACAGCCTCTCAAGCCAAACCTCGGTAACCTTTTCTAGTGTTGTACTATAATGTTGCACGACTGTGCTGCTCACCAGAATATCTATCTGCCCATATTTGCTCATAACTTGATCAACAACTCTCTTGTAAATTATCTTCATTGCTAACATCAGTAGCTATGGCAATAGGTCTTTTGCATCACTTGTCTTTGCCTTCAGTATCATCTTCAGGGCATCATTCTTGTTTCAATCCTCTATGCTTTCTACATCCGTAAACGCCACAGTTGCACCCTCTAATGCAAAATGATAGCATACAAATCTTCCTATTATGGAATCACCTCCTGTTATCATAGCAACCTTTCCCTGCCAAAAAATTGAGATATATATTAGGTTTTAATTTGTTGTTCGATTGGAAAAAAAATAAATGGATTAAAAGCCAATGACGAATAAAATGAAAAAGGAGAAGAAAAATGGTGCACATAAGTTTGTTAGAAGGGTTGATGTATTCAGGGTATATGTGTTGTGGAAGTCAGTGCATGAGATATTCTTTGCCTGTCTGTTGTCATTGAGTCTGTGATGAAAACTGAAACTGCTCCTCGTTAGTTGTCATCCTTTGCCACTGTCATTGGATACTTGTTCTAGTCTAAAAAGTGTTAAGCCTAAGGTGGGAAAACAGATAACAGTACAGGGAAATGTGAGAAACTTCAGTCTTGAAACAGAGGCTGCAAACTTTGTGCGGCCAACATCCAAGTACCAGCAGCCTTGGGAGATAAAAATTAGGACACATCACTATAAATGACAGCTTCCATTAGACTCTGTTATCTGATCCATTGAGAATAATGATTTGACTCTGCTGAGCAACAGGAAAATTGTGCTTAAAGACTATTTTGATACTTTAACAACGAAGCTTGTTCAAAATGGTTCAGGTACAGTAAAAGTCAAAAGTTATTTCTGTATAGCAGAATCTCCAACATATTTACATTGCATAAGCTGCAATACATGCTGTTCCATAAATCTCAAATGCATGTAAACATGGAAGTAGGGGACAACATGAATTAAAATCACAGGAACACAACTCAACATGCATCAAAATGTACTTCCCAGAGCAAGTTCATCAAAGAAATCAAGGGAACCTAGCAACAGCATAAGCGGGCAAAAAAGAAAAAGAGTCAATAGTATTTAGGTGAACACAATAGAAAAACAATTTCTAAATTCAGATTGGCAAAATTTAAAACAATCTAACCAGAGCATTTTATGCAACGGGGATAAGGGTGTTAGGGACAGGGGCACTGTTTTCATGAGCTGTGTCCTTTCGCTTTCTGCATTGTGCATCGTTCAGTTCGTGTTTCATAGAATCAATTGACTGAAAACAGACGAAGTCCATCAAAACTTGAGTGTATGTTCGATAAGCAGGGAATAAAATGAACCACACGCATCATATGCATGGAATATGTAGCAGGCGTGTAACAATACTGAATCATAAATCAACATTCAGAGACCATCAGACCGCATAATTGTGTAAGCCTATCAATGCAATTATGCAGCTAACATTGTTTATCTTGTCTTGAGCTTAGAAAACAGAACTGCACAAGTGGCCCAAATTAGTGTTTCCAAGTTGCACCTATAGGTTTTCAAAATTCTTTTTTTCCCTACTTGTAAACTCTTCAGCAAAGATGTATGAAACCATTGAAATTAGAACATTTCTTTAAAGAAAGTAAACCAAACTTCATACAAATATTTATCACAACTCCTCAAATACTAAATAAACCAAAAAAAATCGAAAAGTTTCCCAAACAATATCTTTCCCTGTGGTTCAATTACCAAAAAGATTCCAGTCATTAACTTTGAAATTAGAAACAGCAAGCTTAAAAACCTCAGCCATTGGCAAGAACCCAGATTGCGCAGCCGGGGCAGGTAAACCAGCACCAACAGTCGCAGCACTTTCACTCAAAGGACTTATCAAAATGGGTTCATAGGCAACAACGAGAACATCAGTGCCAACATTCTTAAGTCGAAGATTGGCCAAATAAACCTGCACAACATTCTGGGCTTCCCTTCCTTGTCGTGCTTTAGAAATCCCCATCTGCCCAATTGCTGTTGTAACAACAACTGAAACATTCCCAATTGGAACCTCAACCACGCCTGACTGCTCAACTAGAGTAAACCCTTGAGCGTCTTGCTCATTCGCAAGGTCTTGAAGAAACCAAACGGCACTTCCATTATCATTCACATCAGGCTTCAAATCTAAGAGCTCGAAAATCAAGCTTTCATCACGACTTGGATCCACAAATGCCTCTTGATGATCAGGAACTTGTCGAATGTTGCTCACATCCTACAAAAACAAAAACATTTAGTTTTTTGACAGAGAAAAGAAATGTATATATATATATATATATATGAAAGAAACTAACCTGGAATCTGACAGGGAAGGTGCTGGAAATTGAGCCGCCGTAGAGAGGGCGGTCGGTGCAAATATCCTCCGGCATTCTTTTTATGATTAACTGATCCTGAGGATGGGACCAGAACAGTTGCGAAACTTCACGGTTTGTGTTTGGTTTTATATAGGGAGTTCAAGGGGCGTATATTCGACGCCACATCTGCTTTATTTATAAGCTAAAACGATTTTCTGAGATTATTTTTATTTTTTGAAATTATAATAATAGCATATATTTAAAACTTAATGCAGCAAGTACGTCACCTCTGCTTTATTAATTAATTATTAAGTAAAACACTTAAAAGGCGAAGAATTTTTCCTTGCAGAGAAAACTTAAGACTCTTTTTTTTCAATTTGGATATCAACCTTTTATTTTGGTCACTTAATTTCTCCATATTAAAAATTAATTACTTTTAATTTCTTAAATAGAATTAAAAAAAAAAAATCAAGATTAAAAATGTGCCAAATATGGGTGACATGTCCAAAGTTTACATACAAAATACATTTAGTTTCTCTATTTTAAAAAATAACTCAATTTATATAATTTAAATTCTTTTAAATTTCAGAAATTTAATTTTGATATAAAAGATTATTTTATTATTTTTAGTTCCTAGTTAGAGAGATAATAAAAAGATTGATGGAGTATAGCAATGAGAGAAAAAATCATCATTTCTGCCAATTCTAAACACCAAAATGATTGTTCTTGATGTCTATGGGTTCTATGTGATATAAAGAGTTTAATACTAGTTGTTTAGAGCATCAATGTTACTTAAAAAAATAAGTCTAAATCAAGAAAGAAAAATCTAACCCGGTTTGATTTTGGTTTTTTAACCCTTTTTTTTTTGCATGTTTTGGGTTGATAGATTAGTTTGTAAATGTTCTAAGGATGTTGGTGGGGTATTTTTGGATTGAAATAACTTAAAAATTGGGTTTTTTGGGCAAGAAAAACATTAGCTCAATTTTTCGGTCACCACCATGATGGTTGAAATATGAGCTCGTAATTAACACATCGTCTGTCTCGGCATGCCATGTATCATCGCACGCGGGCCTAGGCTAAAAGACCCACGTGCCTAGGCTCTTCCTTAAATGGCTCGGGCGCGTTGGGCCATAAGGATGCATTCCTAGGCTTTTTTTTAATATTTTAATTTTATATTTAAGTTAAATATAGATTTAAATTGATTTTTTTTTCTGATTCAATCATTCAATATTTGAAATGATTTTCTAAAATAATTTATAATATTAGAATTCTTTTTTATTTCATCACCCTTTAATTTTTTAATCTTTTAAATTTAGTTCTCATTATCTTAATTTGTTTGAGATAAATTTTTAAATTTACTTTTATTTATTTGTTTTATCTAAGATTTTTCAATTTTGAAAATGACTCGGGTTTCTCCAATCTTTTATTTGTTGTTCTTTGCTGGATTTACTTTAGCTAATCAATATTAAATTGATTGGTAATTGATCTTTTTGTTTCAGTCCGAGTCTAGGATTTAATGAGTTGTGAGTGTAAGACCTTTATGTACCTGGGTTTAAAATGTTCACCCGAGTTTACTTTTCTTTTATTTTTATGCTGATATTTTTTTAATTTTATCATTTAATATTTATATCAATGATTAGGCTCTTTTTTATGCTTTCTATATGATTTTTTAACCGTTATTTTTTTTTTTTGTAGGTTTCTTGTTTTTTTTAGGTTGGTCTATATATCATTCTTTTTTACTTGTCCATATCTCTATTCCAAGTCATATTTTTGTTCATAGCACACTTTTGTTGTATGATTTTTTTTAATAAAAAATATTCTAGCCCGCAGCAGCGTAGGGCAATCACACAAATCTAAGTTTATAAGCTAAACGTAAATTTTTTTTAATTCTGTGTAATCAAAAGCTTTTTTTTCTCAATATTGGTGTTCTTTAAAGTTTCAAGAATCTTAGTCATATCCCCTCATTAAATTAACTAGGTTTTGGTGGCAAAACAAGCTCAGGGCTACAAGTAATTTCTTGATTTCATGTTTTTGATCATATCGGGCCGGAAGTCAAGCACTAAGCAATCATACTGATCGCTAATACTTACCACCACTATTAATGGTCTCATCACTCTCGATGGCTTCCACACAGCGTTGGACACCACTTATTACTAAAAAACGAAAAGTAATGGGTTTTGGATTTGATCAAATTTCTTATTTCTAAAATATGTGGATTCTCCACTCACACTCGGAGCTCAACAGCGGCCACTGATGCAAACTGGTAGCATGTACAGATCTTCCTATCCCAGAATCAACTCCAGTCACTGGACCAGCCTTTCCCTGCCATGAGTCACCAAGACTGGTTCCGATGAATGAATTAGAACAAATTAAGCTAATCAAGAGTTACGTAGCTGCATCACAGCATGAAGATTGCCCTATATGTGAACTAATAGTGTAAGGAAATGCGCACAGGAGGCTTCTTCGAAGGCTTGTATATAATGTGTTAGAAATATTTTTGGATGAAAATAAATATGAAATTGATTTAAAAGCGTGAAAATACTGTTTTTAAGGTGTTTATTTGTCCCATACAGAATCAATACCTCTGGGATATAAATAGCTCATTAATTTGTTTTTTTTTTAGAAAAATAAAAGAGTTAATATGCTATTTGAATTCACACCCCTATTTGTTTCTTTTTTAAAAAAAAAAAAATAAGAAAATAATGTCACAACTATTCTTCAAAGTCAATGGAGGGCCATTCTTAGATTTTCAGATGAATAAAATTCTTCAGTCTTCTGAAAACATTTTGGTAGCAATCATTCAATGATGCAAGAAAAATCATCAGCATAAACATGCACATCTGATTTATCTCCTCAGGAAATTTTCAAAGTCAAAAGGAAATAATTGGCCTATCAATTCTGTCCTGCTTCAAGAACTTTTGGTTATAAATACAATCACGTAAGATGCATTCTAACACACCATCAACACATCCCTTTTGTTACAAGCTTTGCTAATGGCTTGTGCAATCTTCATTCTCCTCGTCACCATTTTCTCTTTCTTAAGCTCCAACTATATATGTTGCTTATGCACAAAATGATACCCTCAAACAAGGCCAGCAGCTCCGGGACTATGAGCAGCTAATTTCTGCTGGAGGGGTCTTCAGGTTGGGATTCTTTAGCCCCAACCCGAATGCAGGCTTGATCGGTACTGCTGGTGCAAGGTACCTGGGAATATGGTTTGAACATTTACCAGTTTATTCAGTATGGGTGGCCAACCGACCGAGACATCCCAGTCCCTGATTCCTCTGGTGTGTTAACCATAGGTGGTGATGGAAAATTGAAGATCACATACCAGGAGGCCCACCGATAGTTATAAACTCAAATGTTGAATCAGCAAAAAAATCAAGTGGCGGTATTATTGCCACCCTGCTTGATTCCGGAAACCTTGTCGTGCGACAGGTTGATTCTGATGGCACACCAGCCACCAGGAACTGTTTTGTGGCAGAGTTTTGATTATCCACACAACATTTTACTGCCTGGAATGAAACTAGGTATGAATCACAAGACTGGACACTTACTTCATGGTTGAGTGAAAAAGTTCCTGCTCCTGGTGCGTTCAGGCTAGGCCTGGATCCAAGTGGTGCTAATCAGTTACTTGTTTGGCGGCGAGATGAGATTCACTGGTCAAGTGGTGTGTGCCTGAACGGAAGTTTTCAATCAGCACCTGAGCTAACTCAATTGACAAAAGGATATAATATATATGATTTCAGATTTGTGGCAAATGAGGAGGAAACGTATTTCTCCTATTCTATTAAGGAGAGGTCTATTTTATCTAGGTGGGACTTGGACACTTTGGGTGAAGTTACACTGTTGACTGTGGACAGACGAGATGGTAATAATCGCTGGACATTTGAGACTTCTGGTGCATGCCATAATGGTTTCAAGAATTCAACTTCAGTTTGCCTAACTGAAAAGCCAACTAAGTGCAGGAATGGTACTCAATCTTTTGTGCCGAAGAGAGGGTATATCGATGTGTCAGAGATATGGTATGATACTGACACAAACTTGGCTCTCAGTACGTGATTGTCACGCCCGATGCTGGAAAAATTGCACCTGTTCTGCGTATCAGGCTTTAAGTCCCAGTGATGGCATCGGTTGCCATTTTTGGAGCAACGCATCAAGCTTCATCCCTCGTGACGACTTCAGTTTGTTTACCTTCTTACTAATGAAAGCAACGAAGAAGGTATCACAGTTTAAGGGATTATATCTGTGGAAAAGAAGGAAAAAGATACACAGAAATAAAGGAGGCTGTTGAGACTTGCAGGGATTTCAGAAAATGACCCTTCTCAACATTGAGTACTTAATATACAGAATGGTTTTTCATTTTCCAATCCCGTTTTTGTTTTTCTTGGTTTCTATATACAAATATATATAGATAAATAACTAGTAGTAATGTCTCTTGATCATCGAATGTGTTCTAAGAGAGATGAAGATTAATATATGTACTGTCCACAACTGATAATGAGATAGTGATGGAAATTCTCTTGCTATTTTTCGTTGTGAGAAACATTTTCCAATGAACTGATTTTCTTTCTTGGTTATCATAATATCTGCATTTGGCTCTTTGAGACCATCAAGTGCATGATTCTTTTTTCTACGGTATTTTACCTTTCAATCAATAATGTAACTGCTTTAATTAATATATAGAATCGTCTAAAGTACAGTTTGGAGGAAAAAACACACAAAAAAAATTCTAAGAAGGATGAAATGATGAAAAATAATCACTTTTAAAAATTATCTTAGACAAAATAAGTAATAATAAAAAATAAAGACTAAATTTGAAAGACGAAAAAATTGAAGGTTGTGAGATTGAAAAGAAATTTTAATTTTATAAATTATTCCAGATAAAACAAATAGTAATCAAAAGAACGGGGATCAAATTTTTTTAAAAAAAATAGAAGGATTTCTTTGAGATTTTGAAGAGACATGCAAGAAAAATAAAGAAAAAAGAGAAGAGAGAGAAAAAGAGAAAAGATTGCTACACCAAACCGAGTGCCCTTCGATCACAAGTGTCACCTCTTTGAGAATGAGACTTCAATACAATTCAAACATCCTAATAAAAGACAATGTTTAACCACTAAGCGACTTTCCACACACTGTCCTAAGAGCTTGGGGGCACCGAGACATGCATCGATAATTTTTTTATAAATAATATTTGTATGTATTAAATTATAAAAAAAATCGATTAAACTGATTAAAATTTTAAAAAAATCAACCGGTTCAGTTCGGTTTCGGTTTTATAAGTCTAAAACCGAACCCAAACCGGAAAAAACCGCAAAAAAACCAAGCCAAACCGAAAAAATCGAGCCAAATCAGTTTGAACCAGTTTTTATCATAAAAAACCGAACCGAACTGAAACCGGTCGGTTTGAACCGATTTTGGTTTTTTATAAAATAATTCAATTTGATTATTATTATTTTTTATATATATATAAAAACCAAACTAATGGCAATTACTTAGCTAAGCATGGCTTTCATTTGAACAAATGAAAGGGATTGATGGCAGTGTCCGATACATTCAAAGAAGCCAGAACAATTCAAACTTGGAGTTGATGTTAACAATTCTCGCAGATATATAAAGATAAGATATTTTTTTCTTTTTCTTATTTTTTTATATTTTATATTTTATTTTATTTTTAATTTTTTTTTATTCTTAATAATTGTATAAATATTGTTGTAGGATTTTTTTTTTTCATATAAGATCAATGTTGTTGTTGTTTTATTTTTTTGTGTTATTTATTTGTTACAAATTAATTTTTTCAGTTGATATTTTTTTCCCAATCAACTCAATTCTAAGTATTATGGAGTGTTGATTTATATTAATTTAATTATTTTCTAGTTTTATTAAATAGATTTTTTAAAAATATTTTTAAATAATCACCGACAAAATTGCATATGGTATTTTTTTTTTTATATGACAATTTTTCCAAGAGAAATACTGACGGAATGAAGCAGAGATTTTTTTGACGTGTATTTTCTATGTGTAAAACTATCAGTTTTTTATTTTCTTTACTGATAAAATTAGCGATAAATGATAAAATTACCAATAAATATTATTTCTACAGACATATTTTATTAGTGAATTAATTAGTAAATTTTTTACTAATAGAATAATAATCTCGGACGAAAAAATTTCATTGGTAATTTTGCAGTAACAGGCGTGGTTCAGCCTTCTCCCCAAGAACATGGAGGTTAGAAGTACTGCATGCAACCATCAATCAACGTACCACGCGAATGCACACAGAATCTGACAATCAAGGCACAGATCATCCTCTTGAAGGCTACAGGTTAAGCATTTGGCATAAAATTAAGCAACACAACTGGAGAAGCTGTGGTTGCACTAAATATTTAACTGAAGAATTAAAATGTACTGATACCCTGAGCTCATGAAAGCCTGCATTCAAGTTGCAGAAGATTCAAACTGGGGCATGCTAATTCCATTGTTCCAACTTCCAACTTGCTGCTAAGTGTTAGCTAGCTGTACACAATAGCATACCTTTCATATGAAAATAATTCCTCAGTCTCCTCGATCCTGCTTAATAGCAATCATTCACTTATGTAAGAAAAAACATTAATCTGCAGGACTGATCTCCGTTGTTCAAATTATATAGTCTTGTGTTGTGAGCAGACCTGTAAAGTTCAACTCAATCAGACTACAAATAACTCATGTCAAAGTATTTGATTAAAACTAGATGGATCTGCAAATCACTGTTTTGGAAAGTTATCTCTCTTTTTTTTCTCTTTGAATAAAAAGTAAAATAGGGTTTAAAGAACCCTAAAAAGTGGACTAAATTAAACGGTTTAATGATCTTACATGGATCAAACTAAATATAAAAATGTAATCCTTTAAATAGAAGGGAAACCCAACCCAATACAAGGTTGGCTCTCAGTGATCGTCACGCTTGATGCTGGAAGAATTGTAGCTGTGATGCTTATCAGGTTTTCTTTGCGAGTGACGACACTGGTTGCCAGTTCTCGAGGAAGATAAGCTTGACCCCTAGTGACGTCTTGGAGTTTGTTTATCTACATATTTGAAAATACAGTGAAAATTGAATTGTTTTGATATATTAATTTTAAAAATAATTTTTAAAAAATAAAAAAATATTATTTTAATATATTTTAATATAAAAAATACTTTAAAAAATAACTATAACCGTAATACTAACTAAAAAAAATAATAATGAAGGCAATAGAATTTAAAGAATTGTATGCGAAAAATATAGGAAAATGAGCCTAGCCACTTTTTTTCCCCTCATAATGAGGGCCTAAAGGCCCTCAAAAAAGTTATATTAAATGATGTAATGTAAACCCAATTAGATCAATACAGACTCATAGGAGGGCTGGAATGTTCGGGCTATTTTTTTAATGTTTAGACAAGTTGGGCTATCAGGTCCACATATTTGGGCTACTTTTAGTTTTGTTTTTAAAATTTTTCTATCTTATATTTGAGTTAAAGAAAATAATAAAAAATAATAATTATTGTTTAATCAAATTGATTTTATGAGTCAGGTTGCAAGTTTAACAACTTAACCCATAATATCTGAGCTATTATTTTTTTTAATACGTTTTCTATTTCTCAATTAAAAAAAAATACATTTTACCCTTTGTTATCGATTACTATTTATTTATTTAATTTAAACCTAAAAAATAAAATTTTCATCATTTATTATTATGATTTACTTTTGTTCTCTCGACCACACATGCCTATCACAGTTTTTTTTCTTATAAGAAAATTCATACAAAAAATTACCATGCACTTTATCATCTTATAATTAAATAAAAAATAATCTCCAGGATAAACAAATTTATTGAATCTGATGATGTGCATAACTTGCATCATAAATTTGTTTTGTTGACTCGAGTTCATTTAGTTTATTTTTAAGAAAAAAATAAATGTTGTTTTATACCAATTTAATCCTTCAACATTTAGTTAATTCATGATCAAACTTTCTAATTTACTTTTTTTTTCTAGATTATCCCCATAAATTTCACGAATCAACTCCAGCAGATCAAGTATTTTTTTTAATTTTAATATTAAATAAAAATATCATTTGGTCATTTTAAAAAAAAAATCATATTACCAATACTTAATTAATTTTTTAGGCTTAAGGTTTTCACTAAATAGCACAAGCCGATGAGCTAATTACCTATAATCTAAATGGTATGGTGTTTTCACTGTTCATTCTCTCATATTTTACTGTGGATGGATTGTGCAAATTTTTGTATTTTTTTTATTTGGTTTTCAAATTTTTTTTTGTGGCAATTTAGTCCTAATTAAAGAATTATTGATTTCGAATTCTTATGAAATGGTGAGATTGAAAGAGGGGAGACCGAAATGAAAAACACAGTAAACATGAGCGACGTGCCATGTGTTTTCAAAAAGATGCACTTTGGTCCTCCAACTTAAACAAACACGCAAATTATATAATTTCATCCTTCAACATTTTTTTCAATTCCATTTTGGCAGAAAGGTTTATTTTTGTTATTTTTTTATCCTTGGTTAAGAGAGGAGAAAGAGAGAAATTATCGGATTTCAGCGGTGAAGAGAGAAACATGTCGTTGATATCAATTTAAGCCACCAAAAATTGCAATTTTATGTCAAATTATTTCATTTGATGAGGGGAGTTCATATTAAGTGTTTTTGTTCCTTGAAAGTTCATGAAAAACAGATCTGAACTCAAGTCGATTTTTGGTTTTGGGTTGAGGTCGGTTTTTGGAACGATTTTTTGAGGCCATGGATAGGTTTATCATGGTTTCTAAGGTGTTTTTATAAGTTTTTTGGTAAAAAAAAAGGTTGAAAATGGGTTTTTAGGATTAAAAAACCCTTGAGCCTGATTTTCCAACCCATCGCAGTGGTCGGAATCTGAGCAAAACAAATGACGCGTTGTCTGCCTCGATAGGTGACTCATCACTTGTTTTTTTTAAGAGAAAAATTGGGTGGACGATATGTTGTCCGCCCTAGGTGCAGTAAAAAAAGGGGCCCAATCGCGCGGACCATAATGAAATGAGCCAGGTGGGCCAAACCCAACAACGCCTAGCCCTTTTTTTCCTATTTTTTATTTCAATTAATGTAATACCTTCTCTCTTTTATTTACATTAATACCCTTTCTCTTTTAGAGAACTTCTTTTAAATGATGATGATTTTTTAGTTAAGCTTTTAATTTTCCAAAAGGTTTTTCTGTTTCGTTTATGATTTTTTTTTATATTTTTTGTATAGATGAGCTATATTTTTTAAAATAAAAAAATATTTATTTTCAGATAATATTTTTAATATATATAGCCTTGTATATTATTTATTTATTTATTTATTTTATTCAATCAATTCAATATATCTGTCTATTTTTATTATTGTTTGATTAAATAAAAAATATTTCAATAAATAAAAATTAGCAAATATAATCGAGTAAATGTCCCGTTTTATGAGATTAAATATCTTGATTTATATCTGTCTCTCGATTTTTCAAGTTTTATTTTAGATATTAATAATAATTTTTATATTTATTTATTAGCACATATAAATTTTTATTCATTTAATTACATGTATATATAAACTTTTTAATTTGCAATTCCTGAATTATAACTATAAAACCATATTGAAAAAACTTTTATATATATATATATTATAAAAAATAAAAATATTTTACCCAAGAGCGTGTTTGTTTACTACAAAAGCATGAAATTCATGTCTCCTCAGCCACAATCCACTGCCTCCCTTTTCTCTCAGTAAACCAAAAAAAAAAAAAAAATAGCCGGAATGCAAGAAGAAGGAGAGATGGCGACACCAGGAGAAGTATTAGGCAAAGCAACAGAACTAAAAGCAGGAAAAGGAGCCTACATAGGATCATATCGCGACACTGATATACAATACGTCTTCTCTTCTCTCACTGGTCTCCGCCGCACTCTATCTCCTTCTCCTGACTCTCCTGACCAGGTACTTCTTTTCCCCCTTTTGTTTTGTTAAAGTTCTAAGCTTTACTATCATTTTGATTATAGATAGTTGGTTCTTGAAATTAGAAAACAAAAAAATTGCAACTTTTTTTTTTCTATATGGCTACTGTGTATTGGGGTTGCCTTTTTTTTGTTGCTTTTTTTGAGGGAATTTGAGAATTTTAGATGTTTCGGTGTATTGGGTATTAGGTTCTCTCCATTTTTCTTTTTGGGTTTTTGCTAGTTTCATGAAGTTTGCGGTATTTTTTTAAAAATTTTTAGTGGTGTGAGGCTAGGGAATGTAAGATGTTGAAAGTGCTGGGCTTTAGTTGTTAGGGATGAATAAAAAAAATTTGGTTCTTTATGCTTACTTTGGTTGCCCAGAAGGGAGAAAGGGGGATAAGGGGATAAATTATCTGAGTTATGCAATGCAACGAAAGGAAATCACTAAAATGCAAAAGAAAGGAGCCTAGATATCTGTTTTAGAAACTTTTTTTCTTCTCTATGTCCATATAAAGCTCAATATTCTGTGAAAGAGGTTATCTAATTGACTAATTTCTAGTACTGGAAATGTGTAACGATTGATGCAAGGAGCAAAATTGTAAATTGTAATGTCTTACGATGTACTGGCATGCTATGTCAACCGATGCAATTTCTCTAGTTCTCGAATGTTGTAATTAAGCATATGGTAATCTTGGTATGTTTGGTATTGTTGTTGAGAATTGGAATCGTTGCAGAGACCAACTGTTGAAGTAACTGGACACAAGGCACATGGTGCTGTTCCGGAGCCTGGATCTGTTGTTATTGCCAGAGTAAAACTTACTCATTTATCCTCTTATTTTTTATTTATTAAGCTTTGTTATCTTTGTTTAATTTTTTGAATTGTGATTTTGATAGGTTACTAAAGTGATGGCAAAAACAGCTTCGGCTGATATTATGTGTGTTGGTCCTAAGTCTGTGCAAGAGAAGTTTACTGGCATAATTAGGTAAGATGACATTGTGGTTTGTTATCTTATTTTGCTTAGTTGCCTCCTTTATTTGTGTTAGCTTAGCATGCTATACTGAGAAGTTAATAGTACATAAAAATTGAGGATAACTTCTTCTCTTAACAGACAACAAGATGTAAGAGCAACTGAGATTGACAAAGTGGATATGCATTTATCATTTCGGCCTGGTGACATCGTCAGAGCTCTTGTTGTATCCTTTATGCTTGAAGTTCTTATACTTTTCTGCTATAAAGTTCATTGTATTCACATGAATTTTGGTGTTAAATGCCACAATTTTGTATACCAATTCCCAATAAGCTTGATGTAACAAAATAAGAAGTTTTTCCTTGATGCAATGCTGTTAACAAGCTATCACTTGGAGATGCACGAGCTTATTATCTTTCAACTGCGAAGAATGAATTAGGTGTTGTGTCTGCAGAGAGCGCAGCTGGTAAGCTTCTACTAGATTTATTGTTCTAGAAAGTATTCATATTTAGGCGTTTGAAGTACAAATGAGACATATTCCTGACTGTTGCATTTAACTGTCTGTGCTACCCAGTACACGCTTCTGCTTTTCAAAACTCAGTGGTGCTTGTGTACCTGTATTCCATTAATGTGAACATCTAGTCATTTTTCTCCCTATTTCTATTGTATTTCTCTATATTCCAGTTTCTTTCCCCTCTTGCTGAATTCATAGTTTATGGGTATATCAATCAAACAAAGTTACCATCATGTGAGAAGATAAGTGATAAACCACTCTTCAACCCTGTTAGCATGAATAAGTGGACTCTGATGGTTGTTGTTTAGCGTTCTCTTGGGGTTATCATATCAGCTTGTACTGATGTGTGTTTTAGATTTTGATGCCATTGCACTCTGATTGAGATGCCATTTTTGCCTTCTTGTGATATTATGGATGGGTAAGATGCCGTTCCTTCACCAAATCCTTTCTGTGTAACCAGGGCTTACTTCAAGTTCTTCTTGTTTACTCCTGTGTTTCCACCTTAGATGCATGCATCAAACACCTTTGATTCACTATTAAATTCTATCTTAGCAACTGTAGAGATGCTTTAACTTTTGTTTTTTTGACATATTCCTTGGAAGTGAGCCCAGGCCAGGTTAATTTGGTTTTGAGATTGTTCTACTGTAAATTATCTGGTATGGAACAGGACAAGGGTGCTAATTATCTAATGAAAACAAAATTCTTTGAACTCCAATCTCAAGTTTTGGTGGCGTCCGATGTCTTGAAGTGGCTTAAAATCACATAAAATACAGCCAGTTCACTTTTATATTTGGATAAAAAAAGTGCCATTTTTATACTACTCTGGTAATGTTATTCTACTTTTTACCAGAATAAGAGATAATCGTAATACGTAATACAGTTACTGTAAAGTGTCGCCTTCAAGTCAAGCTAGTAATATCTATGGCATTGGTAATAATAGGGTGCCATGTCTATGACATTGATAATAATAGTTGGGCTGCCAATGCCATCTCTGTTGACCAGAAAATACAAAAACATTCATGATCGAACTCACTGCTTAACTACTTGTATGTTTTATGTTGCATATTCTTCTAGCATGGCTTTGGGTTTTTTACCTTCTTAAGAAACAAATCAGATAGGTTAATGCATTGATTTTCTTTGATGTTTTGGTGATTTTTGTAGGTGCAACAATGGTTCCCATAAGTTGGACAGAGATGCAATGCCCATTGACAGGCCAAATTGAGCAAAGAAAAGTCGCCAAGGTTGGAAGTTGAATACACTGAGTAATCAAATAGCGTTAAATGTAACTTCTACTGAATTTTTCTCATAGAGGAAGTGCGATTAGAATTTGCAACTAGTGAGACAGCAGTGATTTTTGTGTTTGGTTCAAGATATATTGTTCTGGTTTAGGGAGTGCCCCATCTGCCAAATCACATGGTGTGGTGTTGACAGTTAGAAGAAAAGACAATTTGCCAGATCTCCTTACGCCGAGCCATTGTTATCAATGTAACAATTCACCAAACCAGTCTTCATTTTTCTTTTATATTATGTTGCTCTATGCTTTTGTTGTCTCCTCAATGCAGATGAAAATCTTGCAATTTTTTTGATAATATCCGTTTATTTCGTATAAAATAACTTGTTTTTAATTTAGCAGAGATGATCTTTCAATCCACAAGGACTTGTTAAATCATGAATTTTTCTCAGCTTCTGATGCAACTGGCTTCTTCCATCTGAAATTCAAACCCTGTATTCTGCAAACAGCTGAATTTTAGACTTATATCATGATGTAAGCTTGAGCTTTTTATGCTGTTCGATTCGAGGTACAGTTACCAAAAGAATAAAAAAACAAGCTTCTGCTTAGAGCCTTAGACCGCATGAAGGAAGGAATCAGGCAGTATTCTGTGGAGAAAGGAACAGAAGAAATAATATACAAGGCAAACAGGTTGAACATGAAAGGTAAAATGCGTCTCATGCTTCTCTTAGCTGCCAAAGCAAAGGAGATGCATCCCTTGCTTGGAAGCAAATTTGGCACAATTTGCTCCATTCTTTTCTCCAAGGGAACTTGCAAGTTTTATTACCCCGCTATATGGTGTTTGAGATGGCAAATGAATGTAACTGATTGTCGAATGATATGTTTCAGACGATGAAATCATTGGTATGACGATACCATGCAAGTATAGGAGTGAGGGGTAATGATGCAGTAGTGTTTGGATCCTTTCGATGGAAAAAATGATAATGGATTTGGATAGAGAGACGCAATTTGATGGGTCAATATAAAGACTCAATTGAGAGACACAAGTTCGAACATTTGGAAACTAATATTTCATTCTACCTTGGAAAAAGAAAGAAGGAAACCACTACAAGCAGTCCACCTTAGAAAATTTGAAAAAGAGAGGATATATCTGCTTTAAAATGGAACAAAACAAGAACCCACCCAATCCAAAATCACATATATAAACTTCACAAATATCATCATGATTTTCTTCTTTTATTTACACCACATTTTGAGACACACAGTGTCAGTCCTTAACAAGCTCGAGTTTTTCCCTCTCTAAAAAGGACCAACCAGAACATCAGTTGCTGCTGACACATTTATAACTGAACTAAAACACAATGCCTTGTCTTCCCCTCCTCCTTCAACCACTGCCAACTCTCTCTTCTTCCTCCCCTACCCTTCTCTTTCTCCAAAATCCACACCACGTCCCTTCTGTAACCTCTCTTAAAAAACCCAAGAAGATTCTCCGCTCAAAACCTCTTAAAATCCCACCTTTTGCCCTCACAGAATCATCAGACTCTCCTCAATCTATTGACCCTTCTCCACAACCCCTCCTTCAAGAGCTCTCTGTAAGCACCCACATACGCATTTATATATATTTTGCATGTACTGTCATGTTTTACATTTTCCGAAATTGTATATTGTTCTAGTGATTTTTGTTGTGTTTTTGTCTTGTGGGGTTGCAGGACTGCTTTGATCTTCCTCCAGATTATTTCCAACAATTACCACGTGATCTTCGATTAGATGTGAGTTGAATTTGTGATTTTCTTTTTTAACGTTCTTTAGTTGTCTTTTTTGTTTGTTAGATGTTGTTTTATTGGTCAATTGAGAGAATTTGTGTTGGTGTTTTATTTGTGTTTGTAGTTAAATGATGCAGCTTTTGATCTTTCGAATGGACCGGTTCTTGATGAGGTTAGTTGTTTTGTTTTCACACATTTTCTTTTTAATTAGAAATGAGTAAGCACAGCATGCCAAATGGCAGGACTCCAATCTACTAGGCCATTGAGCTCAAAGAATCTTTATAAAAACCATTATGGGTACATAGTAAAGCTTCCATGGTTATATTTAGGATGATCTGGTATGCTGGGATAGAGTGCTAATATTAGTAGAGTGTAAAAGTTTAGAGGTTGCCTAGTGTGATTTGTATAATTCATTTGACTTTCGTAGTTCCTATCGTTTTTTTTCTACCAGTTTGTTGCAATAAGAACTGCAGGTGTATATCACCATTTTGCTGTCACCTAATTCTCATTTCAGGCGTCCTCTATGTTTGCCTATGTTTGTAATGTTGTTGACTACAATGAAAAGAATTTTTCGCTGAAACTACTTCTGGATGTAACTTTTTAGTGCGGTAAAGAGCTGGGAGAACTCTTGTTAAATCTCTCTCGAGCATGGGAGCTGGGTGACACATCAACTTCCCAAGCTTTAGCGAGCAATTTGCCTATGCTGGAGAGCTCTTTAACAAACAATGCTAAATCAGGCAAGAATAGGAGCATTCATAACTGACATTGGTTGCATGGTTTAGAGTTGTTTTCAGAATCTGAAGCTTGTGCCTCATTTTATGCTTGTTTAGCATTTGGCAAACGTTTGGTATCTGCTGGAAGGAGGTTCCAATCCATGGGACAGTATGGTCAGGGTGAACTGCAGAAGGTACTTCATCGAACTTTAAAGCTCATCTTGTGCTTTCATTATTGTTATCATATTATTACTACGCAAAATGTATATTGAAAATCCTTTTGTTGTGGATACAGTATGTGGGATAACAATCACCTGCCATATTAACTGCACTATTTTTTTCTTAGTCCGAATGGACTTAGATACTTTCACTTGGTAAATTGCTTGTCTGAGTTCAATCTTTTGCTCCATCTGGAGTCCCTTGATGAAAGAAAAATAGTAATATTCTAGTTGCTGTTGGAAATCTTTGTTAAAAGAACTAGGAATTGGTTTATGTCAATTGTAGTATACCGCATCTCAGATGTATCATCTATACGTTGCAAGCTCATCAACAATGTCATTCCTTTCTACATGTGACATTAGTTACACTGGAGACTGTTTCTGAAGCAAGGCAATTGATTTATTACCACTCAACCATTATAGATTGCACAAACAATGATTACAACGGGAAAGCTTCTTTCTGCAAGTTCAATACCAATGGAAACTGATGAGGAATTGAAGAAAGAAACAAAAGTCTTCAAGGTAGCTGATAACCCCCTGTTTATTGAGATGTTACCTCAAAGAGATGTAGTACACATGAAATATATAATTAGCAATTTTAATCCCATCTGCAGTTTGGAGAACTACAGGTTGAAATAACACCACAGAAAGCTAATATTGGGGCTGTCATTGGACTTGTATTTGGGTAAATATTCCATATAAATTGTCATTTCCATTTTTCAACATTTTATTTTACAACAAAGAGGAGAAACATTTTTTAAACATCCAATTTTGAAATGTAGGATTGTTTCATGGGAACTAGCTCAAGGCATTCAAAACATTCCAGAAAGTTCATTGGAGTATGCAAACGACAATGCTTTACTTCTGGCTAAGGTGTTAGAAAAATGCACCATGGATTTTAATTCCCTCTGTTCCTCTTAGAACCTATTAATAATCAAGGCGTGCTAAAACCTGAAATTTTCTGGATGCAGTCTCTAAGAGGAGCTCTACTTGCCCTTTGCTACTCATCAGCCTTTCTGTCTGCTTGTACCACTGTGGCACTTTTCTTACTTGCAAGACAACTCAAGTCAAAGGAAGATTGAGGCTTTTTGGATTATTTTACCTCGCCTTTTAATGTTCTTATGGAGAGTTGTTAAATTCTGAATTCTTGAATATATACAACATCTTCAGATCTATATTAGGACAGCTATTAACTACACATAAATAGGTATTATTGCTAGGTTCTGATTTATTGAAAAGAATATCGGACTTTCTGTTTTTACTCCCTACAAATCAGCTTCAAAATCTTCAACAGTTCTTGTATTGAAGTGGCTAGAAGTCATCAGTTCCACCTAAAGTGATTACATCAAGGTTTTAGTATTTTGTCTAACAATGAAAGTACAGAACTGCTCAAGTATGATGTCATAATTGCCTAATCCTTTTTTATTTTTATTTTTTATGACCTACCTTTGGAAACTGTACTAGGTCATGAGTTAAAGAAGTTTTATTGTTTGCTTTTGTTATGTAGAAGTTTCAAGGACTTTGATATACAGGTTTACAATATAGCTGTACAGCCATTATTTATATGTTCACACCTGCCTTTTATTTTTGTAATTGATACATGCGTTGTGTTCTCTTTCATCATCAAACAATTCTCTTTGGTCTGAATTTCTAGTCAATTTTCTTTTTGTTTTTGGAACTTCATTGCTTCAACTCAAAGTTATAGAGGGATGGATGGTTGGGATGTAGAACTTGTGCAAGGAATTTTTTTTTTTTCATTTATCGAATTGATCCTTAGTTTTAATTTTTGTTACAGGCCTGAACATTAGCAAGTGAATGACTGTTGGTTTGCAGAATAATTTTAATCTCTCAAGTACCAGGTCCTTGCCAGATATTGGCAAGGCCGTGACACGGTAGTTTTACAAATTAAAGCATTTATGCTCTCTTGAGCTAAACATCAGATCCTGAAATTTCCCCATAATTGAGGCTGAGTGCAGCAAATTCTCCGTCTCTATACTTAAGTATCTGATGGATAGATGAGCATGCATGAGGTCACGTCTGTAAGATAGACAGATGGTTTAGAAATGACAAGTATAATTTTTAAATGTTCCAATTCTCTTTTATCATATTGATTATGAACTTCAATGGCAGTTAAGGAAGTTATTACTCTAATAGATGCGGCAATTAGCTGGCTAATGCTTAGAATAATGCATTTGCAGAAAGCCATCCAGGAAAATGACAGGAAATTAATTTGCAGAAGTTGAAATCAAGGAGTGTATGGGGTAAAATTAAAGAACTATGTTCCATGAAACGTTAAATTTTTTTTTTTTTTTACATTGAATTGATTAGTCCCTGAAATCTACAGGACCCGAAAGATCCATGTTAGTTAACCTAATCTTCTCTTTATGACCATAGTGAACATGCTTAGTTTGCATTATTGTTCTTAATGTATTGACAGAGACAAATAAGAAGCTGTGTGAGTTGGCTGACATTTCAAGCCTTAGACTTCATGTGGTTCTTGTTTTTTGTAAATTTATTAAATAGGCTTAAGATTTTGAAGAGACCATTTGCGGGAAGAATTATGGAATAATGTTGTTTCAATCTGACCAGGCATAAACTTGCATCCAGGACATTTCTTGTCAAATTGGCTACTCACAGATTCTTTGGACTCCCTGCATTTGTTTATCATGTAAAATTCAGATTCTTCAGATCACCAAAAGGCATGCTGTCACAGGCTGATTAGGTGTAACCTTGAGGTAAGAGTTTTTTTTAGTAATCTGGAGTTATAGTTGCCAATTGATTATTTCTGCTACAGTCTTGCTGATCCAATATTAAAAGAGGGAAGGGTTAATCGCATAATTTATTTTCTTGAGTTGGCCCCAACTTCATTGAGTAGCCATGTACTTTCCTTGCCATTGACCTTGCATTGTTCTGATTTCCATTTGTCAAATATTTCGTTGTCTACTAGCTATGTTTGCAGCTCTTAAACCATTTGTCATCTTATGCTAAACTTGTTGAATCTTCATTGAGATCCACTTAGTATTGAGAATCTATCTCAATATATGAAGATATGCATATTATTCCAACATGTTTTAGTTAGCACTACAGCTTGATCATTTCTGTTATAAATTCAAAATCCAAAGTGATGAGCACTAAGAGGAAGAAAACCATTCAATTGAAGGACATGACTTCAACATATCTGCGAGATATGTTACATCTTTTAGTTTTGTTTCCCTGTATTGATAAATGGCCCATCTTATGTAAGAAATTTCTTGATATTCTTTAAATCTTCATAAATCATCATATTCTACTATTTTGATTTAGAAAATCAATCTGTATTTAGAATCTTTTAAATGTATGTTGGCTGAAAATATTATTTGGTATATTTGTAATCATAAGCTTCTTTTCACACAACCACTACTGTGATGATTTGTATGAGATACACTTTGAGTGTACAGATCATGTATCTAAAACATAATTCATAGACAGAGAAAAAAAAACTATAATAGTTATTTTCTGTCGAGAAGAAACAGTGGAAAATCTTCTGCACTCTATTAGGCTGAGATTAGTGATTGGTTGCAGTTTTGTTGTTTCAATGTTATGTTCTAAGTGGATATATGCACTGAAGATTCATGCAATTAATTCTTGGAAAAATAGCTACTATCCAAACTATAAACTGCTGCATGAAATGCTTTCAAGTACAATTATGTGATCTGTTCTAGATCTTGACTCGAATAATTTAGCCAAAAACCAAAGACAATATTGTCTTTAAGTGCTGACAATTAACAAAACCTTTCCTTGTCTATGCATCATCTCTCACGTCACTGAGGACCACAGTAACTTGATCGATTTGCTGCAGCCTCACGAAATATATAAGCTTTTAAAAATCCTTGACAATAAATAAACAGATTAACTACTACAAGCAATTCAATAAATTAAGGTAAGTAATTGTACCTGCTGTCCACTACGTACATGAATCTCCTCCAAATCTGAAATGCTTGATTGTTCTAGTGGTGTGTGCTATATTATATAGTTTATTATTTCAATCAAGTTCATTATTTATAGATGCAAATTATAGACACAACTTGGCTCAACATTAATGCACAATATGACATTCACGTTTGACTTAAGGTATGGAGTGATAAAACTCTTTTCTTTGGTTACATTAAACTCAAGAAAGAATGGACTTCTTGATTCAAATGTTATCCTTGATAATTGGGTTTCTGTACCTTGTACTATCAAGGACAAGAATGAACAAAAAGAAAAGGTAATTTGATGAATTCCAATTTTATCCCAGGGCTTGAAAGTTATGCCAATCTAGGATAAGCTTATTAATCTTCTAGTTTTAATTTGTTTTTGGTGAAATGACTGATAAATTATACTCAATACCTATAAAAAATCTTTTCCTTAGAATTTTGGGATTTTCTGATAATTAAATCAATATTATATAATAAAAAAAGACAATCCTCTTTTAAAAGAAAGCCCTAGAACATGTCATTCGTTGTAGAGGGTTCCTTTTATAGCTCTTGAGTTCCCCCTCTTTTATAGAAGAGGTTCACATCTCAACCAAATATTTGTCTCGTTAAGATAAAATATATTGGACTCATTAAAGTGAAATATCTCCAACTGTGGGTCTGACAGCTCGCTAGACCCGCACAAGCTTAGGCTCAGCGTTTGGCTCACTAGAGCCACACATGTTTGGGCTCAGCAAAGCGATTGTGGGTTTAGCGGTTCGCTAGACCCACATAAGCTTGGGCCCAATGCTTGGTTGAGCTTGGAGATGGTAGGTCTAGCGGTTCACCAAAATGTTTGGGCTCAATGCTTGGTTCAGCTTAGGGATAATAGGTTTGGTGGTTCGTTAGACCCACACAAGTTTAGGCTTAGTATTTGGTTGACCCGGGAGATGGTGGGTCTGGAAGCTTGTCAGACCCACATATATTTGGGTTCAACACTTGGTTGAGCCTAGAAATGATGAGTTATCACCCTAAAATTTGTTTATTTGTTCAGAAAAGAGGACTTGGGAAAAAAAAGTGTTAATCCATTAATAACCCCCAAATATGTGTATTATATGCACAGATTTTGAAAATCTCATGAGTCATTTTACCTTCTCTAAAAGACTTTGTGTGTCCCATACATGATTGTTGGGATCTTCATGCCTACGTGGCTTGTGTTTACTAGGATAAGGTGTTCCTAGGAAAATAAAATGGTGGCTCGCATTAAATATGATAATTAAATGAATTTCTAGAGATCTGTGATTATATGAAAAATCATTCATCGACGATGGAAGTAAAAAGATTTTTTTTAACCTCGGTCGTTCTTGCTTGTGACTTTTCTTTTACTTTCATTCTTTGTGCTTTTTGAAAATTTGCTCCCGCAGAAAGACCTCAAATTATCTTTGCCACCTTTATTCTTGATCCAAAAGGGGAAAAACTATTTCAGATATCTTTTTTATTGGAACCTTTTTCCTTATCTTTTTTTTACTTGAAACAAAAATGGACCCCAAAATCATCAAAGTTTTCTCTGAAAAGAGAAGTGCTTCATCCCCTAACGATGAGTTCAAGTTTCAACCAGAACATGAAAGAAGTGATAGGAGACATGAGTCCTTTAGATTCGGACCTAGGGTGAGAGAAGATGTCACATTGGTAGCCTTCTCTGGTGAGGAGGAGAGAAGATTCCATCATAGAAGTCCATCTTCTACCTTTTTCAAAAACTTTTAAGAGAGAGAGAGAAAGGTTACATCAGACTGCTAAGGACGATGTCCCTAGAAATATATGTGTTGCAAATGTGAAATTCATGACTCGTCACCAACCTGACGAGTATGTGGACAAAATGCCTCACCCTAATGAGTGCATCAGCCAACTGACCCTAGGCACCTTCTAAGTTTATTTCAAAATTATCATCCTTATTTGCATGTATGCAATGTGATACTCCTTTCCTCTCTAAGGATTCATGAGGGATGTGTTTAGTTATTACCAGCTGGGTCCGAGCCAGTTGCATCTAAACGAGTGGACAATTATGTTTGTTTTTAAAAAATTATATAGAATATTTTTTTGAGCATCTATTTTTTTTTATCATTTTATTAAATAAAAAATGATTCCAGAAAAAAAATAATTGTTGAAAATTATGGTTCATGATTTATTTCGATTTATTTTTTATGGGGTTATCGTAGTTTTTTAAAAAATGACTCCATATTGATTTGGTGCTCAGTTTTGTAAGCATGCGTTTTTTTATCATATAATTAAATAAAATTAGTTTAAAAAAAACACAAAGTTATTAAACTCAATGGAATTCATGACCTAGGTTGCGAGTTTGACAGGTTAATCTAGGTTGACCCAAGTTGAAATAATGTCTCATCGTCTCAATATTTTTTTTTTACGAAAAGATGTTATCTTGAAAATATTTTAAAATTAAACCATATTTTTATCAGTCGTCCGAGTTTTAAAACAATCTATTTAAGCTCTATATGCTACTAGCCAATCCATTCATAAAATCAAGTCAAAATCGTACAATTCCATTGGTAACAAATCTACCCTCATTTCAAGATCTCCTATTTCTACCCGACAACCTATATAGACATGCTCAATAATCATTGTTTCCCCTAATGGTATACTAATTACTACCCCTTTTTCTACTCTATTGGGGGTTTACATTTAACTCATATACTCATTTTTTAGCTAGTTTTCTGTAACTCACCAAGACAACTAGATCACGTCAGGATAACTTCTATACAGTTTAATTTAAAGCTCGAGTTATGCAGAGTTATGTAGAGAGTATGATCATGAGGTTTCTGGTTCAACTCGCAGAGTTGAATTTAATGACATTGTTAAAGAATTTTTTTTATTTAGAGCAATATTTTCTTACATTTGAAAAAATTTTAGTCCCACTCTAGTGTAGGGGAATTATCTAGTTACAATTCTATTAAAAAAAAACCTTAATTAATGCATTTTTTTTAAAAAAAAAAACATCTTAGACTAATTCATTTGGAAAGAAAATGGAAATAAAGAAAAAAAAATAGTGGTGTGAGCTTGATTAAAGAGTGATTTACATTCTAGCTAAATTTACTACACTGTCCATAGTTTTTTTTTTTCGATTCGGGGAGGTCAATTGACCCCAAATTCCAAATCAACCATGGATATGCCCCTGTATATATCCTATGACATTTACCTAGTTCATATCTTTTTATGAACCTCACAATTTACATGATTGGGAAAATTTTCAGAAAGAAAAAAAATATCCCTTTTCATTTTCTCAAAAAAAAAAGGGGGGGAAAAGGTCATGATTTTTTTTTTTTGGTGTAAAGTCTTGCATGATTTACACTACCCTCTTTGCTCTCTGTATATATGTTCTCATACCCAACCCTCCTCTCTTCCATAACCTTTGGCTCATCTCTCTCTCCACTTCCACCATGGCCTGCTCAGCCTCAGACCTAGCTCCTCTCCTCTCCACCACTGTGAACTCCACAGAAGCTGCCACCTACTTATGCTCCCAGTTCGGCAGCATAGCCAACCAGCTCTCAGACACAACCTATGCAGTCAACAACACTTATCTCCTTTTCTCTGCCTACCTGGTCTTTGCTATGCAACTTGGCTTTGCAATGCTTTGTGCTGGCTCTGTGAGGGCCAAGAACACCATGAACATAATGCTCACTAATGTTCTTGATGCTGCTGCTGGTGGCCTTTCTTACTATCTCTTTGGCTATGCTTTTTCCTTCGGCTCTCCTAGCAATGGTTTCATTGGCCGCCATTTCTTTGGTTTGAGAGAGTTTCCTTCTTCTCAAGCCGACTATAGTTTCTTCCTTTATCAATGGGCTTTTGCTATAGCTGCTGCTGGCATCACTAGTGGCTCCATCGCTGAGAGAACCCAATTCGTTGCTTACCTCATATACTCCTCCTTTTTAACTGGCTTTGTTTACCCGGTTGTTTCCCATTGGTTCTCTCCATCGCTGAGAGAACCCAATTCGTTGGGCCAGTCCGGTTAAATCTGATAATAATCTCCTATTCGGTTCGGGTGCAATTGACTTTGCCGGTTCAGGTGTGGTTCACATGGTTGGAGGAATAGCTGGTTTGTGGGGTGCTCTCATCGAAGGCCCACGTATTGGCCGGTTTGATAGGAGCGGTCGGTCCGTGGTATTACGCGGTCATAGTGTTTCGCTCGTGGTGCTCGGTTCGTTTTTGTTGTGGTTCGGGTGGTACGGGTTCAACCCCGGTTCGTTTTTGACAATTTTGAAGAGTTATGGTGATAGTGGAGGGTATTACGGTCAGTAGAGTGCTGTAGGAAGGACAGCTGTCACTACAACACTGGCCGGGTGCACAGCAGCCCTTACTACCTTGTTTGGCAAAAGATTATTAGTTGGTCATTGGAATGTCCTCGATGTTTGCAATGGTTTATTAGGAGGTTTCGCTGCAATCATCGCAGGGTGTTTGATACAAGAAGATTCAGCTTAAGAAAGTAAAGGAGGGAAAAGCCGTTACCAACAAATTAGAATTCTGTTACAACAACACGCACCGTTTCATTTACATGCATTACTCATGCTTGTCTTTTAATACGCACCGTTTCAATAATGTAAACAGAATACACGAGAATTCAACTTATTTCCATAATGCCTATATTAAGAGGCAGTTGTAACAAACAATCTACACGTGAAATAGCAAGAATACAATTCTGTTCTCTTCTCTCAGCTTCTCAATTCTTCCCTTAGCTTCTCATTCTGTGAATTCTCTTCACCCGTTACACATTCATCAAACACCTTCATCAAGTGGTATCAGAGCTTCTATCTTCAGACCCTGAACAATGACTCATGAAACTAGGTCTCAAGATATTAAGAAATTGGAAGGGGCAATAGCAACAACTAACAAGGAGCAAGGTCTGTGGAATGACAAGATGGCCAAACTGCTAGAACAACAAGGACAACAGCAGCTGTCTAGCGATACACGCCTCTTGAGGTTGGAGGAGCTCATTTCAGGTATTTCACTTCAGCAGAATACCTTACTTAAAAAACTACAGTTACCTACAGGAGCAACCAGCTCCAACCAGGAGTATCACCGCAGCAGCCAAGAAGGAATGTTATACAAGAATGACTGGCAGCAGAGTGGATCTTACAAGTTCCATAAACCTAGGCGAGATTTTCCATCATTTGAAGGGGAAGATGTACACAAATGGTTATACAAGTGCAATCAGTTTTTTGAAATGGAAGAAGTCCCTGAAACAGAGAAGCTTAAACTGGCCTCATATTACTTGGATGGTGTGGCTTTATATTGGCACCAAAATTTCATGCGAAGCAAGGTTGGCCAGCTAGTAACTTGGAAGGAATATGTGGAAGGCTTATGTGGCAGGTTTGGTGGCCATAAAGAACCTTTGGAAGAATTAAAAGATCTGAAGCAAGAAGGCGATTTGGAGACTTACATCAGGAATTTCGATATCCTGTGGAATAGAGCTGAGATTGATGAAAGGTACGCTTTGATTTTCTTCCTTGGTGGACTTGAGACAGAAATTAAGAACTTGGTAAAAATATTTGAACCAAAATCCCTTAATCAAGCCTATAATCTGTCCCGTTTACAAGAAAACACAAACCTCTACAAAAGTTCTCACAACCAACCAATCAAGCAACCAACCTCACCTTTTAGCAACAATCAGACTTCCAACCAGCAACAATCTCCATACAAACCAAATAAATTCCTTGAATCCACTTCCCAACACTCTACTCAACCAGGGTTGCTGCCTACCCCTCAAACACACAATGGAATCCAGCCAATGAGAAGGCCTACCCGAAATGTTCGAAGCACTGAGATGGAAGAAAGAAGAGTGAAGGGCTTATGTTTTTGGTGTGATGATAAGTTTGCACCAGGGCACAAATGCAGAACACGAAAACTTTATTCCATATGCTTAGTGGGTGATGATGAAGGTGAGACAGACAATATGGTAGAATCGGGGTAGGAATCAGGAGTGTTGATAGACACAGACCCCCACATTTTCATGAATGCATTAGAAGGGGTTCCAGGATGCTACACCCTCAAGGTGACAGGTAGGGTAGACAAACTACCAATCTTTATATTGATAGACTCGGGTAGCACTCATAATTTCATGAATACTTGGGTTGCTAGCCAACTTCAGTGCGTCCTAAGCCCCATCAACCCAGTAACGGTCAAGGCTGCCAATGAGGGAAAAATGTTATGTTCTTCTATTTGCAGGGGTTTTAGATGGAAGATGCAAGGAATACATTGTGAGGCTGATGTATTTGTCATGGAATTGGAGGCCTGTGACATGGTCCTAGGGGTCCAGTGGTTAGCCACCCTGGGAGACATTGTGTGCAATTACAAAAGCATGTGGATGAGTTTTGAATGGCAAGGGCAACAAACCACCTTAAGGGGAGAAGAACCAGTGAAATTACAATCGGTTCAATTCGGTCAGATGAGTGGTCTACTGAGCAACAGGACTAGCATTGCAGGTATCAATCTCTGCAGCTTGAGGATGATTCAGGACACACCTGATACTGCAACATCCACCTCTGCAAAGAATCTTAACAAAGAAGAAAAGGCAGCCCTACAACAACTACTTCATCTCTACCAGGATGTCTTCATTCCTTTGGTTGGACTACCACCTAGTCGGTCTCATGACCACACCATTCCCTTAAAAGAAGGAGCACAACCAGTCAACCTACGTCCTTACAGGTATTCCAGCCTACAAAAGGATACAGTGGAAGGGCTAATCTCTGAAATGTTGGAAGCAGGCACAGTCCAACCAAGCCATAGCCCATTTGCATCACCGGTTGTATTGGTTAAGAAAAAGGATCTTTCCTGGCGATTGTGTATTGACTACAGGGCTCTTAACAGACTGACTATCAAAAACAAATTTCCCATTCCCCTGATTGAAGAGCTGCTGGAAGAGCTGACAGGAGCATCAGTCTTCTCCAAGATTGACCTACGTTCGGGTTACCATCAAATTCGAATGAACTCAGGAGACATCCACAAAACAGCCTTCAGAACACACAATGGCCATTACGAATTCTTAGTGATGCCTTTCGGTCTTACGAATGCGCCGGCCACCTTTCAAAGCTTGATGAATGAGGTGTTTCGAGCTTATTTAAGGAAGTTTGTTCTTGTGTTTTTTGACGATATTTTGATTTACAGTAAGTCCTACACGCAGCATCAAGCACATCTGCAGACTATTTTTGAGCTGCTCAGATCACATCAATTGGTAGCCAAAGAGAGCAAGTGTGTTTTTTGTGATGATAGGGTGGAATACCTCGGCCATATTATATCTAAGGAGGGGGTAGCAACTGATCCAGAAAAGCTACAGGCCATCAAGAATTGGCCACTGCCTCAGAGCATCAAACAATTGAGGGGATTCTTGGGACTCACGGGGTACTATCGCAAATTTATAAGAAGTTATGGCATTATTTGTCGCCCTCTGACCAGGCTTTTAAAGAAGGATGCAGTGGGTTGGGACCAAGAGGCAACGGTGGCCTTTGAAGCTCTTAAAAAGGAAATGATGAACCCTCCAGTCCTAGCACTACCCGATTTGAGCAAAATTTTTATTGTGGAGACTGACGCTTCAGGTGCTGGTATTGGAGCAGTACTCATGCAGGAAGGACATCCAATTGCATTTATTAGCAAGGCATTGGGACCAAGACAACAGTCGTTATCTACATATGAGAGGGAAATGCTAGCTATCATAATGGCAGTACACAAGTGGAAGCAGTATTTGTGGGGCAGATCCTTCAAGATCAGAACCGATCATGTTAGCTTGAAATACTTACTAGATCAAAAACTATCTTTTCCTTCTCAGCATTTGTGGCTCACCAAACTATTGGGGTTTGATTACGAAATTGAATTTCGTAGTGGAAGGGAGAATATTGCAGCTGATGCTCTTTCCAGAATAAGTAGCAATGAACTCCATACCCTCACTCTATCAACAATAGAGGCTCCAGTACTGGACAACATCAAACAATCATGGCAAGAAGATAACAAGATTCAAGCTATCATCCAGGATCTCATAAAGGACCCGGCTACACACCCTCACTATAAATGGAGCAACAACTACCTTTTCAGAAAAGGCAAATTGGTGGTGGGACACAATCCAACTCTTCAGCATCAACTCATTTCCATGTATCATGATACTTCCTTAGGCGGACATTCGGGTTCTACAGTCACTACCGCAAGGCTTGCCAGCATGTTTTACTGGAGAAAACAGCAGAAACAGGTTAGGCAGTATGTTAGAGAGTGCCCCACCTGTCAACGTTACAAAACAGAAAATGTGGCTAGCCCAGGGTTGTTGCAACCACTTCCAGTACCGACAGCACCCTTCACAGATATCAGTATGGATTTCATAACAAACCTCCCGAAATCAGAAGGCAAGGAAGTTATCTTTGTAGTGGTGGATCGGTTTAGCAAGTATGTCCACTTTATGGCACTTTCACATCCCTATTCAGCTACCACCGTGGCAAAAACCTTCATGAACTCAGTCTACAAATTGCATGGGATGCCAACAACCATAGTAAGTGATCGAGATACCATTTTCCTTAGTAAATTTTGGAAAGAGTTATTCGCCTTGCAAGGAGTTAATCTCCATTACTCCACCGCCTACCATCCCCAATCTGACGGACAAACAGAAGTGGTCAACCGGTGCATAGAAGGCTACCTCAGGTGCATGACTGGCGACAATCCCTCGCAATGGTGCAAATGGTTGGCTTTGTGTGAATGGTTGTATAATACAAACTTCCATACCGCTACAAAAACTACACCCTACAACATATTATATGGTTTTAATCCACCCATACACATCCCTTATTTCCCAAAAGATTCAGCTTTGGAAGCAGTCGATCATTACCTCACTACTAGGGAACAATTGCTGCAGACAGTCAAGCTCAACCTCACCAAAGCACAGAATCGAATGCGACAACTGGCTAACAAAAAGAGAAGTGACAGGGTCTTGGAGGTAGGCGATTCAGTCTATTTAAAATTACAAACTTACAAACAGAGATCCATACTTCACCCACACCACAAATTAGCTGCCAAATACTATGGCCCCTACACTGTCATCAAAAAGATTGGGGAAGTAGCATACAAACTCAACCTTCCATCTTCTTCCACCATCCATCCCGTTTTTCATGTATCTCTATTGAAAAGAAGCAGGGGAAATCGAATGGTACACCACAGTTTACCTGACAGCCCACACGAGCCTCTGCTACAGCCTCAAGTTATCATGGATAGAAGGATGGTCAAAAGGGAAACACAAGCTGCTACACAGGTTTTAATTCATTGGAAGGGGTTATCGCCTGCAGAAGCAACATGGGAGTTCATAGATGATGTTCAGTTAAGGTTTCCAACTTTCAACCTTGAGGACAAGGTGACTTTGAAGGATGGAGACTTGATACAAGAAGATTCAGCTTAAGAAAGTAAAGGAGGGAAAAGCCGTTACCAACAAATTAGAATTCTGTTACAACAACACGCACCGTTTCATTTACATGCATTACTCACGCTTGTCTTTTAATACGCACCGTTTCAATAATGTAAACAGAATACACGAGAATTCAACTCATTTCCATAATGCCTATATTAAGAGGCAGTTGTAACAAACAATCTACACGTGAAATAGCAAGAATACAATTCTGTTCTCTTCTCTCAGCTTCTCAATTCTTCCCTTAGCTTCTCATTCTGTGAATTCTCTTCACCCGTTACACATTCATCAAACACCTTCATCAGTGTTCAGTGGTAGAACCATGGGCTGCAATCATCTGTGGCTTTGTTGCATCTTGGGTTTTGATTGGGTGTAATAAGCTGGCAGAGAAACTAAAGTATGACGACCCGTTAGAGGCGGCTCAATTGCACGGCGGATGTGGCGCGTGGGGGTTACTGTTCACCGGGTTGTTCGCGAAGGAGGCGTTTGTAAATGAGGTGTATCCGAACAGGGCGGGGCGGCCATACGGGCTGTTCATGGGCGGTGGTGGGAAGCTATTGGCGGCCCAGATTATCCAGATCCTGGTGATATCCGGGTGGGTCACGATGACAATGGGTCCATTGTTCTACGGGCTAAAGAAGCTGAATTTGTTAAGGATCTCAAGCGAGGATGAGATGGCAGGCATGGATTTGACAAGGCATGGTGGCTTTGCGTATGCATACCATGATGATGATGATCAATCAGGGAAGCCTTCTTCCTTTATAATGAGAAGAGTTGAGCCTACTGGTGAAAACACACCTCATCGAAACTCACCACCCATTAGTGCGTGACCAAAATTTATGTATTACAATTACAATTTCCAGAAAGAGATATAAAAAAGAGAGAGTTCATCTAGATATAATAGAAGGGAGTGTTCTTCTATTTTTGGGTGAATTAGAAAAAATAATTGGACTGCCCATAGGAGTGATATGAATGGGTGGTGGCATTAGAGTGTTGTGGCTGATTTCCAGTGAAAGAGAATGTGAGGAGTTTTACTGGATAATATTTAGAAGTGTCTTAGCGGTGGTTTTTAAAAATGTTTTTTATTTTAATATATATTAAAATAATATATTTTTTTAATTTTTTTAAAATTATTTTTGATATTAACACATCAAAATGATATGAAAATATAAAAAATATATTAATTTAAAGCATAATAAAAAATAAATGTTTTTTAATTTTTTCAAAAACAATTTCAAAACGCAATGCCAAACACTGTCTATATAAAATGAGGTTTAATTTCTTTTAGTGTACTATTTTTTATATACACCGCGGATAGATCTCTAAACATGATACATAAATAAATGACTGTTTTTAAAATTATATAATGAGCCTTCGTTCACTTGTCACCGTAGAGTTTATGCTGATGAGCCAGCCAGCCAGCCATGTTGGGTGCTGCCAAATCTTAGGTAAAATGTGTCCAGTCCTGATAAATTTTGTGTTATCATCTTTCACTGGTTTTAATTATCAGTTTGTAAGAGTATAGTTATCAAGCTGCCTCACGGTATGACTCGGTAAAGAGCTTGGGTTCACAAGTCATCTAATTAAAACAAATATATATATATAATTATGAGGGGTGAAACTCAACTGATCAGGTTTTAAATTTATTTTCTAAAGATCACCGATTCGAGTTCCACAAACTTTAGGGTCATTGAATGCTTATATGGTCGTTAACTTTAGGATCCGTAGGATTAGTCGAGATACACGCAAGCTGGCCCGAACACACACACCCACCCACATGTATAAAGTCAACCTATCATGTTATCTATGTTTGATAGATCAATATCAAAATCAATTTAAATTAAAATTAAAATTTAAATTAAATCAAACTCTAAATCAACTTATTATGTTAGACCGGATTGAATAAAATATTATATATTATAAGATATGGATACATGATTCATGTTTGCCAATTATTGCATTTTGTTGAGGAAAAATCCAATTTAATGTTGATCAAATATAAAAAAACTGATTACACAACATATAAGATATAGATACTGATTCATGTCAGATTAATTTATTTTAAACATGTCTATATAAATTATATAATTTTTGTATCTATAGATTTCTAGAGATGGAAGCAATTTTTAATAGCAATAACGACGACGACTTTTATGAACATATTCTTTTCTGTCAAAATTCTCTGTTTCTGTCCTCTACCATTCTTCTTTCTTTCTCTTCCTTTGCTATTTTTCCTATTTTTATGGACCGGGGTCCAATAGGCCAGGCTCCGCAGCAAGGATTGTCTTCAGCAGCCCTGGCTCCTTGGGCTCCCTTGATAGGCTCTTTTTTGTTTCCTATTCATTAGAACTCTACCATGAAAAGAATGTTATTACTTGTTTATGACTTCTTGAGTATTATTATTTGTTTCCACTACGTCGTTCTCCTTTCTTTATTGACGGTGTAACATCGTGCGATGTATAAATGCATGGTGCTGTTGCCTCGTTGTTCCAGATCTGATGAATTCTAAAGCCTTGTTTTTGTAGCCAGGCTTCATCTTCCATATCATACTTTGCTCAGCTTGGAGCATACATAGTGTGGGATTTACGTTAAGATGGGAAGAATTGAAGACCTGGAAGGTGCTGATGGCGCCTCTTTTGAACAACTTGTGGAAGAAATAAGAGAAGCTGCCGACTGGGATGAAACAAAGACAGAAGATTTGCTAACGGAAAAGATCGTGGCAGAATTTGTGAGCTTCCATGTTAAGAAGGCCGAGAAAGAATGGGCAGCTAGGAGATTAGAAGGACGGGATGCTGAAACAGCAGAGAAGAGAAGGACGATGCCGGACATATCACCTTCAAAATCACATGTTAATAGCTTGGCTAAAAAGAGGCTGCAGCAAGGGTTGCTTGAAAGAGACAGCAAAAAAGAAGAAGAAGCTGGGAAATTGAACAAACAAGAGGGTAGAAATTAAGCAATTGTCTCATAGTAGATGAGTAGCGACTTAGTTTTAGAAATCTTAATATTCAAGTTAATTGGTAGGGATGATGGAATTGCAAGAAAGCACAACGTTTTTCATGGTAGAAAAGTGATAGTTGCTGTGTTTTTGTCCCAACCAGTTGAAGAGATTAAATAATATTATGTGTGTTTGGTATTGCATTTTGGAAGTGTTTTTGAAAAAATTTTAAATTTTTTTTTTCTTCAAATTAATATTTTTTAATATTTTTAAATTATTTTGATGTGCTGATATCAAAAATAATTTTAAAAAAATAAAAAAAATATATTATTTTAATGTATTTTGGAATGAAAAGCACTTTAAAAAACAATCACTACCACACTTTCAAACACATCCGGAAAAGATACCCCTCTTTGTGTAGCCCCTTATATGGGAGACCTATTGTCTCTAGATTTTCTCTAGGCTAATAGTATATATTAGCCGTTTACTCGTGTTATATCGTGGGTCCGATCTTTTTTCCGCGACTTGGGTATAGATCTCACTATGTCAAGTTAATTGATTTTATTTTAATTAAACGATAAAAAAGATATGATAACAAATTAACCAAATTTTTTAAACAAAAGTTTTCACTTGGGAAAAAAAGTATTTTTTCAAAAGAAGATAAACGATATAACTCAATTCTCAGCCCATTAAATACAGAAAAACAAAGTTGGGTAAAAAAGGGGCACTAAAAAAATCATGTTGAGTTAAATCAAGTTAATATGATAAATTTGTAACTTTGATAATTCTATCAAATCCTCGACTTAGGTCATGAGACCGAGATAAGGCGATAAAAACAAAAATGAAGAAAATCACAAAGTTTATTTTTTTATATATATAAAAAAATCAATGTCAGCCCATGTTTAACTTTTCAAACCAATGACCTAAGTCATGAAACTGTAAAAGCATCATACATAACAAAACCATGAAAACTCAATTCATAATCAATCGAATGTTGAAGAATAAAATTGAAGAAAATAATCAATTAAACAAAAAGATTATAAACAAAAAATTAAAATTAAAATAATAAGGATCAAAATTGAAATATAAAAAGTATTTTATCTTTGATTGAATGGTGAAATTAAAAAGAAAAACAATTTCACAAAAGAACAAAAAAATTGTCTGAAAAATAAGAAAAAATAAAAATTTCCCTCAGCTGTATCAAAGTCAACTTGTGTTAACCTTTGAAATTAGTAACCCTGGTTATGAGCCCGGACTTCCTCAATAAATCAAATGTTAAAGGAAAAAAATAAAAATAAAAATAAATGAGGACCTTAAAAAAACACTAAAATCAACTCGTGTTAACCTTCGTAACTCGTGACCCTGGTCATAAGCTCAAGACTAACTTCATATAAGGTAAACCCTAAAAAATAACAAAGCAAAATTCTAAATCAATAAAATATTAATGAATGAAATTTAAAAAAAAAATACAATAAGAAAAGGATAAAAAAAGAAATAAAAATTAAAAATGACGGGAACTAAATATGATATAAAAATAATTTGAAATCAAATGTTAAGGGATGAAATTAAAAAAATCAATTAGGAAAAGAATAAAAAAAACAAACAACAATCAAAAGAATGAGGATCAAATTTGATATAAAAATTAAATGAAACCCAAATGACGAGGAATGAAATTAAAGAAAAAAATCAATTAAAAAAAAATAGCAATTAAAAGAATGAGAATCAAATTGGAAATAAAAAAAATGGTACCTTTATATTTTGGCAAAGAAAAGAGGGAGGAGAAAAAAAAAGTATACTGGAGCCAAACAATTTCATCGTCGTGTGCATGCGCCACACCACTAGAAAAAAAAATGGTATGAGGTTTTCAACTTCATCGCAAAAGGCATGACAACACTTTACACGCCGCCTGAATGGCTAGGTATCATTCACTCACTGGTATGTGCATTACATGCGTCATCTACTCTTTATTTTTAAATAATATTTATAATTATTAAAAGACCAAAGTTAACTTGATAATTACTAAGAAATCCAATTTTAAATGACAAAAAAAAGCCCATAAATGACAATTTAAAAATATTTACTTTTATGGGTAGTTTAGTCTTTCATTGGGCTTTAAAAATGTAAAATGAATGAATTACCCCTAATTAATCTTTTGAAAAATCTTGCTTTTAAAGGTAATAGAGTCTTTACATTGTGTATTTAAAAGATTAAAAAATTGAATTGTTTATAAATAATCTCATAATGACTAATGATCGGTGTAAAAAAATATTTTTTTTACTCCAATAACAAGTTTATTGATTTTTTATTGAAATGATGAAATATTAATTATACTATTACAGTGAATAATGGTCTTTATCTATCTTTATCTAAGGACATAATGAATTTTCCATGGCTTTTATTTTTTTTAAAAAATAATATTTAGATACAAGGGACACAAGTTATTTGATGGTTGATACCTTTTTATTTATATTTTTCTTCTTTTTATTCACTCGTGGGGTATTTTTAGTCTCCTCCTTTACACATAATTGTTGCATTTTGTTTTTAGTTGAGAAATTATATGGTGTTCAATAAGTAATTAATAACATCTTACGAGATCCATCTTGAAGAAAAAATAGATATAAATAAGAAAAAAAAAATTCTAAATATTAATAAAAAATAAAACTTATGACTCAAAAAAAATTATAAGCATATCTTTATTTAGAACTTCTCTCTCTCTCCATCTATTTTTTCCCCCCCTTCAAGGGAGGCCTTACGATGTAACTAATACCCCACTACCATGTTGAGATTTATTGGGATGGCCTGCTTGGAATTTTGTTAAGCTTGTAGAAGTGTTGGGCTACGCGTAGACAAGCCTTTGTTGATTATGGACTAATCTCTTAACGTTCATCTTTTCTCTAAAAACAGTTCAATCAGATGCTCTAATATTTGCAAGCTGCTGCTGCTGCTGCTTCTTCTTCTTCTTGTGCTAATGCTGCTTCTTACTATTTGCTTTTAAAACTCCATTTTTGTTGTTAATGAGAGTGACAAGATATTAAGCATTCTAAACCATTCTGCAGAAAATTATGCAATCCTTGTAAAGAAATATCAGATGACTAGTAGATGCTTCTGAAAGTACGAAAAAAATTGATATATACACGGAGATGCATGCTTTTTTCCATCATATAAAGCTATATATTATTTTGCAGACATGCATGAATGTCAATCCTACACATGTCCTAAGTCTATTCCCTCTCTTTCCCAAATCTCTGGCACTCAAATCGTTCCTCTCTTGCTAATTTTACCAACAATATGTGATCACCTAACAATATTCTATAAGAGGAGAAGCCCGAAGCAATGTCCTAGTTTCTTCCTTACCAGTTCCATCAACACCAAATTATGGTCTAAATTCCCACTTTCATTTTATCCCTTTCTCAAGAATTTAACCCTGATTTTTGTTACAAAATGAGATTTTATAATTCCTCTAAAAATCTTCATCATCATCCCCCCACACTATTACTGATCTTGTACGCGTTGTTCTTAACTTCAAGCATCCCATTTGCTTCATCCGAAATCAAAGACACATATATTTTTGATGATTCTCGTCCCATTATCATGTTTGAGCAATTTGGTTTCACAGAAGGTGGTCGGGTAGCCATTTCCATAAAAGACGTCTCTTGGAAATCAAGAAGTCGAAAGGCAGAACTTAACCCTTCTTCCATGGGATTTTTCCTGGCTAGAGACTCTTCCTTCTCAACAATATTCACGAATGACTCACTGCAAAGTAAAGATGAAAGCTTTTGTGTTCTGTCTAGCCGGTATGTAAAGCTCTTGTTCAATTTCAATGACCTTAGCATGAATACGTCAGCTTATAATGGCTCTGCATTTATTGATGAGGCTGATGAATATAGCTTGGTATTTGGAAATTGCCAGCCAGAATTTGAAGTGTCAATGTATGTACATACCGAGATGTATAACTTACAAGATGGTGCAAAAAATTTCCTTCCTATAGGACAAACCTTTCTGCCAAAATTTTTTCTCTCAATGTTTCTCATTTATACTTGCTTTTTTGGGATATGGAGTTTTGTTTGCTTCAAACAGAGACCAACAGTTGACATGATCCACCTAATAATGGGGGCGTTGCTTTTTGTCAAGGCACTTAAAATGATATGTGCGTCTGAGGACGAAATGTATGTGAGCAAAACTGGTACTCCTCATGGCTGGGATGTAGCGTTCTATATTTTTGGATTCTTCAAGGGCATAATGTTATTCACTGTGATCATCCTTATAGGCACTGGTTGGTCATTCTTGAAACCATACCTTCAAGAACGCGAAAAGAATGTTTTGATGATAGTAATTCCCTTGCAAGTTCTTGAAAACATAGCTTATGTTGTTATCAGTGAAACTGGGCCAGCAACCAAGGATTGGTGGACCTGGAACCAAATCTTCTTGTTGATCGATGTCATATGCTGCTGCGCTGTGTTTTTCCCGATCGTTTGGTCGATTCGAAATCTGAAAGAGGCATCAAAATCGGATGGAAAGGCTGCTCGGAACCTGGAAAAGTTAACCCTTTTCAAGAATTTCTACATTTGTCTGGTGATGTATTTGTATTTCACAAGAGTTGTCGTTTCTTCTATGGAGGGTATTTTGGATTATAGATATGAAGGGTTTACGTATGTTCTTTCTGAAGGTGCAAGCCTGGCTTTCTATGTGTTCATATTCTACAATTTTCAGCCCACGGAAAGGAACCCATACTTGGTGATTGATGAAGAGGAAGAGCTCGCTGCAGAACAAATATTGCAAGATGATGACTCCTTTGAACTGTAAGGTATTGTTTGGTTAAATGGAAGAGATGAAGACAATAGAATCAGAGAAGAGAAAACATATTTCCATGTTCGTTTTAAATGTACACAAATTTTATAATATTGCACAAAAAATTTTTAATCATTCAAATGCATTCTTAAAATTAATCCATGAATTTTCAAAAGTTTCTATATTAATATTTTGAAAATTAAGATTACAACCAGGTTGATATTGTAATTAGAGTACTATACTGTATTTGTTCAACAATAAAAGATATATATATATATATATATATATATATATATATATATATATATATATATATATATATATATATATATATTCACTCATTTGGGTGACATCATAATATTTATCCGTTCAGATTAAATTATTATATTTAAACTTGATAATCATAGATGGTGCTTTTATTATACATCACCTAACATAATACTATTTGTTTCATTAGTGTGTGTGTTTTTTTTTTTAATTTCATCTTTCAATAGTTGGTTTGTTAAGGATTAAACTTTATAATTTGTTTTGATTTACTATCTATAAGATTATCGCAATCTTATGATCTAGGTCACGAGTTTGTCGGATTAACCCGATTGACTTGGGTTTTCTGCTTTTTTTTAATCAAATTTTCTTCTTATTTCATCATTCAACATTTTATTCATTGGAAAATAGGTTTCATAATTTATTTTGATTTGCTTTCTATGAGGTTATTATGGTCTTATGATCTAAATCACATATTTGACAGGTTAACTCAGATCATTTCTTTAATTTTTTTTTTCAATTCATTGAATTGTTCAGAAATTATGCTTCATAATTTATTTTAATTTGCTTGATATATGAAGATCTTATCCTCATGACTCAGGTCGAGAGTTTAGAATTTTAACTCGGCTTGTATTTTGATTTGCTTTTTATGAGGTTATCTTAGTTTCATGACCTAAGTCACGAGAATGATAGGTTAATCCGAGTTGACTCGGGTTGATTTTTTTTTTGTCCTTTTATTATTGAGTTTTTTTTTGTTCAATTTCATCCTTTAATATTGGGCTGACTGAGAATTGAATTTCTTAATTTTTTTCAATTTGTTTTCTATGATGTTATCCTGGTTTCATGACCAGGGTTGCAAATTTGGCAGATTAATCTGGACCGACTCAAGTAATTAGCTTTTTATTCTTTTTTTAATTAAACTTTTTTCTTAACTACATCCTTTAATATTGAGTTAATTAAGAATTAACCTTTATAATTTATTTTTATTTGCTTTATATTGAGTTTATCGCGGTCTCATGATTAATGTTGTGGATTTTGTAAATTAACTCGGGTTGATCTAGATTGATCAACTATATTATCGTCTCAATATTTATAAAAAAATATGTCATTTTAATTTTTTTAATCAAACCATATTTTTAGCTGTTATTTAAGTTGTATTTGAATTTATCAAGTTAACTACATTATATCAAGTCAATTTATATATAATTTATTTTACTAGAAAATATATTAATAAATTTTAAATATTTTTTTATATTTAAAAAAATAATAATTTAACCCGTATCATAACAGCGTAGGCGTAGCAGGTGATTGAGGTCCTGCTAGGCCGTGGCTTTAGTCCTTTGTTTGTAGCACTGTTATTAAACCCGGCCCGGCGGGTCGACCCGGTGGCTGGACCGGTCCGGGTTTAATAAAAGATCGGCTGTGGCAACAACCCAGCCAAACCCCGGCGACCCGACGGGTCGACCCGGGACCTGGGCGAACCCGAACAAGACCCGATTTTTTTTTTCTTTTAAATGTGAGATTTGAAATCCATTAGTATATATGCTATATGTTTTTTCAATGTGGGATAAAAAACCTTTTGGTTTAAATACTTCAACTTAAAAGATAACATAGTATCTTTTCAATGTGGGATTTGAAACCCTTTCATATATATACTCTATGTTCCCATGAAAAAAGTTATGTTTTTTCAATGTGGGATTTGAAACCCATTAGTATATATACTCTATGTTCCCAAGAAAAACATCATGTTTTGTCAATGTTGGATAAAAAACCTTTGAGTTTAAATACTTCAACTTAAAAAGATAACATATTATCTTTTCAATGTGGGATTTGAAACCCTTTCATATATATACTCTATGTTCCCATGAAAAAAGTTATGTTTTTTCAATGTGGGATTTGAAACCCATTAGTATATATACTCTATGTTTCCAAGGAAAAAGTTATGTTTTTTCAATGTGGGATAAAAAACTTTTTTAGTTTAAATACTTTAACTTAAAAACTTAACATAATATCTTTTTAACGTGGAATAATTTTTTTTTAAAATATTCTTTTAAACTTCATAATATGTATAATCTATATTTATATGGATTTTTTCATATGAAATATTAAAATTTTAATTTCTTTTTAATTTTTCCGGGTTGACCCATGAAAACCGGGACCCGGTCCGAATCCCCGGGCCGGGTTTAATAACTATGATTTGTAGCCTTTGACCCATTTCTTAGACAATGCAAGGGCGACAACTTTGTGCCTTAAGATACACTTTATCCTCCAATATTTAAGAGCTGCGTTGAAATGCAAAGTCTTTCTGTCCAGCTGTTCATTTTGCTTTGCTTCTAAGGAATTTTGGTTTTGGCTTTTCAATGAGAGATATCATAGTGATATTCTCCGACAATAGCTTTTTTCCAATAATTTTAGCTTGTTTATTTTCGTATTTTAAAAAAAATTAAATTAAATTTTATTTAAAATTAATAATATTTTATATTTTTAAATCATTTTAATATATAATATCAAAAATAATTTTTAAAAATTAAAAAAATATTATTTTAATATATATATTTTTTAAATAATTTTAAAAACAATTGCTATCATATTTTTTAAATTTTCGAAGAGTTATTTTATATATATTAAATCAAACATCTTTCGTTCCTAACCACAAGAATAACTATAATCATAAAAGATAAAGCTGCATTTGTATCCACAATCACGATTATTACCACAACGCAACCTTTAAACCAAACAAAATTTAATGATTTTGTTTTTTGTTCGAAGGTTGATGGGTAGAGCTACACACTGCATTTTGTCCAATATGGAACTTCAAGCATCACAATGAGATCCTAAGGTGACTTGCTAAATTATTCCCTTACCTTTAACTAAATAAATGATTGTTTATTTTTGTGTTTTAAATTTTTTATTTTTTTCTTTGCTTTGATTTTTTTTGTATTTTCAAATCGTTTTAATATATTTATGTTAAAAATAAATTAAAAAAATACTATTTTAATATAATTTCAAGTGAAAAATACTTTGAAAAACAACTGTTACAAGAATATCAAATGTGCTCCAACAATGCTTGGATTTAAAACAAAAACAAACTATATATATAGATGGGAAATCTCCATTATTTAAAACTCAAATATAATGTTTTTTTTTCAAGAAAAAAAAAAGAATGTGGTGGGAGTTTTCACATGCCTGCTCTTTGTACAAACCTTGTAAGAATAAGGGAAGCCTCAATCAACTATCTAATAAGTGGTTTAATGGTAAAAGCTTGGAATTAAGAGGTTTGTTTTTTTTATGGTCTTAGATTTGAGTCTTGTGGTTGCTAATATAATGGTCACTAAAGGTTTACATGGTCTTTAACTTCAAGGCTCGTGGGATTAGTCGAGGTGCGTGCAAGTTGGCCCGGACACCGTGTTAATAAAAAAAAAAAAAAAAAGCCTCAATCTTCCCCTTAATATAATACGCAATTTTCAATTTTATGCCAAAACAAAAAATTATATCAATTGACGTTTGTGAATTTCGTTCGTTCTCTTCATGTCTGTCAAAGTTCTGTTCAATTCAATTATTTTGTGCAAGAAAAAAGTTGTCTTTTAAAGAATATTGATGAACTGTATAAAAAAATATCTAAAAATATTGATGAGCTGTATTAGTTTGAATTATTGATGAAATAATCTATTTTCTTTTCTTCTTCTTTTTTTTAAGAAAAAACAGAGAAAAGTATAAAGTGTGCTGTAGATCAATGATTATGGCACTTTTGTTTCTTGAAGGAGGTACATAACGAGAGTTTCACTCCCAGTTTAATATTATAATAACAGTTATTTTTTAAAAATATATTAAAAAATTATTTTTTATTATGATATATTAAAAATATTAAAAAAAAACCTGAATCTACCATCGATCCAAGTCATTAGTTTTAAAGTACTGCTGAACGATTTTTTTTATTGTGGCGAATATAATCATTTAAGCTGATTATTTAAAACTCCACGATATCAAATCCCCAAATAGCTATTTATAATATGTTGATGTATGTTTTTTTTGAAAAAATAAATATTTATTTATTCAGTTTAGGAAAGAATCTTAATTAAAAGGAATGATTTTTTTTATTTTTCTATTCAATATTATTATATGTTTCTAGTTTTTCTATTCTAGTTTTTTTATTCGGTATTATTAAATATTTTGTACGTCTCACATTTTTAGTCTTTGAAGATTTTAAATTATAATAAATATTATTTGTTTTTTAGATTTTTAACTTGTAATAAATCACGTTATTTTTTATTTCTAATTATGTAATATGTGTTTTATTAATTTCTTTTTGAGCTAGAAAGTAAATTTGCACTTTAAATATTAATTATTGAACCCACTTAATCTCTTATTATATTGCAAAACAATCTGTGCAATGCTCATTGCTTGCCAACATGTTTTCTCAACATGTCAAATTCTAAATTCAATATTTTTTTGCAAAAATTCAAAGTATTAAACCTTCATATATAAAAAGTAGAATTACATTTAAAACTGAAAAAAAAAAAAAAACTAGCAGGAGAATCCCACCAGTGGGAATTTGAAGTGTAGTGTGGACAAGCCTCAAAAAAATAATGCTCCCACCCCAAAATAAATAAAATAAAAAATAAAAAATAAAAAATAATGTGTGTACTTCATGATAAATCATTATGGTACGTACTTGTGTGTTATGGAGAGGGGGTGCACAGCGAGAGTCATTTGGCTTTCGAGTCAGCCATCACTAAAGTCATCATTTATCTTATCTTAGGGTTTAAATTAACCCTTAATCCCTGTGCTTTTCATGTTTGTGGGGTTAGCATGTCCATATATATTCCCTGAAAAAGTGATTTTAATTAAGCCTTTAAGGTACGATAATTAATAATTAAAGGGTAGGACTAGGACCAATCCTCATTCGGATTAAGCATATATGCCATGTTTTCCACATCGATCTAAGAGTTAATTACATCGTGTACGTTTGTTTATATATATGGAGTATAACGCATCTTCCAAAATCACTATTTTTTTCTTTTTCTGGAGGGGGAGGGGGAGGGGGAGGGGGAGGAGGAGGAGGAGGAGGAGGAGGAGCCCCTTGTGCCCATGTCGATGGCCATCGTAAGCTCCATGCACGACGATTAGGTAAACTTCCTACATCAAGAAGCTAGGAGTACGTGTCTATATATCTATGTATGTGTATGTTTAGAGCTCCGAGTGATCGAGTGTCCACCCATTGTAATTTAATAGATAATTAAGAGATTTTTTATTTTTATGTTTTAAAAATATTTTTTTAAAAAATGATTTTTTTTAATTAATTTTTTTTTTGTTTTTTTGATTGTTTTGATATGCTGATGTAAAAAATAATTTTAAAAAAACAAAAAAAATTATTTTAATTTATTTTTGAGCAAAAAACACTTTGAAAAACAACTATTATCATTATATCAAACACCCCAAGTAGTAGAAACCCAAAATAAAATAAAATGTTTACATTAATTAGAGAAATAAGAGCTGAGCTCTTTTTGCAGGTTGACTTCTATTTGATCCAAAAAGAAAGTGCTCTCTATCATCATTTCATGGAAGAAGAAGAGAGAACATTGTGCACCCTAGGTTCGAATATTTGTGTGCACGCTTGTCATCCCCGCGATGACTTACTTGCTTACTGGGCTTGTAGGGTGTTTAGTGGGTCTAGAAATTAGTCGTGGTACGTGTAAGTTGACCTAGACACCCCGGGTTATTAAAAAAGAGAGAGAGAACATTGTGCTGTGATATTCTTCTTCACTTATGTCGAGCCTACTATGTTTATATTTATTGCCCTTCTTTTTCCCATTTTTTTAAAGAAAGGTCAAAATACTTAGTTTGGAAATCAATCACGCATTACTCCCGATAAAAAAAATAAAAGAAAATCATTAGACAAAAAGGCAAAGAAGAGTGAGTGGAAATTAAGAGAAGAAAAATCATCAGACTGAAGAATAAAAAAAGCAAGTTTCATACGGCATGCATACGTACAAACATGTCTGATGGGAAATTTGGAAAAATCTTGTTAGCCATCAAGAGTTTGGCTTGGCTTGGTAGAGACTAGAGAGGCCCTTGAAAGCTCATGTGATGAAGTGTATCTGGATTGTTTTTGGTAAAAATAACTATTGCTTCGATCAAAGACTTCAAAGTCGATAACGTTGGAAAAAGAAAAGAAGAAGAAGAGTAGTTTTCACCTTTATAGAGTCTTGATATTTTTGTTTACTCCTTCCTAGCTAGTCGTGATTCAGTGTTGCACCACGGGTTTCCAAACTTTTTTCAATATATAAAAATCATTTTCAGTAATAATAACTTGAATTAACATGGGGTAATTTCATTAATACGTGATTCGAAATATAAAATTAGGATAACCTTGCAGAAAAAAATAAAAAACAAATCAATTTAAAAAAATATCAAGAAAAAAACTCGAGTCAACTTGAATAACACATCACTCAAGATATGAGATCAGGATAACCATACAAAAGGAAAGCGGAACAAATCACGAAACTCAAGGCCTATTAACCTAATGTCAAATGATGAAATTGAAAAAAAAAATCAATTTGTAAAATCTAGTAATATTTGAAACTAGTGACATGAGTCATGAGACTGCAATTAACTCGAAGAATTGTGCGTAGCACACGCCAACAACTTTTTATTTTTAATAATATTTATTATTTGTCAAAAGATTGATTTAATGCTCATACAAACTAAGAATCATGAAAAATAAACTTGAGAAAAAGACAAAAAAAAGCCTTAACAACATGTTATGTTTTTTCTCTTTCAATAGTAGTTCAGTCTTTTAACTATTTTGAAAAAAGAGAAAAGACCATGAAGTCCCTGCTAGCCAAACTTTTTGTTTGCATTCTAAGGGTAAATTAGTTATTCTAGTTCAGTATTTTAACTATTTTGAAAAAAGAGAAAAGACCATGAAGTCCCTGCTAGCCAAACTTTTTGTTTGCATTCTAAAGGTAAATTAGTAATTCTACTATGCAAAAAAGCAAAGAGACCAATTTACCCCATTCAAAATGTAAATGTCAATTAAACCCCTTGAAAAAACCATATTTCCCTTTATGTTGCTCTCAACTGGCTTGCACCGTGGAGAGAGTAAACAATAATTCATTATAGCAATCCATATTGAATTAAGTCTTGCTCCAAGGTGTTTTACTAATGCCCTTTAGTTTTTTTTTTTATATATAATACTCCTTTTTAGAATCCAAACCTTGAATTGGGTTGCTAAAATTGAATTTTTTTATGAATTGTACATTTTTGTTTTGTAATTAGACTAAAAAATTTTTAATATCTTTATTTTATGCTTTATTTTATAAAGTGTTTCGACATAAAATAAGAAATGACAATGCTAATCAACGAGGATCACAAAAGGCTCTATTACAAGGTCTGAAACTAAGAGGATCCAAGAAGAATTGATTGAAATAATTTTGGATATTTAAGTTAACAAGTTGCAAAAATATCATATTTGACTTTTATGTACTATTTGGTCCATATCTAGAGCTATATGAGGATTTTTGCTGCAATTTCAATTGAATTGAAAATTAGGTATCTAAAGTTTTCCATCCATATATGATTGGCCTAATAATTCATCCAAATAAAAAAGAATGATGTGTTTGAAGTCAGGCTAGAAGTTGTTGTACAAGTATTGCTATTTGTTTCCTTATGATTTATAGATTTCTTATTTAGTAAGGATTTTTTTTGTATAAGAAAATCATAAGTGACAACAATTAGGATTATTTTGACAAGGGTTTCAATGTCATCAATTTGAATTTCATTTTGTTCCATGGATCTTCTCATTGACAAGGTTTCCTTATTATTTAAGAACATTAGAAGAGGTTTGGCAAGGTTTCTTTAGCATTCATGGACATTATAAGAGGTTTTAAGAATTTTTTTTCTAATGTATATTTTTACGCTAATAAGTATAATTTACAATTTGACCTTTGGATCGGTCTGAAATTTTATCAAAAGATTTCAAAGGCCTTGTTTTATATATGGTTAAAATCTCACAATGATCGGACATCAGGAAGACCTTATGATAAGGTCTAGAAACTACTATGCGAGATTTTGTATTAGTTTCCTAGTTGATTTATGATTTTTTTTTCTATTTTATTTAAAACTCTTTTATTATTTTTTTAGATTTATTTAGGAAGTTTTTAATTATTATAAATATGGTTATTTATCTTGTATTTAGGTTTTGCTAGAATTTGATTTAAGAATAATCTATTGCGTGTGTGAGAGGAAATTCTTAATTTAATTCTTCATTGAACTATTATGACTCATCGAATAATTAACCAAGTTTCGTAGTATCTTCTATACCTCTCATTCATATCTTTTCATAGGTGTTGAGTGAGGGTTTGATTTCTATAGTCTTGTTGTCCCGATACAGATTATCATTATGTCAAACTCAATCACAAGCCTAAATTTAGATTTCTTGAAAAATATTGATTTAACTGTGGATTTCTGGATATTTATGTCTATGAGGTTCACATCAAACTATCTCTCCAATACATAAATGCGGGTGAGAGTTCACGTTCTCATAATCTTGATAAAATCAAGTCCACCATGGAACATCCATAAGCTGTTTGGTATCAAGATAGATATTGGTCTTCTAATACATGAAGGAATGCTAAGTTGATCTATGAGAATCCCTTGCATCGATTGTCCAGATCCATAAAGAAACCAGAACTATCTATGAGGTTCACATCAAACTATCTCTCCAATACATAAATGCGGGTGAGAGTTCACGTTCTCATAATCTTGATAAAATCAAATCCACCATGGAACATCCATAAGCTGCTTGGTATCAAGATAGATATTGGTCTTCTAATACATGAAGGAATGCTAAGTTGATCCATGAGAATCTCTTGCATCGATTGTCCAGATCCATAAAGAAACCAGAACTACCCTGTATTTCCCTTCTTCTTTCTTGGGTAATTGGAGAGAAGTGAGAAATAAATAAGCTAATTGAAATTGGAATATCTTTATATTCTTTTTTGTATGGTATTGAAGATAAGATATAAGATCCATAAATGAGAAAATATGAGGGAATGAGTAACTTGAAAGTGGAGATTAAAGCTTTGATATTTGATATTTGCTTTACTAGTTCAGGATTTGAATCGGTGTTTCTTATAAAAGAAGTAAGAATTCTTCTTTAAGCTACTTTAGCAATTAAGTCTTGGAATATACTAGATAGGTGGCCGTGCTATGTTGCGGGCCAGACCAAACTTTTTTCATGCTAAAAATAGATATTCAAGCGACGATAATTCAAGACAACCCAAGTTAAATTAATTACAACTTGGCCAAATAACCCGCAAAAAGAAAAACAAAAGGATGACCTAATAACCTAATATCAAAAATGAAAAAAAAACTTTAAAAAATACAATGTCGAAGAAGAAAACCTGAGTTAGCTCAGGGTAACTTGACAAACCAACAACCCGCAATATGAGATTGGGATAAAAAAAAAGAATTTCAAAAAGATGACCTAGTAAAAAAACCAAAGTTCAATAGAAAAAACATCAAAAACCCCCTAAGCCAATCTGGCTTAATTTTACCAACCTGCTCTCAAAATAACCAAATAGTAAGAGAAGTGAAAAATAACAAAGTTCAAGGGGAATAACTTAATGCAAAATAATAAAATTGAAAAAAAATGTCATAAAAAAATCGAGGGAAAAAATCTGAGTCAACTCAAGTTAACTCGACTAACCCATCACACGTAACATGAGATTGTGATAAATAAAAATAGACCTCTAAAAGAAGAGCCCAACAAAAAAAGGACCAAGTTAAATATAAAAAACATCGTGAATGAAAATGCAAGTTAACCTAGGTTTGCTTGACCAACTCGTTTTTAAAATAACAAAATAGAAAGAGAAGCAAAAAAATAACAAAGCTCAAGGGTAAATAATTTAATGAAAATAATGAAATTAAAAAAAATAAAGTCATAAAAAAATTGATAAAAAAACCAAGTCAACTTGAGTTAACTCAATTGATCCGCCACTCATGACATGAGATCTGGATAAAAAAAAATTAGACTTCCAAAAAAAACTTAGAAAAAAAGACCGAAGTTAAATAAAAAAAATTGAGTAAGAAAATGCAAGCTAACCGGGGTTAACTTGATTTACTTGTACTTGAGATAACCCAACATAAAGAAAAGTGAAAAAGTCACATAGCTTAAGGGCCAATAATTTAACGTCAAAGTATGAAATTGTTAGAAAGAATCAATTACATAAAAAATTATGGAAAAAAATCTGAGACAACCATGATTAACTTGACTAATCTATTACTCAGGATATGAGATCATGATAACTCAACAAAAAGAAAAACACAAAAAACAATAACCAAATATCAAATAATGAATTTGAAAAAAAAAATCAATTTTCAATAAAGGACTACCTTATTGGAAGGAAACCACGAAAAAATTGTAAAGTTAAATATTGAATTGTAAAACAATTTAAAACTTAAACAATGCAGACAAAATATGGTATAAAACAAATGAAAGAAAATAATCAAGGGCTAAATTGAAAAAAAAAACTAAGAAAAAGATTTAAAAAAGGTTATTGAAAGAACAAGGACCAAAACTAGATAAAAAAAACTAAATGAAATTAAATTTTGAGGGACAAAATTGAAAAAAAGATAAATCAAGAAAATGATAAGAATATAGCATTTAAAAGAATAAGAAAAAAATGAATTAAAAAGACAAAGACAATAAAATTAAAAAGGATGAAATTGCAAAAAAGAAAAAAGAAAAAAGAAAAATATAAAGCCCACAAATAGAGAAATTACAAGTAGAGGGACCAAATAAGATAAAAATCAAATTGAATAAAATACCTAAGAAAAAAATTGAAAAAAAAAATCCAAACTTCAAAAGGTATCAAAAGCCAAATAAAGAGTAATTAAAAGAAGGAGAATCAAAATCAATAAGATTACAAATCGGAGAAGACAATTGCTTTTTTGAAAGTTCATGTGTGTTTTTCTAAGAAATGAGAGAGAAAAGAGAGAAGAAAAAAAAATCCACCGTAGCTCAACTGGGCATCTTTCGTGAACACGCGACGCACCGTCAAAAAGAGGACGACGCGCCCCTCCCAACGTAGCGGTGAAAGCAGGATTTTGGCAACCGCACAGTACCTCAGTGTCACCTGAATGATGCAGAGGCCATGACGCGTTGATGCGTGCGTTGCCCGCATCAGTAGCCTTTTTTAATAACATTTAAAATTACCAAGCCGCCCCTGCTAAACCTAAAAACAACAACAAAACCAGTCAAAAAAGACCAAAACACCCTCACAAATAGCCTTTGGTTTTTTAAATTGCAAGATTAATTCCCTCATTTTACTGTTTTAAAAAAAAGGAAAAGAAAAGGATGCCCATCTATTTTGTTTTTGCTTTTGAGGGCAAAATAATCATTACATTATAATAAAAAAAATATTTTCGGACCATTTTGTCCCTAATCAATTTGGCAATAATGAATGTATCACATGAAAAAGATATTTCTAACTCTAATTGCAAGCTTATTCAATTATTTTTACTATTCGAATCTATAGTTTTAAGCTATAATAAAACTAAGCTCGTTTATTTAATTTTTGTAATTTTACATGGTTGGCTACCCAAAAAAAACAAAAATGTTTTACACGAAATAAATGCTCGTAGCTAAAAATAAAACACGGCATTTAAACTTTTTTGAAATTCGAATACTGATTTTGGAAAAGTTTAAACTACAAGGAAAATTACTTAATCTATAAAGCTCAGAATATAGTTTATCCCTTTTCTCTCCAACTTTCACATGTACTTCGTAGATTTGGGTAGAAAAAATTGAAATCAAAACACTGTACATATACATTAGATTAATTTGTTAATTTTAATAGTAAAATTATAATTTTACCATTGACTAAAAAATTAGATGAAATGGCCTAGGCTAAGTCTTTTCACAAGATTAATTTGTTAATTTTTATTTATTTGAGAACAATATTGTCTTCTTTATTTTTTTACTAATAATAAAATTACTATATTATCTTTAAAAAGTTAAAAACTAGAACATTTGGTTTAGGGGTTTTATAGGAATTTGATTTTTCAACGACAATGTAATTACTCGATTGCCCCTTACCATCCAAATTTTTTAACCTTGATTTCAGGAGCTTTATAGTAATTTCATAATATATTTTTTGTTATTATTATTTATTCATAAGGGCATTTTAATATTTGTACAAATAAAAAAAGCTGTTAATGCATGTCGAGCATGCGTCAGCCACTCCATTGCTTTTGGTCGGCGTGTGCGGTTAACTCCAGTTGTCTTAGTCTTGCTTTTGTCATATTATTTGATTCATTTCGACGTCCTTCTCCTCTCTAGATGACGTGTGTATGGTGGTTCTGTTTGGTTTGACACATATTTGTTTGTTTTTTCCCCTTCTTTTCTCTCTCACCTTGCTTCTGTTACCTTGAATTGCGTGCTATCCTTTGAAAAAATCACACCATCCCTTCAAATTGTTTCCCTTTTAGATTTAGTCCCTCTTCTTTTAGGTGTAATTTTTAAATTTGAAAAAATTATTTCAATTTGAAGATTATTTTCAATTTCATTATTTTTAATTTTTTTTTCATCTCTTAGATTTGGTCCATATTCTTTTGATTACTATTTTTTTAGGTTATTTCTAAAATTAATTTTTTTTTTTGCAATTTCATCATCTTTCAACTTCCTTTTTTCTATCAAGCTTGATCATCATTTTTTTAATTGCTAATTTTATGCTTTGATAAGTTTTTTAGATTGATTTGTTTTTAATTTTATCATTCAATATTAAATTGGTTGAAGATTGACCTTCTTGATTAAGTCTGGGTATGAGATTTCATGGCTTGTGATATTTTTCTTTACGATTTCATCCTTTAACATTAAATTGGTTAATAATCGACCTTCTCTAATAAGCATGAGTATGAGATTCACGGGTTGAAATTTTAGAATATTAACTCAAATTTAGGAGATTCATTCGTGTTTTCTTTGTTTTTATGCTATTAAATTAGAGTTGCCTCTTTTATACTATTAAATTAACTAAACTTATCTCTAACTTCTATTAATTTTCTTCTTGCCTCCAAAAAAAAGTTTCCTTAGCCCGCATTGTTCTGTCAGCCATTGATGTAGGTTTACTAAAGTCATTTTTTTTTAATTCTATATTTTTATTTGCTTTCGGCTTTCAATATTTGGTTCATTATAATTGGATTTCTAATTTGTTTCAGTATGTGTTCCATAGTTTTATCATTATCTCATATCTCATATCTCATATCACAGGTTATCTATGGTTGACTCGGATCAATCAGATATGTCAATGTTTCAATATTTTTTTTAAAAATCTTTTGTCTAATATGTAAACAATTAAGTATTTAAAAAGTGTTTCGGCCAGTTTCCATTAATTTTTTTACTTCCTAACATTTTTACATATTTCTTAAGGTTAAAAAAAAAAATCCATTGCGTTGCATATCATGAGTTAAAAAACTAATATTCATCTATGACACATTAAATTTTGGCATTAACTTCTTGAAATGTGCTCAAAATCCAACCAAAATTTCCCACCACCCCATGACCTACTAGAACACCAAATCAAACCCGCCCGCCCCTCTTTTGCTATCACCACCACCAACATCAGTATCACCCTCCCGCCACCACCATCACCACCACCAAAGTCCACCATCCATTATTAAAATTAGAAAAATTCACCCAAGATCATAAAACACACCCACACAACTACCTAGTCCTTCCCCTTAGGTCCCTTTTCACACACAAAAACATACCCATATTGCCAACTCAGACACGCACAAAAACTTTCATCTCTCTCTCTCTCTCTCTCTATTTATTTGTTTTTTAATGCGCCCGCCTACTCTTGTTTACTCCAAACCCAATCAAAACCTCTTCATCGCTATATTTCCTCAACTCGCTCCGATCCAACTCAACCAAGCTCACCTTACCAACTCGGAGATCTTTCTTTCCTTCAAGAATGGCAATCCCTCCGAGATTGATAGCATCATCATCATCATCTTGCACTACAACATCAACCAACAACAGTAGCATTCACATTGAAGAGGGTCTTGCTAGTAAATTCTGGATCAAGTTTAGGAGAGAATCTGTTTTTTCTATGTACACCCCTTTTATCATCTCTTTGGCTTCTGGCACTCTCAAGATTGATTCTTTTAGGCAATATCTCTCTCAAGATTCTCACTTTCTCAAATCTTTTGCTCATGCGTGAGTACCCTTTTCTCCTTTTCTTGGTTTTTAAGCTATTTTGATTGTTGTCTTTTTTTGGAGGTTTTTATTTATGTGATATAGAGATTGAAATATACATTTTTTTCATTCCTACTCTTATGAGGGTTCTTGGTTGGTTGGTGGAAGAGTGGGTTAATGATTTATAATTTATAGTAAGTATTTAGCTAACTAAGAGAAGAGATTAGTGAGTTTTGGAGATCTTAATGAAAGAGTTTATTGAAGTATCAAATAGGGTTTCTTGGTTGGTTAAATAGTGAAGTGAAGAGAAGATGATTTATGGTTAAGTTTAGGTCATTAGGAGGGAGAAGAGAGATTGTTTATTTAGTAATATGGTTTCTTTTTTATTGTTTCTGCAATTAAGCTATTTGTTTGGTAGCTGAGAAAGTGCGGGAAAAGGGAGAAATTTTGGTTTGATTATGCAGGGATAATGTTATCTTTTGTTGCTTGATTTGGATTCCTTGAATGTCCTTGTTATGGAGTAGTAGAAAGGATGAAAAAGGTAGTGGCTTGTACTAATTTAGATGTGTTATCTGTGAAAGGAAATGAAGCAACTGGTTTTTCGATGAAGTGGAATGTGATTTTTATATGGTTCTGGAATCATATTTGAATGTTTCGGTTTTTGTTTTACGTTCTGTGTGTGTTAATTTTCTTAGCATTTTTATTAGAAAATTTGGCAAAATAAAATGATTGGAGTAAGCCTTACCAAGGAAATGACTTATGATGATCTTCGCATATAATATGAAGAACCTAATTTAAATCTTAAGCCTCTATTTGGTTGCTGAGAACGGTGGAGGGAAAAAAGCAACCATGTAAAACTTGTTTTCTTTTATTGGAAACAGAGCTGCTAATTCCAGCACTTTTCTAAGTTAATTAGAACTATTGCCATGCTTGATGAATTATATTAATTTTCTGTGGAAACAAGAGCAGCATAAAATATATAAATAAAAGTCCTTCCATCTTTTCTTGTGTCAGTGCTCAGCTACTAATTTGAGGTTTAAATTGTTATTGTTTGGAAAAGAAAGAAAAGAATTACTAGTTACATCACCTGAGGTGAGTTACACAATTGAGTTATGGACACTGTTTTATTTTCCGCTTTCAAGTTTTGACTGCACCAATAGAGTTGTTACTTTTTAGGCATTTGATTTTTTTTTTATTTTTCATCATTGGATTTAGGTTTGAATTGGCAGAAGAGTGTGCTGATGATGATGAAGCAAAGCTAGCAACCTCTGAGTTGAGGAAGGGTGTCTTAGAGGAGCTAAAGATGCAAAATTCATTCGTTCAGGTTTAGATAAATGCATAAGAAGAACTTTTCCTTTCTACTTACTGTTTGGTTATTTTATTTTGGTTGAGAAAAAAAAAAGGGTCAACAATGTGTTTTTTAACCTTTGATTGAGCAATTTTTTTTTTTTTTCAAATTCTCTTCCTCTGGGCTCCTCCTAGTGAAATGCTTTAAGAGTCTTTTCCTTCTGTTGATATCTGAGAACAAGTAAGGATCATTTGCCTGCTGCCTTGATCAGCCTTGCTTAAAAGAGCTTTCTTGGGGAGGCTGTTTCATTTTTTTTCCTGGTGTTCTGACATTCCTGACTTTAATTTGGATATTTTATGTCATATTATAAAATAGTTGACATGGGACTTGATTTAGTTGATTTTAAATGAATCTTTTCATACATGAACTTATTGTTTTTTTCCCTTCTTTATACACTTGATTGTTGAGCATCATAAATGATGTGAAATGAATGGATAATAAATGACTATGCTTATTCGGTATTAAGTTTTGTACGTGAGTGGGTTTTATCATGTTTATTGGATGATAGAGCCCCTCAAAAACCAAATTTAGGTGGAAAATATGTTCAAAGCTTTCAAAGCATATTTTAAACCCAAACTCAAAATGGGTAAAAAGGAAAAAAAAAAGAACTATGATAATATGGACTTGGAGTTCTTCTGTTCAATGTTTGTGGTAATTGATCATTTTCTGTCTAAAACTAGTCCGGCAGTCTATTGGAATTGCAGAGAGGATTTTTTACAGTAATTTTATGATTGATGTTGATATGAAACTCCCATTCAAATTGTAAAATTCTACAATTTTACCATGCAAACAACCATCAATGATTTAAATCTCATGAAAAAATTGTTTATGCATAAGACTGTAGTGAAATCAGGATTTAAGTTGTCAAAATCATAAAATAGGGATCTTATGGGATTTTTGTAGGATTTTAAGCCTGCTGAAATGATTGGGCTTCTTTCTTGTAATGAGGTTTCCTTTTTGTTTTTCTTGTTTTATTTTGTGTTTGATTTCAATCTTGGAGGCTTTGTTGGAATTTGGTACTTTAGTGTTTTTTTTTTTTATGTTTTTTAATTTTTTTTGGGAGAAGTTGGAATCTTTCTTCATTGTTATTTAATTTATGGGATTTGATACCTTTACTGTGGATTTGATATTTGTTATTAATTACTAGGATATTAATTAATTAGATTCTAAATACTTTTTAATGCCTTAACAACTCCCTTTTATTTTCTAGAATGGATGGGTTAAACCATCCTTAATTGATAGGCTTGCTAATGTTGAATGCTAAAATTATTTTCTTGATTATAAAAGCTGATGCAAAAGTATATTTTGATCTACATGCTCAAATTGTATCAATTATTTCCAGTGCTTGTCAAACTTAGTGTCACTATGAATGATTTATATACGAGTTCTTAAAGACTTTCACATTTTTATTAATTACATGATTTATTACTTCCTAATTCTATTCACATAAGCTTGATTATCCAAAAACAATGATTTTTTTTTCCTTATCTATGTGCTTTTCACTCTATTATCAATTGGATTTCACCTTAAAGAATGTTTTTTGTAATTATTATTTAAAAATATGTTTTTTTTTTATGTTTTTTATTTGTATTTGAGACTACTTATGGTTTGTTAAATCTAAAGACTTTATAGGTTCCGATCTTACAATACAATTTTTGAACCCTACAATGATCCTAGTTAAAATCCCAACTTTAATAACCTAGGATGTTGACATTACTGTTGAAATATAAAGGGAATGAAAAATAAACCTGGGAACATTCAACATGCTAGATTGAAATGTACAAAATGGTTGCTTACCTATGTGCTATGTTTATATCAAAAACTTATTGTTGGTGGCATATATAATGTGTCAATGACTGTTATCATGAATGGTATTTCCGAAATTGCTACACTGATAAAATCATTATGCTGCTATGAAATGTTGCATAATCAAGCTAGGCAATGCACACAGGTTAAAATGGGTTTCTCCGCAAAGGTATCACTTGGATATGCATATACTATTTTATAATTATTCCTGATTATCGAACTCAGTGAAAATGTTGCTTAAATGGTTTTCTAACCTTGTCAAGAAAATGTATTTTTTGGGAGATCAATAAATAAACCTAATTCCAAATGTTTTACCCCTTTCTTAGCTATCACTAGAGTATAAAGTTACGTTGTGCCATAATGTTTCATTCCACACCATTAATTGTCATGAGATCTTACAGTTTAGCCAGTGATTCTCTAGTCTGGCAAAATGTTTTTTAATGAGAAATATGTAGTTGATTCTATTTATTGGTTGTGGACTTGTGATTTATAGCCAAGAAATTTAAGTGACTATAAGAATTTTTGTTGAATCTATCTTGCTGCAATGTGGTTCTGTCAGCATGCATTTTGTAGCTTTACTTCTGCTTGCTCCTTCCAGGAAGCTCATTTCCATCAGCAGGGCCTAGGAGGAGAAAAAATCTTCAACAATGGAATCTTAAGGAACACTGTTCTGCTTTAACCCTTGTGGTGTCCATTTGTCATACTAATGCTACTAAAATCATATTATTTGACTTTATATAATTATATTAGATATAGCAAGGAGAAATAAAGAGGTTACAGTGCAACTTTTGCAGCAAACTAAAGTGCTGATGAGTTTGATGGAAATGACACCTTATCTTAGTCACCACTTCTTGTGTCTTGAAGATTCATCCTCTTAACTCTTCAGAGCTACTATCATAGATCAGCTGTAAAATTTGTTTTAATGTAAAATTCTGTAATTATAAATCAGCTTTACACAGCTATCTAATATTTAATTTATAATCCTGTAAGCATGTGGATTTCTGTGTCTTACATGAAATAGTTCTTTCAGTGCTCTGAATGTTTGAATTATCCAGGAATGGGGTACAGACCCAGGTAAAGAGAGGACTGTCAATTCTGCAACGGTTAAATACACAGATTTCTTGTTGGCTACAGCCTCTGGGAAGGTTGAAGGAGTGAAAGGTCCTGGTAAACTTGCAACTCCATTTGAAAGAACAAAAGTTGCAGCCTATACTCTGGCTGCCATGACACCTTGCATGCGGCTGTATTCGTTTCTTGGCAAGGAGCTCCAGGCACTTCTAGATCCAGAGGATGACAGGCACCCTTACAAGAAGTGGATTGACAGTTATTCATCTGAGAGTTTTCAGGTAATTTACAGTTTTGCCAGTGGTATTTTGCATTGTGTTTTTAATGGTCCACCTGATTACATTTTATTGACTGCAGTCTGAGAGGAAACTGTATTACATAAATGGCCTACTTTACCCCCAACATCTCAATTATTGTACTCTTTGAAATCTAGGCATCAGCTCTGCAAACCGAAGACTTGCTGGATAAACTTAGTGTCTCCTTGACAAGCGAGGAGCTTGACATCATTGAAAAGCTTTATCACCAAGCCATGAAACTTGAAATAGATTTCTTCCTTGCGCAGCCACTTGCTCAGCCAACTGTAGCTCCCCTTACAAAAGGGCATAACCCTGCAGAAGATCGGCTTGTCATATTTTCTGATTTTGATTTGACATGCACTGTCGTTGACTCTTCTGCCATTTTGGCAGAGATTGCAATAGTAACAGCACCAAAATCTGATGTGGTTCAAAGTGAGGCTCAAATTGCTCGGATGTCATCAGCTGATCTGAGAAACACATGGGATCTTCTTTCTGGACAGTACACTGAAGAGTACGAGCAATGTATTGAAAGCATTATGCCATCTAAAAAAGGTATAATTCCTTATGAAAATTCTTGCAAGATAGAAGTTGGAATCTGTTAACTGTTTGGGGATGGGAAATGGTCTGTTGCTGAAGATCTTAGTATAATATTAAATCCTCAGGTTGGTTTTGACTTTCTGTGTTTTTGCAGTGGAGTTCAACTATGAAGCTCTTTGTAAAGCTCTTGAACAACTTTTAGACTTTGAGAGAAGGGTAAATTCTAGAGTGATTGAGTCTGAAGTTCTTAAGGGTTTGAATCTTGAAGATGTAAAACGAGCTGGTGAACGTTTGATTCTTCAGGATGGCTGCACTAGTTTCTTTCAGAAAATTGTGAATAATGAAAATTTGAACACTAATGTCCATGTGCTCTCATACTGCTGGTGTGGTGATCTCATCAGATCAGCTTTTTCTTCAGGTATGTTCCGGCCAGGTCAGAACCTTGAGTAAAGAATTTGGAGGTGTTCCACCCTTCAGTATTTTTTGCAATGAAGTGGCTGCTCTGAAAACTCGAACTGATACAGTGCACTGTAGCATCAAATATGCACACACATGCATATATGTATATATTCTCCATTAGAGTATCTAGTTTTCTACTTTTCACATTACTTACTTGAACAATGACCTCTTAATCACTTTACATTCTTATTGTCCCACCATATTTTACCCTCCATCGATGACGCCTAACTTTAGATGTCAAAGTAGTATGTGATACAGGATAGCTTAATCCTTAGTTGCATAGTCTACATTTCCTCTGTGCGAAATTGGTCAAGTATCTTCCTTTAAAATGGGTTGGTGTGCTGGATTTTGTTTCTTGTTTTCCTATTTTGCAAATCCAACTTTTTAAGGATGTATTTTTACTGGGGGAGATCTGCTCCAGAATGGTGTATTGCAATGAACTTCATTCATAGGTAACCATGTAGAACTGGAGAGACAGCCTTTGTAACAATCCTTTACTACAATGGTTTATCTTCTTCACTTAAGATTTTATGCATTGAAATGATGTTACTGTGAAAAAAATTGTGTAGCAATTAGATCAAATATGCATCTAAAATGTGTGCACAAAATTGTTTAATTGGAACAAAGAATTTGATGGCACTAATCAAACTATAATAGCTGGATACAGAAGTCAGTCCTTGTATATTAGTGATGATTTTCCCAGAAACATCCTCTTTTAAATATGCTTTAGAGATAAAGGTTTGCAACACAACATGTGTGAAAGATTACTGGGTATTGCTACACTTGGTTAGCATAAACTCTCCGTTAAGTTGATGGAAAAGTTACTATTATCTAGGAGAATTGTCTTTCAGAAAACCTTGATTACAATAGATAAACCATTGCTTCTAACTCGATCTCTTGTGCCATAAACCTATCTGGGAGTTCATAAATATTATTTTGGGGGCAAACCTGTGGCCAAGCCATGCCATACCCCAAGTTGCCAAGGCTTAGCACAGTTACAACATGCCTTTCTGCGGCTTAGCATGGCTCTGACATGCATAGCCATGATTTTCCCACAAGATCTCTTTCAGGATAAAAAGATGTGGGGTGCCTCCATAGTTACTTGGTCGCACATTTACATGACACTCATGACAGTTATGCATGCATACACACAGACTGATGCAAGACTAATCATGACTTGCTATTAACTACTGAAGCTGCCTCACAGGATCTGTTGTCATACTGGTTATGTGTTCTTATCTTCTGATCTCACAGTCCCTTGTATTCCTTGAACTGGAAAAATGTTTTCTTAGGGCCAAAGGCTGCAATTTTTTATTTTTCATTACAATATTGGGTTTTTGGATGTGGTGATTGATTCTGAAATTCATTACTAATGCATTTTGGGTGTTGAAACTCTTATACAGCTCCATCCCTTCCTCTCTCTCTGCGCCTTTTCTTTACATTTCTCTTTTTAGATAAAGTGTAGTATTTTTCCCTGTTTCTTTTTAAGACTAAAGGAAAATTTGCCCCATACTCAGTTATAGTTTGCTTTGTTGTTGTACAGGGGGTTTGGATGTGAATGTACATGCGAACGAGTTAATTTTCGATGAATCAATCTCCACAGGGGAGATTGTTAAGAAGGTGGAATCTCCCTTGGACAAAGCTCAAGCTTTCAATGATATTTTAAAGAATTACAGCAATGACAGAAAGAACTTGACTGTTTACATTGGAGATTCAGTTGGTGACTTGCTTTGTCTACTTAAAGCAGATATTGGTATTGTAGTTGGATCAAGTGCAAGTTTAAGGAAAGTGGGAAGTCAATTTGGTGTTTCTTTTGTACCACTGTTCCCTGGCTTGGTGAGAAAACAGAAAGAATCTGACGGAGAAAGCTCTCCTAATTGGAAAGGGCTATCGGGCATACTGTATACAGTCTCTAGTTGGGCTGAAATACATGCCTTCATTTTGGGGTGGTAGAATCATTTTTGTTCGCACACTCCTGCGTGTTAGTTAGGGCAAATCAAGGAAATATTTGTTACATAATGGAACACCAATACAAGATGATGGCCAATTTTATTAGGGGCCACAGATCTGCTGCTGTTTGTTTTTTTTTTTTTTTTTTTTGTTCTCCACAGAGTCTTCCGTTCAGAAATGCAATGGATTCTTTTGGGTGGATAATGCTGTGAACTTGGTGTTTAGAATCTCCTGTACTTTTGTTGCCAACCTCACCAATTCTTTCGTTGCCCCTTGTAGTTGGTACTGGTTCTATACCTAAGTTTCATATGATTATTTTTTCCAGCTTGTTCATACGGTACCTAAGTCTATACATTGCAGGTATCTTTTGCTTTTCATAGATCATCATTGTTCTGTATTGGCAAGGGTCTGTATTTACAAGACCAATTTGGTTTACCCCTCTATTCAATGATGAGGCATCTTATATGCATGCCTCTCTTTTTATTGATTCTGTTCTCTTGGCCTGCCAAATTACAATGAGTGCAAGAACTCCCAAAACATGTTGCTTGGCTGTTATTTCATGTTACTTTCCTCAAACAGGTACAGCATTAATCTTGCAATCATTCAATCACATGTGGTGGTGGTGGTGGTGGTGGTTAGTGGCGTTGATTCAATGCCTGTCCAAGGGACCATCCAGTGCTTAACCCGTGAAAACCACAAGACAATAACTAATCTAAAGATGCATTTCCTTCATGGATCCATTACAAATTATTCCAATTTCCAATACATATTGAAATAAAGAAATATAAATTGAATCTCATTCAGAATCACCAAGAGTTGCCATGGAAAGAGTTAATGCAAACACCACATCGTCGTCGTCGTCATCATATATTAAAAGAGAGAGTGGAGGACTTTATTAGAGAATCTTACTTCTGTTGCCTTCAGAAACTAAAGTAAAATATTAAGAGCAAGCAAATAAATACTAAAAAAGGTGATATGAAATAAAATCTACTCACAAATTTGTTCCTTTATAATATATAAATAAATACATCGTACTTGGAGATGTGCTTCAACAAAAATTAAGAGAAAGAAAGTCAATTTGACAACCACCAAAAAGCATCCTCTTCTTTGTCTCCAAAAACACTAGTAACCTTTAAATCTCTTCTTTATTTTTATTTTTAAAAAAAACTATTAACACCAAATTGTCTAGATGAAGGATTTAAATTTATTTCTAAAATTTAAAATTAATTCCATAAAAAAATTATAATTAACGAGTTAGGTTGATGGTCTGTTTGAGATTGTGGTAGCGGTGGTGGTTAAAAGTGTTTTTCGCTTCAAAATGCATCAAAATAAAGTTTTTTTATTTTTTTAAAATTATTTTTGATATCAGCACATCAAAATGATATGTTGCTTAGCTTTATAGATTAGAAGGTTAATTAGGTTCCAACAAAAAGCTTGAAAAAATAATTTAATGAGAGGTAAGTTCTTAGTAAAATATATAAATCTTATCTGTATTTATGATATTGTATGTTTACATTACGAGAATATATCATGATTGTTTCTGCGTCTTAAAAATATTTTAAAAAAATTAAGATTTTTTTTGTTTTAAATTAATATTTCTTTATATTTTTAAATTGTTTAGATATGCTGATGTCAAAAATAAATTTTAAAAAATAAAAAAAATATTATTTCAAAGTATTTCAAAAAAAAATTCTTTAAAAAATAACCGCTATCATAATATATACCAAACAGGCTCTAGGATCCATTGTTAATACAATAATGTGTTAATTACTGTAGTTTAGTGTAGTTTAGATCATTATTAGCCTTAATAAATCTTTGTTCTAAGTGGGGTTGGTGTTTAATTAAGATTCCTCTTATCAATGAGCTTGCATGATTTACACATTATTAATAAGAGTTTCAAAATCCGAAAAGTATATTTAAATATCTCTTTCACAGATTCAACTTCTTTGGGTTAAGGTTTTTGTCTTCATGTGTGATTACATTAGATTAAATGTTGTGTGACACAAATCTCCACGTCAACTTCCGACAGAATTACATATGAAAATTAGAAATCGACAAAAAATGAGAAAAAAATATAAAGGAAATTCAGATTTAATCAACTATATGTTAAAAAAAATCTAAAAAAAACACAGAAAATAATCTAGATTATCTCCCTTCACCATAACAATTATAACCCATAACTGAATTTATGAACCAAATTTCTTTCAATTGACTCGTATAATTTGAGTGCATCTTGATAGCTAGAAGTAATCACAAATTAAAGTTATGCAACTTACCTTAATTTCGAAGCAAATTTGGATTCATACGCAGCTATAATGGCTACAAACAAAATAGAAGTATACATAACCATCTAGGTGGTGGCCTAGTAGTAAGAGTTTGAGACCAAGAGGTTTGCTCCCTCTGTAATTTCAGGTTTAAGCCATGTGGTTGCTCATATGATGACCACTGGAGGCTTACATGGTCGTTAACTTTAGGGTTCGTGGGATTAGTCGAAGTGCGCGCAAGCTGGCCCGGACACCCATGTTAAACTAAAAAATAAAATAAAAAATAGAAGTATACATGCATGCATTTGATAGGCATTTGCATACTTGCACAAATTCTATTAGGTTTTGCGGTGTATTGGAAAATGTGGTAGCGGTTATTTTTCAAAGGGTTTTTTGCTCAAAAATATATTAAAATAATATTTTTTAAAAAATAATTATTTTTTATATTAATATATTAAAACGGTAAAAAAAAACATAAAAAATTAAGTTTATCCAACTGCCGTTTGGAATGTAATGTCAAATGAAATCTTAGACGGGAAAATCCATGCAAAATTAAACATATTAATACGTTGAATAACATTTAACTGTACATTTAATTCCCAATAAAATGTTCAAAAATCATTGAAAATGATAATATATATATGGCTTTTTTAATTATGACGTTTTTTTTCTTTTTTAAGGAAATTAAACACATGACTTACAAGTAATATTTGATTATTAAAATGGACTGATTTAAGAGGAAGCTGGATATCAATCAAAACACCATAATCAACAAAGAGATACCGATAAAAGAAATTAATAATTTAAGAGAGTGTACTTAATTTGTGCAATTTATCAATACCTCATTTTATATTTAATAAATTCTCCTGTATTATTATTATTATTATTATTTTACCACAACAGGCAACACATGAGATCATTTGATTATTTTCTTAATGATTACCAAAATCCATCTTAGAGCACATTTCTCCCAATTTTCCATACTTTTGAGATATGGAACACACAGTACTTTAATGCCCACATCAACCACTGAATGTATGCATCAAAACTTGGTTGGATTTCCACTTGGAATCAGACCTGAATTATGCAAAGCTAATTCCCTCTTAATTTATTAGTTAAATTTTAATTATAATCTATGCCATCCAATGAATTCATTGCTGACTTCTCGACTAGTAGATGTAACTTAGTCAGCACCCACTTCTGATTAGTGACAAATTTTTGTAAATAAAATTATGTATTTTAATGTCATTATAATTTGACAAAGATGGATTCTAGATGACTAGTGTTGCCAACGGTTTTCCAGGTTAATGAAATAAAAAAAGATTATTTATTTTTATTATCATACTAAGGATTCATGTGGGTTTCTTAATTTTATAATCTAAGTTACTAATTGACTTATGTATTTTAATGTAATTGTAATTTGTGAAGGGACCATTTTTAATTTATGCTCAAAGTTGACATATACATTTAACTCAAGTTTTTTTTTTTTTTACTCCAGGTCTCGATTAAGAGACGAGTCAGTCGAGTTCTGAATAATCTTTGAGACTGGATCGAGTTTAATAATAATGATTAACATATGAAAAAACTATCTTGATTGAAGAGTGTTTTGGTAAGTTATCATAGTTAAAAAAAAGTATTTTGTAAAGTAACACAGACAGAAAATATTTAGGGATCTAACATAGTTGAGAGTGTCACAAATGGTATATGTGATTCCTATAACAGACTCATCATGGGGCAATTTATTCTGTCATCAACTCCCTGCCCAAAAAAACAGTAATTCGCACAATTTAAATAACCAGTTTTCAGCATCAAAACACAATTCACATAAACAACACATAACATATTTAATCATAAATAAAAAATTTAGACTGACGATTAACACAACACAATGTTTTACTAAAAATTAAATTAACTATACATCTATTTATAATTCTTATAACATATAATAACATGGAACTATATCTAATTATTATCTGGGGTATCACCACAACTTGTCCAACTCGAGGACGGGTCTGTAATATCCATGTAGATGTGAGGAGAACCAATATCATTCCAAGCAAGTTGATCACATAACATTCTCGATAATTCGTTAAGGGACATGTCTGACGTAACAATTAGGAAATCATAGCTTCCTCCATTATAAGTGATATCATTGTTGGTATTGACAATGATACCATCATGGAAGCATAACATCCTTAAATTATTAGATATTCTGTCAAACAACACAACACGATTCTAATTTATTAAAATCTTTGGGTTAATTAAAGTGCTTCAATTATATAAAAAAAACCTAAATTAATCAGCGAACACTTATATTCATCAAATTCTGCTACCATAACAAAATTATCAATTAAATTCATGTATTTCATAGTTAGTATTATTATTTTATATGTAATTCGGTATAATTCATAAATTAACTTAAATCAACGCTAACTTTTCCATTATATAATTTTGTTAATTCACAATCAACAACAAAAAAATAAAACATTGATTATTTAACAAAATAACCTACCACGAACTAAAAATATATGTAATTAACATAATCTATAATTTAACTTAAATCAACATTAATATTTCAAACACATAATTTTGTTAATTAACAATCAACAACAACCTAAAATAATTGATTATTTAACAAAATAACATAATTATATCTAATTAACAACTTATATTACATCTAATTAACCTAATTCTTAATTCAAAACCCTAACATTCAATTAAATTAAATTAACACCAGTCGAGAGGAAATTTTCAATATACCTCTAAATATGAAATGTGGATTGGTGAAGGTGATTGTTAGAGAATAATATAAATCATATCCTGGAACCTCACCTAACAGCTTAAGCTATTGGGTTGAGATGGTTCTTTGACATGGTATCAGAGCCTTGATGACCAAGTGGTCTCGAGTTCGAATCTCACCATCCCCATTTATTTGATAAAAATTAAGCACAAGGTAATGTGGGCCTGTGCAAATTTCAAGCCCAAAGGGCTTTCACTTGAGGGGGTGTGTTAGAGAATAATATAAATCATATCCTGGAACCTCACCTAACAGCTTAAGCTATTGGGTTGAGATGGTTCTTTGTAGTGGCGGCTGTTTTGGCCGGAAAAGTGAGAACATGTTGTTGGTAGAGAGATGTTGCCGCGGGTAGAGGTAGAGATAGAGAGAGATGGGCGGTGGCTTTCGTGAGAAAGAGAGGAGGAGAAAGAGGAGAAAAGAAAGGGTCTTGATTCTATGAAATCATAAATGTCATCTTCTACTCTCGTGTTCATATATCATTGTGAAATATAAGTGGCATATATTATCTCCGAACCATGAAAATATCTTAATTTTCTAATTATATTTTCGACTATATTACTTTATTATTTTCTTAACGTGCTAAAAGAAAACTCTTGATTCAATGAGCCAGCCACTTGTAAATATGTCGAGTTCAGCACTACATTTCAATTAGCATCAAAAGCTAGATTTGACATTTTAGATGCAGGACCTGTCCAGGCCTCACTTCTACCCGACAACACTCTAACTCAAGTTCCTTTTTTGGGGTTAAAAAGTAAAAAACTCCAAAGGCCAATCTCACCCTCAAAACCAGGATCCAGGATTTTTATAATCTTTGTAATAATAATAAAAAATATATTAAGTTAAATAAATAAATAAATAGACATCCAGGATCTCGAAACGTCTTCTATAATATCTTCAATGGGACATAAAATTTTGGAATGATGTTGAAATTTGATTATTTTTTTTTTGGGAATTAAATTATGGTTGACCTGAACCGGATTTTTAAGAAATCCGGTCAAATCATGATCAGAAAGTTCGGACCCGACCACAGGTATTGTTACAGCTCGATGCCTTAGTTTTCAACGTCAAAACCAATACGTGTATATGAAGCCATTTCGCGTTGAAATTAAATCAATATTAAAATTAAATTAAATTAAAAATAAATAAAAAATACAGCAAAGCCCGTCATTGTTTTAATGTAGGGCTAGAGAGACTCATGGTCTTTACAATGTGATTCATTTATTATTACAAAACTGGTCGGAGTTATAATGACCTGTCAAGTTTTTTGGCGCAGTTAAATAATATAAATATAAATATAAATATAAATGCCCTTAGAAACCAAAAGGGTAAGTGAGGTTTATTTATTTTTAAATAGTAAAATAACTTTATTTTTCTTAAAATAAAAAAGTTAAAAAACCATGTTTGTTGATGCATAAAATGGTGGTGCAGCTCATGAAGTGGCACGTGTAGCGATAATCATGATGATTCAGCAGTGATTATATATTTTTCTCCTTCCCCTTCTTCTCTTTTTCATCTCCTCGAAATCCGCATTGGTTCTTCAATAATTTATAGTTGTCTTTGTCAATCTATTTATTGTCTTTCAATTTTTATTTTTATTTTTTTATGGGTATTTTTTTATTTTGAATTAATTTTTTGATTGGTTTTTATTTTAATTGCATCCCTTATTATTTGATTTTTATATCAAATATGATACTTATTTTTTTTTATCTTCTATGGAATCATCTTGATTTCATAACCCGGATCACTGGTTTTGAAGATTAGCTTTATTTATCTTTGTTTTTCTTTTTTCAGGTCCTTTTTAAGAAATTATTTTTTTTTTCAATTTCATCTTTGACATTAGATTATAAGACCTTAAGCTTTCCGGATTCTTTTTTCAATGACCCAAGTCGCGGGTTAGTCAAGTTAACCTAGGTTGACTCGAGTTTCTTTCAATGTTTTTTATTTATTTATTTAAATTTGGTCCCTTTTCTAGGTTTTTTTAAAAAAACATTTTTTTATCTCATTCTCATATCGCAAGTTATGGTTTAGTATAGTGAACTCAGATTGACTCGAGTTTTTTTTTTTAAATTAATTATTTTTAATTTCATCATTTGATATTATGTTATTAGGCCTTGAGCTTTATGAATTTTTTTTTTTGCAAGGATATTCCAATCTTATATCTTAGGTAACATGTTAGTTAAATTAACCCGGGTTGATTTGGGTTATCATTGCCTGAATATTTTTTTTACTTTAAAAAAATTTGACCTGTCTTGGTTCATATCAAAATCTACTAGAGATTTCATCTATAATTATACTTGTATACTAATTGCGTCTACCTCACTTAATCCAACTTCATTTAATTAATAGCGCTAAACTTGAAGAAAATTGATTAAGTTAATGGTGGCTAATATTCTAGCCTCAAATTTGGTTTTTTTATTATTATTTTCATGATAAAAAAATATTTTTAGATCAACTTTTTATTTTTCTGAACAATCTTAAAATATACATCTCATGTCAATTTAATATATTCTAAGTAATATTTTTTTTAATATTATTCCAAAACCCTAACTTAAGAGTGGGAATTAGAAGAACCAAACCTTTTAACTCTCAAACTAGGCTTAATTGCTGAGTTCTAAATTCATCTTTAATCACTTTTATTTATTTTTTCTTTCTTTATTAATTAATGATGGTTGAGTTTTTTTCTTTTCTTTTCCCTTGATGACCCCACAATTAGATGGTTCACCTAGATTCCCACCATGGTATAACTATAGGTTCATTTGCTTTATGAGATATTCCATTCACTATAATATTATATCATAGTTGTCCCTCACTCGTACGTGGCCTACATAAATTTCTTTTACTTCTATTTTATTTCTTGTATCATCCGCCTTAAACCCAAGAGCCAAGAAACCTCATCACCTTAGCCTTGGTGTATATAATAACTAAGAACTTGATGAAAATGCTGGCATCTTCTTTTTCTTGATCAAATTACCTTTTCAGTTTTTTCTCCCATCAGGGTTTATCATTATCGAAGGAGGAGATCATCATGGTAGTTTTGAGGAGGAGGAAGAGGAGGAGATTGTTTGAAGGATTACTTGCTGATAACAATGGAGTAGCCTTGGAGCCGTGGCCTTGAGATACAAAAGAGAGATGATGACCAGAGGGAATGGAACCTCTAGGCAAGTCTAATTCTTGGCTTTGAATTATCCTCTCCTTTTTCGTTTCTTCTTGTTTTTTCCATGTTTGGTTGCCAAGAAAATGGAAGAGAGTACAAATAATAAAACATATATGGAATCTTAACTCCCGATTAGATTCCAGTATTTCATTTCTTGAAGTTGTTATCTTACGTCTTTCGGGCGACCAACCAAATTTTCTCCCACTTTCTCAGCGCTTCTGTATCCTTAAACACCGAAAAGGGAACCATTAATTAGTCATTTTAGAACATAGATCTTTACCTTATTTCTTAATCGCTGTGGTCGTTTACAATATTTAAAATTGCAGACTTCGCAGCTCAGCTTGGTTTTTGTCGTTCAATCACCCATCTATTACTTTATGTGTTTGCACCTGTTCATCTACTGTTGTTATCAGAAGCTAGCAACAAACCGATTACTGCATAGAAATTGTCTCAAACGAGTTAGCGAACAGCAGTTAAAACTCCAAACCTATACGAGTTAAATAGGTTATGAAAATGCTAGCTAGGGTTCATCACAAGGAACAAAGTTTCAGTTAAAGAAGTCATGAAGGAACAATAGCACATGATTGATTATTGTAGGTAGACATTATTGGCACGGACCATGTCACCATATATATGGTGCTTTCAGAATTTAAATTGCCAGACATTAGCTGTCCTTCATGATTGTCACCAGCGTGGAATTACAGGTACAAGGGAAATGTCAAAGCATTTATAGTGACACAGTGACTTATCCACCATGCTCACGCAACATTGTAGCCTGTCTACCTCGAAGAAGTCTTAATTAGTGCATGCAAATCTAGGAAAGTTTCAAATAAAGCTATGGAACACACACGATCATGTCAAATATCATGTTATGTTACTTCTGAGAATGTACGTTGAGATAGTTTTCACTCAATTTCAGTACTAATTGTGCTATAATATTTGGTGAGCGTACATGCCACCCATAGCCGAATTTTTTTCCCATCTCCTATCATGGGAAATGCTCATCTTATTCGGTTGCATCTACTTTCATCTTCTCTTATCCTGTCCAGTCAAATTTACTCACCAAACAAATCATAAATCTCACAATCTTGATGGAGATCTAAACTGTGATCCATTCCAAACACAAGTGAGGCAAGCTCTTCGTGCCTGCAAAGCTGGAGTACTGGCCGGAGGAGAAGCAGAATTTGTTCCAAATACATGAGAAAGAAGATAATGTAGTAAAATACTCTAAAATATGAGAACTTCCTGAAATTGCAGACGTTAGGCATCAGAAATGCATATTCTCCAAGTTTGTACTGTAACTAGCAAACAAGCAACCTCATATATACATGCCCAATCCATGTCCCTGTGAACTAAACTAAGAGGAATTAATCTCAAGATTTACCTTTCAGACTATGATCAGCTTGCTTGTGGTTAATTAGACGAAGTGTTGCTTTCCATCTTTTCACGATCTTAACCTCAAATAATGATGCTCACACAGGTGGTAAGGTAACTTCATATTGAAGATATCCATGTCCCTTCAATGGACCATGCAATCTTTGCAGCCACCTTTCTTTCGATGAAAAAAGTCACATTATAGCGGCACAAACAAAGTTTGTAGCTTTCTGCAACTTTAAAGTTAAATTAACAGGAGTTGTCATGAACTATACAGCCTTTAGGATAAGGATGATGATTCAACAAAGTCCCACCTTTCAAAATCTGCTTTTCCTTTTTTTAATCTTTAATTTTTAATTTTTCTGGGCAAGTCGCCATGTGTCTTGATTAGTGGGAAATGACAACCAAAAAGTAATTCTATATCAATTAGCATTTTTCTATTGGTTAATGAGTCATCAAGGACTCAAGGAAAAGTAAATATAATCATTAATAATGGTGGGTTAGTTCAACGACAGTTCACTAAAATTGAAGAAGATTCAAACATCAAATAAGCAAACGCAACACTAGAAACCTTCCACTATCAATTAATTACGATCTTGTTTCTGCCTTTTCCAATAACCTCCTCCATTCTCTAGTGCCAAAGATGATATCATACTCAGATTTCTATGGTGGATTGGCTTGTCGCCATGTCTGCAGAATCAAAAAGCTTGGTATACGTTCAGAAACTGTGGTTGGTTCGAAAGACCCAAAGGGTTTCCCTTTAAAAAGCATGTTACAGAATTTTGTTTTTATTTTTATTTTATTTTAATTATTTGCTTCAAAAGGCAAATGCATCTGTGCACATTAAACAGTCCGGTTTAGGGCTCGACCATAAACAGAGCTGACCAAATGGTTACGGTTTAGGGCTCGACCATAAACATAATTATTAGCTGTGAGTCTTTTATAAACATAATTATTTGACTCATTATTAACCATCTATTTTACTTTTAAAGAAAAAGAAACCTATGTAAAAGGATTAATTTAAGTAATCACATATTAACAAGAACATAAATAATAGAAGAATATAATAATAATTAAATAGGTTTTGTACTTAAAAACATCCTTAAACCACACAACATCCATTCATAGCAATAGTCACAAGCACCATCCTAATATGAAACAAATCTCAATGTCATGGTAAAAGTTAAGCTTTCTTAAAACATAGAATAAATTACTAATTATTCATAATCAATAACATAATTATAATTTTTCAATACTAAATACATACATACAGACATAATAATTGTCACAAATTTTGGACCACTTCAATGAAACACTCTGTAGCAGTTTCTTCTTTTTAGAAAAAACGCTTTGACGAGAAAAAAGGTAGAAATACCATGAAAGAGAAGAGCTCAGCACAAAGGCAGAGCTAAGTGTACATGATTCATTGCAGAACAAGAAGTTACAAATTTAAGTCAACTAATAAAATGTTTTATCATTCAAAATCAATAGAAAAATCTTGGTACTTCTAACATATTATTACCTTGAGAAGGTGAATAATTCAACCATTTACATCACCAAATTTCATTAGTTGGATCATACAAAATTGGGTGTGTGCCTTACTGTCAAGTCCAATCAAACTGTTCCTGAAAGAATATTACAAGACCTGGGAAGAGGAAAATCTCTATACAGTTACAAATCAATTGCAATGTTGAGTAGATTACAAATCAAAGGGAACGTACACTTACATCAACATTTTAAGCCACCGGTCAAAATAAGAAACATTCGTTCCTAGCTCGTGCTGTGTCCCGGTCTTCAAAGCCTTTCAAAAATGATCTGATTGCAAGATGTTCTGAAGCATACGTCATGAAAGATGCTAAAACCAGGCCTCCAGCAACCATCAACCCTAACCTGCAAAGAAATCACATACTACTTGTTAATTTCACTCCCTTCACATGGAGGGCTACTAACTGACATCTCAATATAAAACCTGATAATGCAAATTACCTCAAAAATAGAGCAGTAACACCAAAAATACAAGGTAATGAAGGGGCACCAACAGCCAACAAAGCCATCCCTAAACCATAGTACCATGCAGCAACATCGCAAGTTGACCCCTGCCGATGACCTGCGGCAGAAACAGGAATTATAAACTAATTTTAAATTAAAAAAGAAAGCACTTAGCACGGATATGCAACCAAAGTCTACAAACCTTTTCTAGAATCATATGCCAAAGATTCAGAATGAGGAGAAAGTGATGCAGCTTGAGTTGCCATCCTCTTTCCCCATATATAGATCAAGTGGAGAAAGCCTCCAAATAAAAGGAAGAAGATTGTGAATGTCCACTCATACATCAAGAGCAAACCAGTCCAGGGCATCACTTGCCGAGGCACAATTGAAAGACCAAACCCGAGGGCGATCAAAAGAGCCATAAAACACATGAAGATGGAAACTCCACCCAAATACGCTGGCACCTTGGACTGTGCGTCATTGGAGAACTGTTTAGCATCACAAAAAAAACTGTAACTTGCGCCAATCAAGTCAACAAGTAGTGCAGCTACATATGGCCATTTCACTATTGACCATCAAACTTAGAAGAAAGGTAGGAGGGAACTAACTTGATAGGTGGAATTGCCAGCAGATGATGAAGAAATACCAGTGTAAGCAAGTGGTCCGTTTGATCTTATTTTGTAATAGAGGTGTCTAATATGATCACATAATGAACCTCTACAGAATGCCCTTGTCTGTACCAATGATTGCATTAGAGATGAAAATAGATCCCCTCAATTACCATTTGAGGAAAACAATTGTAGAACAGCTTACCTGAAGAAAAGAGCGGTAGTAACAGAGAAGTACAAGACATAATGGTAACAAGAAAAGAACTTTGACAAGAAGTTCATCTTTTGGATTTTTTCCACCTCCAGTTCCAGGAAGGGACTCATCAAGCTGTTCCCTGACTCTCTGCAACATTACCAGAGTTATTTAATCTGCAATTATTTACACTCCAAGAGTGTGGTTGGAATTGAGTTTTCATAGTCACGGTTTTGAAAAAGCAGCAAGAGAAATACAAGCTTGCCTGCAAATAAAACAAAATGCCAACTGCTACACCCAAGAAATACAAATGCAAAAGCTTGCCCACAAGCAAAACTGAATGCCAACCCCCAAGACACCCACATCCACCAAGGAAAGGAAATAACCCAGGCCTTCTCAGAAAACTTTTTTTTTTTTTTTTTTTTTGAGGGGGGGGTTGGAGAAATAGATCATGAAGGTCATAAAGCTGCAGCTAATTTGATTAAAGAAATAGTTAATACCTGCCAGACATCAACAGGTTTTAAAAGCCAAGATGTCCACCAGTCCCAAGGTTTGAGGGGCCCAAGTGTATAGTGAATAACACGGAGTTCATTCTCATCTACCATCCACTGCATTGAAATATAGAAGTTAACACCATTTAACAATCAAATGACGAGCAAATATAAATTAAACATTACCCAAGAATTATCAATTTATTGTTTTGAACAAAGGACCCTAGCAATTGAGGATATGGAATGAAAAATTTATCAGAAGCACAGCACACACCACAATCGAATTGCAAACCGTGAACCAAGGACTTTGTAGCTCAATATCTGTTCATGCTTACAGCTAGTCAAAAGACTTAAAGTCCCATTCAAAGTTAGTTAAACCAGGCAGATTTGATGTGAACTAGCATGTTGAAATTGTTAGATTTACAAAAATTGACAAGAAAGCAGAGGTTGAGCATATGATACTCTGCTCCCCTTATTAGAGAAAAAGCAAAAGAAAGAAGCATCAGCAGTTATAGAGGCAGTCAATCTGCACTATCAGCATAAATAAGAATCATCTTATTCTCTGTTCACATAGTACCTTGTTAGCAAGCATGTAAAGACCAACATCTGCATTATATAAAGTAGAGAGCCGCTCCATATCAGGTACAGGTCTACTTTTCCGTACTTCCTCAGGTAAACCAGGTTGGAAAACATGTGCATTTGGAAATTCTTCATAATAGGAGTTGAGAAACCCCTGATCTCCTGTTATTGGAAAAAAACATATGAGACAGAATATCAGAAAAATAAACAGCTGGATGACAATATCCATACAGAATGAAAGAAAGAGGATAGAGAATTTGGTAAAGGTAATAAAATCAACTAGACTGCAAGATAATTTTCTAGTAGAAGTCAATGCGAGGTAATGTATAATTTAACTACTAAATTTAATTTCACTAAAATTAGCTCAAGCCTTGATTGAAAGAGAATTGTAAGAGTTATGAGTAATATTTATTAACTGATGAGAAAGCATAACTAGGCACATAAATTATCAAAGACCGCCTAACTTAGTGGAATTATCAAAGACCGCCTAACTTAGTGGTATCAACATTGTTAGACAGAGCTAAGTTTCCTTCAAAATCATTAGATCAAATACAGCAATTGAGTGTATTCTTTGATAAAAAAATCACAATAATCCAAGTTTTAACACCCAACCAACAACAATGAACACAATTATATTTACATGAAAGAAGCAGGCATTGATGAAAAGTAGGCACTTGATTATAGTTACAAATGATAAGAAAGAGACACTTCACCTCCCGTGTAAGAGGGCAAAGTGGTTACTTTGCTCATCATGTTATTGAAAACTGTTTCAGATGGTTCCACCACCATGACTCCTGAATTTAACCTTTCTGAATGCTTCAGATTGGCACAGAATTTCGCACACTTGAAAAGATCCTCAATGCTTTTGACCACAATAGTATCCGCATCAAGATATACAACTGCATGAAAAAGTCACCAGGAGGTAATCAGCACAATTACTAAAATATATGTTGTTCGGCTCATGTCAATCTAAAAGAAAAGAAATGGGGAAAACCAGAACCACAATTTTGAGTTCTCAGAGCCCACAGAAAAGCATAAGTATAAAGCCTGAGATTTCTTACCATGCAACAAAATCAGATTTGAGATTTTTAAATTTTAACAAAACCTGAGACAACTAAAACAACATGACCATATAATTATGCTTCTCTCTTTTCGGAGATGAGCGGACCTGAGAGATTGTGAAACTTTACGTTTATAATAGATAACACTCAGAAAAAATGTTTAGCATTTATTCTCCAAGAACACACAAATGGTGGTAAAACACAAACTTGAAAAGATCCCATCACAATCCACCACCGTTTTAGATGGATGGGGAAAAACTCTTCTTTTATCCCTACTTTCATTGGAAAAACTTAACATTATAAAAATATAAACCCCAAACAACAAATGCAAGTACAATCTAAGCAATCAACAATATTATGATTGGAGTCGAAACTTAAAAACAAAAAGGGTAGAAATTATACCTTTTTTGTAGTTAGTCATGTTAAAGATTTTTAGTTTAGTATATACACCCCAAAACCTCTTCGGCCGAACTTGATTAGGATTCGCCAATAAGCTGATTTTCTCCACTATCCACCCATCAGCCTGCACAACAATATTCATTCGAAACCCCAAAACAGAACAAAAATAAATAAATTAAACAACTTCAAAAAAAAAGAAGCAAAACCTAAATCTAACGCAACCAAGAATTCTAAAAGATAAATAAAAAACAAATCCCATCATCTTTTTTTCTTGAAGTAATCAACTTTATTAATCAAAACAGAGTTATAACAACGTAAAGCTAAAAACTTCATACTCTACCTTATTTAAATCGTTTTTCCTTATTACTCACCAAATCAAATATATTAACTAAAAAACGATTTCCTTTATTTTATTCACTTTCTCCACCAGGAATGGATCCACTCTTTACTTAATTAATTCACCAAAATCCCATTTTCAAAGCTGAATTTTCTCAGAAACCAAACAAATATAAAAAAATAAATAAAGAAAAATTACCAGTAAAAGCTTCTTGGCATAATCAGAGACACCATCAGAGACTAAAACGACAATATCTTTGGTGGATCCAGTATCTCTAATTGATTTCCCCAAAACCCTAACTCCCAATAAAAACTCATCTCCGTATAACAACGTAACGTAAGCCTCCTCTGTTCTCTGCGATCTCTGAATCGAAGCAGCGAGACATGTATAGCTTATTAGATTCAACGAGAATAGTGTAAATAGAGCAACTAGTTTTAATAACTTCATTGATAATTTACGATTTTGTGTGTGCTTGGATTGGGGATTTTCTTCTCTCTCCAGAAAGTTTTGAAAAATCTGGGATTTTTACGAGGAAGAAAAAGGAGTGATCAGATAAATTTAAAAGGGTTTTGAATTATTTTTCTTTTTGGTTTAATTTTATCGGCGTCGTTTTTGACTTTTTATTATTATTATTTGATTGGTCCTGGCGGTCTCTAAAAGCGATGGGTTCTTACACGATGTGGCATGATGCATAGATATCTGCCCATGTTTGCTGTTGATGTTAAAGCATGGTTACCGGATTTGAGTCAGGTTAGCCTGCAATACAGTTCGCGTCATGGATCTGGGGAATTAAATTGAATTAATTTGAATTTAAAAAGATATATGTTATTGTTTTAAAAAAATATAATTTTTATTAACCTTGTATAATTTAGATCTCGGATCAACAATGGAAATCCGAACCAAGTTTTATAATTAGATATCAAGTTGAAAACATATGCGTTGCAAGAATTTTTTTTTTTTTTTTAATATGAGGCATATAGCATGAGTAAAATTCAGGATTCTTAAACTTTAAGATTTGTTTAGAATTGTAGTAACGGTGACGGTTCAAAGTGTTTTTCATTTAGAAATGCATCAAAATAAAATTATTTTATTTTTTAAAAATTATTTTTGACATCAACACATCAAAACAAACTAAAAATATATAAAAAAAATCATTTTAAGCAAAAAAAATTCAAAATTTTTAAGAACGTGATTTGCACCACGTTCCTAAACACACTATAAGAGTACAGCCCTAAACATTACATAGAAAACTTTGATATGTTTAGAAAAAAAATCTCTAATTCCATAAAATAGCCTACTAAGTTGTTTAAATAAAAGAAAAATATTCTAATTAGCAAAATCATAATTAAGTTAAAAGTTCAAAGTTAAATAGAATTAAAAAATCCAAATATAACTAGAAAAATAAATAAAAATCCCAAATAGTAACTTCTATGCCTTATTTAAAGGCCTTCTCGACCTCTGATGATTATAAAATTTTAATTTTATAGAAAACAAAATTTTTAAAATCTATTGTCAAAATATCATTTTGATATTAAATCAAAAGTTATGTTTGTTTTACTAGAATGCAAGCTAGGCTTTTCTAAAACTCCTCAAAACCTAAAAAAAATCTTAGTAATTAAGGAAATAGAACAATAAAAATAATTGTGCCAAAAATAAAGAAGAAAGTGTCCCACTTCAGTCTCCTATACTTTTAAAAACCTCATTCTCAAGTTAATTGTTGGAAATTAAATTCGACCATACCAAAGGAATTGATACATATAACAATGTAGCCAACTTAGTCATGAAGTAGCATATCTTTGACCTGTAAACTTCAAATTTTAATTTATGGTGTTTACATGCTAAAGAAAAATCCATATTTAATATTATACTTTTTTATTTTTATGAAGTTCACTTGTAGTTCCTTCATAAATTTTTCTAATTTAAACTTCACCTCATTATCATCTACTACTCATAGTGCTCAACCTTTGTATATAAAAGAACTCCAATATAATCTTCTATAATATCTTCAGAATACATGTTAAGAATTTTCATGTCTTTTATGTCTTTATTTGCAAGGTCCTTTTCCATGACTGAAAGATCACATTTTACCATTGTCTTCTTCAACTTAATGTCAAAAGATGGAAACTGTTATTCAGCTCCCCTTTTTGATAACGTTATCTTCAACATGATGAGCGAGCTTTGAAATTTTGTTTTCACCAACATCTCCCAAATAGACAAGTGGTTGTCTTGTCTATGTGGATCTTCAAGAATAGGTATAGGGTTAGGTCGATCTCAAGGTAAGTCTTCGGGCATGTTTACTTTATTATCGTAATGTTTATGAATGTTTGTCATAGTGAGAGAAAGAGGCGAGTGTGTTTTGATGATATATTTTCATTGTTTTTTAAAGTGTTTTTTAATTAAAAAAATATCGAGTTAGCATTTTTTTCATGTGATTTTAATAAGTTTGTGTTTGTTAGATAAAATATATCTTTAGGACTCGTGTATATTTAGCCTTTGTATTTTTCTTAATTTTCTCTCAAATCCAAACAAAGCAAACCAATTGACAACTTATCTCAAGTCTTCGTAAACATGTTGACTTGAGCTTTCTTGATTTTGCATGAGCTTCTTAACATTAGTAAAATATCCGTCGGTGGTTACTGATGAATACAACAAATAAATAGTTTGTCGATAAAGTTCACCATAATCTACTAACGGAAAAATTCCGTCGATATTTCTGTTTGTATTTGTTAATTTTCTTGCAGTGTATGGAGCATTTCATGTGAATTAATATAGTTTTACTATATACAATATAGATTAGTCCCTAATATAAATGAGGAATAATGATAACAAATTAATCACATCCCTGTGATTTGTTAAGGATCGAACACAAAATAGTGTTCAAATTACCATCATCGGTATGTCAGCTACTTAGCATCCATATTTTTTCTGCATGTTATAACAAGGACTTGGTGCAAATATCACACTATGAGGGTGAGTTATATTCGATCTTTGAAGACTATTTTGTGTTCAAAGATAATTTGCACATCTTCTCTTGGCTGCTGCTCTTTCTTTGATGAAATTTTAATTCATTCATCGGAAAAAAAAAGTGGATGAGTGTAAATGAACAATTATAAGAACAACAGGAAGTATTTTGTTATAAGCACGTAACTTTTGGGCTTGTGTTCAATAAGAGAAAGATAGGGTGAGCTAGTTATATTCGACAGAAGGAAATTTTCTGTAAAGGTAAGTTATCTTTATGATTGATTCCCAGAATTTACTTGGATGTAGCAATTGTCTTGATGATATTAGATTTGGTGTTCTTAAGGTTATTCTTTTCACATGGTTGGTTGAATTTTATATTCTAGATTGTATGTTGGTTTCCTTGGCTTAATTAATACTGTTGTAGTATCTTTTTTATATATATAAATATATGGGGTGTTCGGGAGTATGATACGTAGCAATTGTTTGGTCACTCGTATAAATGCAGTAATTCGTGAGTTTCTTTTCATACAATTTCTCTTTTGACAAAGTGTTTTTCACTTGAAAATATATTAAAATCATTCTTTTAAAAAAAAAAATATTTTTGATATCAGCACATCAAAACGATCAAAAAATATATATATAAAATAAATTTTAAATAATCTGTTCGGAATGCAATATCGAACGAGAGCTTAATGACTTGATGGTTGGTTCAAAATACTAACATAGGATTAGAACCTACCTAAAACCAAGTTCTCCAATTTACAGAAAAATGAAAGCAAGACTTCACTATTGAATGTTATTAAACTCAAAAGACTTCATTAGTAAAATCAGTAATCTTTCTTTAAATGGAAGCAAAGCCGCTAACCTAGATGGATAGAGTGCTGTACTTTTTTAAGGCTTCTTGGGGGATACTAGCTTGAAGAAGTGACTGAGGCTATTGTAAACTTTTTCCACACTGGAAGTTGCTCTGTGGTAATTATCACATCTATTATTTGATTCCAAGAGTTTAAAACGCTCACAAAGTCACAGATTCCAGGCCTATATCATGCTGTACCACCATTTATAATTAAATGCATCTCAAAGATGAGGAGCATGATTGATCCAAATTATGTTTTTTGGAAGAATGGAGTAAAATCACTTGTTCTTCTCCTGTGGTGCTACCAAAGAGATCTGGAATTTCCATACTACAGTTGATTAGTGTTCAAAGATCGGTAGCCAATTGGGATTTCGAGTTCGAGTTCGCTAAGAAGTTCTTGCACAAGAGAAGCTTTGGATCAGTTGTTCTGGGATTTTCCTGGTGCTATTACATTTATTACATCTAGCTTGAAAGAAACAAGAAGAAGAAAGCCAATTGGGATTTCGAGTTCGAGTTCGCTAAGAAGTTCTTGCAAAAGAGAAGCTTTGGACAGTTGTTCTGGGATTTTCCTGGTGCAATTACATTTATTACATCTAGCTTGAAAGAAACAAAAAGAAGAAAATTATAGCAATGAGATCACCAGCATTTGTTCCCTAGTCAAGCGCAGATCATCCAATCTGTCCAGTAAACAAAAAGAAAAAGACACAGCAAGAGAACATGAGGTTTCAACGACCAAAGTAACCCAGTTCAACACGGAAAAAAGGAACTAATATGCTGTTGAAGCAATACATCTAGTAAATATACTTCCTTGGCCGATCATCCAGTAACTTCTTGCCAATTTTGTAGGCAGCATACGTATCAATAACTGCACACATAACCTGTTGCCTATTTAGCGAATTATCCAGCCAGTTGATCAAAGAAAGGATGGAATTTCTCGGTTCAAGATACCGAAGAACCTCAAGATTACTAGCCAAATCCCTGGCCCCGTACGTGCCAAGAGCAGGCTCGCCACGAAGACTCACTACCAACTCACTCAACTCCACTAAATTGGAGATTTCTAGCCCATATTCGTTCCGAAGTTTTACAAGGTCATCTCTCTTTCGAACGCCGACGAAAACAATGTCCTTGTTAGCCAGCAACGCTGACAGTTTCTTCAGCAGATGCACGTAATCGACGTTATCTCTGTCAAGCCTGAACAATATGCATCTGTATTGAGTGCACAGTTTCACTAGAGCAATTCTTTTCTCAACAACATGTGCATTTAAATCTCTGCTAAATTTTGGCTCCAGAGAGTACTCCGTGTCGAACCCCACAACCTTGTCACCCGCCGCATCACGAAATAGCAGGTTGAAGCTAAGATCTATGTCATCCTTTTCAGACACCAGCGTTGTGGATAGATCATTGCCATCGGTCATAGGAATAAGAAACGTATCCATTGTTGCAGTGAAAAATATAAAGAAACGATCGATCGAGTGGCTTCGTAACCGTAACTCTTTGTCTTGTTTATAAAGGCACAAGGAGAAGAGAGTGAAAGGAGTATTTTTTTTATACAAAAAAATTAACTGCCAATAAATAAATTAATAACTCTAGAGTACGATTGATTTTGTATTTTAAAAATATTTTTAAAAAAATTTAATTTTTAAAATTTTTTTTCGGTTTAAATTAAAAAAATTTAGTGTTTTCAAGATTATGTTGTTAAAAATAATTTTTAAAAAATAAAAAATATTATTTTATTTTTTTTCAAGAAAAAAATATTTTAAGTCGTTATTAGACTATCGAACGTTATTTTAAAAATTTTTCTCGTACAAATAAACATTGACCGAGTAAAAATAATAATAATTAAAAAATAACAACCCACTAACTCACGAGGATTTTTGTAGCATGAAGAGTCGTGTTATCCATAATTCAAGAGGAGCCCAACACGAGAAGTCCAACGGTCTCTTGTTTAATAATTATCACATTCTCCTGCGGTTAAGGAAAAATGGAAAATCGAAGCAGATGCATGGAATGAAGGAGAGAAAACCTCGAGGGCAGGCATGGCCATTAATCGAGTAATGATTAATAAGGCTATGGCTAGGGGATTAATGTCTTTAAACATTTCAAGTTAGTCCAAGTGAGTGTTCGTCCATTAAGAAGCCTGGTAATATTGCAGACGGAAGCTATAAGGACGGCAGCAAGCACAAGAGATTTGATGAGGAAAAATAATTGTTTTAAATTTATAATTTTATTTTCTGAAAATAAATATAATAATGTTTGTCTTCTCAATTAAAAATTTAATAAGACATTTAAATTTATCAAGAATAATTGTGCATGTTTTACTGATTTTTCTGTTCTTTCACTTCAAGTTTTTCCCATTCTAGAGCATGGGATGATGAGGATATTCTATCGATGTTATTTCCCTCCTGTATTCCTGCCTAAGTGTTTCGCTGAATGTATAGAATAATTCATTTGTCACAGTATGAAAAACGGCATCAAAGAGAGAAGACGGAAATTTACGTGGTTCGCCACATGAGTGACTACTCCACGGGGGAAAACATTCTGAAAGCTTCCACTATGGAGATATTTGATGTTACAGTACACATCTACCAACCCCTCCTCCTTCAAAATCATTCTTTGATCTGTACAGCAATTGAGGGAGGAGGGAAGGGGTGATGCAACCAAACTTGAGGGGGGCTATATGCCTTTTCATTTATGATTTTGATGCTAGCAGTTGTCTCAATTTGCAGCAAAGCATGGATATCGATTGTGATTGATTTGCCTTCTCCATCCTGACAACAAATTGTTGTTTTCCCTGTAACCCAGAACAGAATATCAGACGGAGACGACGTTTCAGAAACTAACAGGGCAGAAAATGTTCCTTGGCACATCTTCTGCGAGATTTATTGCCTTGTTGTTCTGTTTTCATTTCAGCTTCAGCGAAGGCGATTCAAGTGAGAAAATGGCTCGGGATTTGCTTTAGGAGCAGCTTTAGCAGCCACTTCTGGAACTCCAAAAACATTCCAAAATCTTAACGTTTCATCTCCTGCTGCTGTTGCCACTGTGCAACCATCCGGACTCTGTAGGTAAAACAACAGAGTTGGTAAATTAAAGCCAAAAAACAAAGATCATTAAGAAATCAATTTCAATCCTCAAATTATTTATTAGTACCTGAGCCATGTAAAGGACTCTAGAAGTATGGCCAGTGAGCTCTGCCATTTTCACCATTGATGGATATTTCCAAACAGTGAGTTGATTCTGAGTAAACCCATGAGAGCTAAGTAGTTCCCTTTCATTCTTGTTCCACAAAAGAGAACAAACCTGAGATCCGGTATCAATCGAGTTCAAGCAGGCACCTGTATGTGTATTCCAAAACTTAATACTCTTATCTCCTCCACCTCCTCCAGAGGCTAGCAAATTCCCTTGGAAAGGACACCATGCCAGGGCTTTCACTGCTGAAGTATGGTCCTCAAGCCTGTGAAGCCACTGTGTTGCTGAGTTTGATAATGCTGTAGATCTATCCCATATATGAATTAGATTATCATTGCCTCCACTTGCTAATTGTTGACCTGAAGCGGACCATTTAAGCCCACAAACCTCCTGTGTATGACCTCTGTAAGTCTCAACAATGTGTGATCTAATTCTCACGTCATTGTTAATGATTTGACCATCCATTCCTCCTGTTGTCAGGATGTGATTGTTCCATGCCAATGACCCCACTCGCGATCTGTGGCCTCCTTTCAATGTTCTTAGCTGTAGGAAAAACACCAAAACAAATACTATAAGCAAACAGTAACAAGAGAAACTTTACCAAAAAAGGACAGCATTAAAAGAGGTATGCTTATTACCTGTCTATTGGAAGCAGAATCCCATAACTGTATGTGAGAATTGTTCAAGCCTATGGCAATATGGCGTCCATCAGGAGCCCAATTGACACTGGTAATGGGTCCATCTTCATCATCAACCGTGACCAATTCTGAGGTGGAACCGTCTGAAGCATCCCACAAATAAACAGTGCTTCCAAGAGCTATGGCTAAAACATTGCTGCTGCCCCAATCCAATAAGTTGAGGTAGAAATCATCCACAAGATCCGGTGCATCCAGTGTCCTCTCAGAAGTCTGAGGAATATGTCGGCGAGGCTTGGCGGTTTTGGGCTGGTGGTGGTGATGAGAGTGGTCTTGAGGCATCAACTCGACAGGTGCAGGAGGCTTGTTCTTGAAAGCTAGAATTCGAGTTCGGTTCATGTTCAAGGATTCAGCAAGTTGCTTCCTGTAAGCCTCTCTTGACGGTGAGTTCACTGTTGGATTCTCTTTCCCTTTTCTCCCTTCTGTTAACATGAAATGGGCATAATCCATATCCATGGCTGACCGGTTTGGAATAAATCTATCCAGCTGTTAAAGAATCCAATGCACGAGACAAATTATAAGAACCCAATTCATAATTGAATCATTATAAGATATCAAGAAAACCGAATGCAAAATCTTACGTTTTCTTTAGAGTTCATTCTGGGAAGAAACTGCTGTTGAAGAGGGAAACGAGATTGTGCTTTCAAGCTTGAAGAAGAGTTAATAGACCCTGCATCCATAATGTTAACAACAACCAAAAACAAATAATAGACAGAGAAACTGTAAAATTAATCAAAAATAAAGGAACCCAACAAGATTTTTCCTTCTGCAAAACAGAGATGTTAGTGATCAAAGAGACCCAACAAAATAATAATAAAAAGTAATGCCAGAGAGAGAAAAGAAGGGCGATGTGTTGTTGATCTTTAAAGAGATATTGACTTGATTGGGAATTTTCAAACGGAGTTGATGGGTTTATATAGTGATTAGAGTGCGATTTTTCAAAGATGATGAACAAGTAAAGAAATGGGGAAGAATATAGAGAATAGGGTTTTGCAACGGCTACTTTTTCTTTAAGAGCCGTTGTAAATTTGATTTGACCAAACTGTCCGTTTAGGAGAGACGCCATTGGAGACTTAAGAACAATTCTTGGGCTATGATGTAAAAGGGCTTAGGGCCCAATTACTTGAGGAAGGAAACTATGAAGGCCAGTATTGCGTAGGCCTAAAAAATGGAAGAGTCCTCATAATAAAGGGATCCAACCAATATTGAAATATAAGGCGTTGCCATAATTTTAGAGTTTTTTTTATTATACATCTCCTTCATAATTATTTATTATTTATTGAAATAATTTTTTTTATTTTATTATTTAAAATTAAATTTTTTTATTAATTTATCCTACTCTTATAATATGGATTATGAATTTGACAAGTTAACTTAACTCAAGCTTTTTTTTTTTAATTTGTTTTGTTTTTCAATTTTATTTTTTTATATTGAATTGATTGAAAATTAAACTTCATAAAATATTTTAGTATTTTTTTTATTAGGTTATCTCAGCTTTACGATCTAGAAACAATATTTAGTGTGTTAACTCGAGTTGATTAGGATCGTTTTTTTTTTTAATTGAGATTTTTTTTTAATTTTTTATTTAATATTAAATTGATTGAGAATTAAATTTTATAATTTATTTTAATTTATTTTTAATAAAATTATACTTTTTTATAGAGTTATATTGTATGAAAAACTAATGAAAGATCTGTTGAAAAGAATAATGATCATAGTTTTTAGACCCGGTCCGGTCTAAGGCCCGGGTTTCGGGTTTTAACCGGGTCACCAGGTCGCCCGGTTCAATTTTTTTAAAATCAAAACGACGTCTTTTTAGTAAAAAAAACAAAAGTCAACGGGTTGCAGCCAGATTTTTAACCGGGTCACCAGGTCACACCGGGTTTTTTCTTCCCCTGTTTTTTCTTCAACCCGGGTCGGCCGGGTCCAGGATCGACCCATCGGGCCGGGCCGAGTTTCTTCAACCCGGGTCGGCCGGGTCCCGGATCGACCCGTCGGGCCGGACCGGGTTTTAAAACTATGATAATGATAGTTCAATCATAGTTAATTCCATAATCGGGTATAATACAATTGAAATAATACGGATACTATATCTAATCTCTTGCATATTAAAAAGTTTTCTTAAACCACCTTCGAAAATATATCTAGGCCCCAAAGAACGTCAACAAAATGATCAGCGATAGCACATAACACATGCTTTCAGTAAGTAAGCTAAATGAATAATTATTTCGTATCACAAGTTTTATTTTATTTTTCAAAAATTTTAAGACAAAAAAAAAACTTGCTAATCTTGATTTATTATTTTCTAATCGTAAAAATAGGCAGACCATTTTTTTATTTCCTAAAATTTTGGTAATTGTTTGCTGGTTTCTATAATTTTTTGAAAATGAGAAACTAAAATAAATAAATTTTTTGTTTCACGTTAATTTTTAAAAAAACTAAAAAACTTCAAAATGATATTAAATAACACCCCAAAACATTTATGAACCTAATTCTAATTTTGAAAGACCAATACAAGATTCAATCGATAGTTAAATAGGTTTGTTTCTTTTCTTAATTTTTAAATTTAAATGTTAAGACCATCACCTAAAATTTTTATTAAATTTCTTTAAATACTTACAATAAGACAGAAGGATGTATCCTTAAGATTACTCTAAAAATTAACTATTCTTAATTAACAATATGTATAAAGCTAAAATGTGTGGTATTTTTACTGCTTACAAAAACATCATTAATATTTTTATATTTTAATGTGGATTATAATAGTGTAATTTTTTAAAAAATTTAATCTGGTTCTTGAATTTGTGTTTTTGCATAGCTGAACCTTTTTTAGACCAAATTAGAGTTCAATTGTATTTGTTTTTTAAAGGAGGGTTGAATTGAAAGAAAAGAGACTCAAGTAAAAAAACTGAGTAACATAGGTGGCATATTGAAAATTTTGGTCCAAAAATCATTTGAGTCCCTCATGTATTTTAGCTATTAGGTAACCAGTTCCTTGAATTTTACAAAATTTAACTTTGGTATTGAAATTCATTTTACTCATTTTTAGTTTTTTTTTGTTGAAGGAGAGAGAAGAGATCGTCAGATTCCAGCTTGAAGAGAGAAAGTGTCTGATGGTAAGGAATTCGGGCACCAAAATGATCAGTGTTTGTGTCAAATGATTCCATGTGATGATATGAGCTAAGATTACATGTTTTTTTTTTACCTTAAAAACACCTAAAAAATCAGATCTAAACTTAGAAATGTTTTTGTTTGAGGTGATTTTCAGGTTTTAAGGCGGTTTTTATTTTATTTTTTATGTGGCCTTTAATTGGTTTAATAAGGTCTCTGTGGTGTTTTCTAGGTTTTTTGGGTCAAAATGGATTGAAAATGATTTTTTGAGTAAAAAAAAAAAACTTTGTTTTTTTGGTCATCACAGTGGCCGAATTCTAAGGATGAACTAACGTGTCATCTGCTGATAGGGGTGTTTAAAAAAACCGAACCGTAAAAAAAAACCAATTAAAATTTTGAAAAAACCGACCGGTTCGGTTTCGGTTTTTTAAGCCTGGAACCGGAAAAACCGAACCGAACCGAACCGAAAAAAAACCGAAAAAAACCGAGCCAAACCGAAAAAACCGAGCCAAACCGGTTTGAACCGGTTTTTTCTCTAAAAAACCAAACCGAACCGAAACCGGTCGGTTTGAACCGGTTTCGGTTTTTTTTTTTTTAAAAAATAAATTCGGTTTGGTTACTTTTTTTGATAAAAACCGAACCGAACCGAACCGTGAACACCCCTATCTGCTGATATAGGTGACATGTCCTTTTTTTTTCTGATACATGGGGAGAACGATGCATCATCCGTCCCATTAAACATTTTTTTTTAAAATATAGGACCGCGCATGAGCTATTGCTTGATTAGGCTCGGCGCTAGGCCTAATTCTTTTGTTTTTAATTTTGATTTTAAAAAATAATGCATTAGTTGATATTTTGTTTTCGAATAAATGTAGAATTTATGTTTTAATTCATTTGTGGTGTTATTTTTAATAATATTGGGTGTTTTTATTTTTTAAAAAGGTATGTATAATTTATCTATGATTGTTTTTATAAAAAAGAAAAATGCTCGTTTTTGGTCCAAGAAAGTTGGACTTGGTCTGTATTGAAGAATATTATTTTGCTTCTGTATTTTTTTTGTTTGGGCTGTGTTAGGATTAGAGCCCAAAGCCCACCATCCATGTGCAGTTTAGTGATGATGGGCCTAAAGGCGTGAGTTTGAGCAGTGGCGCTGTAAGCACTTAGCACCACTCTTTAGCTAAATGGCATCAAATGTTAATCCAAAGTTTAGAACCGCAGCAATACATGAAAAACTGGATGTTGCTTTTCGAACCCATTTCTTTTTTCATTTTAAAAATATTTTTAAAACAATTTGATTTTATTTTTATTTTTTTATTTGCTTTAAATTATTATTTTTGTATTTTAAGATCATTTTGATGTGATAATATTAAAAATAATTTTTTAAAAACAAAAAAACATGGTTCGATACGTTTCCAAACGAAAATCATTTCAAAAAACAACCGTTACTATGAATACCAAAGGGCTCTTAACAAAACTTTGGCCACAAAAAATAGAAAAACCAAAAGTAATATCAAACAAATACTAAACATCAACCTAGTTATTTTTCATACATGCAATCCTAAATTTAACATCCCATCCATCCCCATGATTCCTCCTCTTCTTTTTGTTCTTGGTGAGGCACCGATTTTCCCATGATGAAAAAAATGATCTGTAGTGGTGGTGGCGGCTGCTTTGGCATAAAGCCATGTGGGGCACCTAATCTTGCACCCTCTAATTGATTCTGAAGTGGGCAAAAATATATTGCAAAAAAGATGAACCAGTATACATATGCTTGTAAGGTAATGTGAGAGAATGTCCCATGGCAATAATAATGGGGGAACTTCGAGCCCTTTCCCTAGGAAGCTGCCCTTGGCACATGGCCTCCAGCCCCTCCACCATGTGTTTGTGGGGCATATTGAATTGAATTATTACCTTTTAATTGCTAGAACTTTAGGACCTTCCTCCGCTTTGGAGGCTAATATTCTAAATCATGTAATAATGGCTAGGAGCCAGGTAGGTGCATGTGCAGACATGGAAAGAGGCAGCAATCATGTTTTGGCATTTGGTAGGCGAAGGCAATGATTGTCGAGGCTATCACCTTTGCAGAGAAACATTTCCCCCATGAGACCCACCATCGTAGAGAAGTTCCATTTTCTTCTTCCCTCGACCTTGTAACATGGGGGAGAGATTCTCCTGTGCCAAATAAATCCTGATGAGGTAAATAGAATGATAATACCCTAGTAATATAAGCAAAAATAATTGAATTTGAAGTTTGCTTGACTCTGTAACGATGCATGGAGAACCAGCTCTAGAATGGCCAGAGTGGATTAACTTGAATTGTTCGTATACCACATCCATCACCTGCTGTTTTCCCTGAGTTTTAGCAGGGAAAAAAAGGGGTGGGAGCACAGAAGTACGAATTTGATGATGATGCAATATTCATCTTCTTATTTATAAGTAATTTTCATTAACATTTACAAATTATAAACAATAACCAAATTCATGAACCATAAATATTCATGAATTATGAATATTTATGAAATACGAGTAATTCGTGGATTATGAATATTCATCATAATTAATAAACATTAATGAGTTATAAAAAATTCATAAATTAAGGGTATTACTGTTTTGGTTTTCAAGTCATAAATGGATGTCTTGGATAGGTTAAAAAGAATCCATAAAATTTCCTGAGTTTTTTCTTTCATTGTTCTTATACTCATTTTTTTTAACTCTAGAGCTAAAGTTTGATATTTATAAAGAGATATTGAGTATAATTTCTTCAAGTTTATTAGATTTTATTTAAGAGTATATCTAAATAAGATAATATTGTTGAACTAAATATATTATTACATTACATGTTTATTATGATAGTAAGTAGTCATATTATCATTAAATTACATGTTTATAAACTAAACATATTTTTCCTACCTTTTCTATTTTTATTTGTGAATTTCTGAAGAACAATAACCGAGTGTGCTCAGTAAACAGTGAAATGCTCACCTTGCCTGCAGTAGTCAAAGGTCATGATAAGCAATCTAGCTCAGAGCATAAAGTACAATCTTAAAATATACCATATTTCAGATTAACAGAAGATAAGTACAATTCAGTTTCAGTTAAATGTCCAATGAAATAAATCATCATTACTTACTAGGTTATTAATTACCTAGCTGGGTTGACCATGAAGATGAATCGATAATATAATCAACAGGCAAAGAATAACCAGCTACTATCACTGAAGGCACATTCTTTCCATGTTTTAGTGTCTGGTGGATTTCCAATGAGTCCAAACCTTCACACTCATTAAGTGCAGATAATGAGATAATTAGCTGGTTCTGATCCCAAGATCCCACGTAAACAGATTAAACTAATAATCATTGTTCATTAATTATGGCAAGCTGGCTGGTTAACTTCTTCCTCTCTCATATAACATCCTCTTGCCACACTACTCCTCTCTGTTCCACAGAGCCAGAAATGTCACACAACTAGAAGGAAACAAACTCCAAAGAACGAAAAAATGCAAACCCTTTTACTGTTCTTCGACATTTGCATTGCTTTCTCTCTTGTTTTTGTTGAGGGAGTTCAAAGTGTACAGTATGATGAATTGTCAACTTTGTTGTTGATCAAATCTAGCCTGATTGATCCGTCAAATAAACTTATGGGTTGGAAAATGCCAGGCAATGCAGCTGGGAATCGGTCTCCCCATTGTAACTGGACTGGAGTACGGTGCAGCACCAAGGGGTTTGTAGAGAGGCTTGACCTTTCCAACATGAATCTCAGTGGCATTGTATCATATCATATTCAGGAGTTGCGTAGTCTTTCTTTTCTCAACATCTCTTGTAATGGGTTTGATTCTTCGTTGCCAAAATCACTAGGAACTCTCACCTCATTGAAGACCATTGATGTAAGTCAGAACAACTTCATTGGCAGCTTCCCCACTGGTCTAGGAATGGCCTCTGGATTGACTTCAGTCAATGCATCAAGCAACAACTTCTCAGGCTATCTTCCTGAAGATCTTGGCAATGCAACATCACTCGAAAGCTTAGATTTTCGAGGGAGCTTCTTCGTAGGCTCAATTCCTAGTTCTTTCAAGTATCTGCAGAAACTGAAGTTTCTCGGCCTTTCTGGTAATAATCTGACCGGAAGGATTCCAAGAGAGATAGGCCAACTTGCTTCTCTAGAGACCATCATTCTTGGATACAATGAGTTCGAAGGAGAAATCCCAGCAGAGATTGGAAACCTCACCAGTCTTCAGTATCTTGACTTGGCAGTCGGCAGACTCAGTGGCCAGATTCCTGCTGAATTGGGTAGGCTAAAGCAACTTGCAACAGTTTATCTGTACAAGAACAATTTCACAGGAAAGATTCCACCAGAACTTGGTAATGCTACATCCCTTGTATTCCTGGATCTTTCGGATAATCAGATTTCAGGAGAGATCCCAGTGGAGGTAGCAGAACTGAAGAATCTGCAGCTCTTGAATTTGATGAGCAATCAACTGAAGGGTACAATTCCTACCAAGCTTGGTGAATTAACCAAATTGGAGGTGCTTGAGCTATGGAAGAATTTTCTGACTGGTCCTTTGCCTGAGAATCTAGGACAGAACTCACCCTTGCAATGGTTAGATGTGTCATCAAATTCATTGTCAGGTGAGATTCCACCAGGTTTGTGTCATTCTGGCAATCTCACTAAACTCATTCTCTTCAACAACTCCTTCTCTGGCCCAATCCCCACAAGTCTCTCAACCTGTAAGTCATTAGTACGTGTTCGCATGCAGAATAATCTTATTTCTGGGACAATTCCAGTTGGTCTTGGAAGTCTTCCATTACTTCAAAGGCTGGAATTGGCTAACAACAATCTAACTGGCCAAATACCAGACGACATTGCTTTGTCTACATCACTTTCTTTCATTGATGTCTCTGGAAACCACCTTGAATCATCTCTCCCATATGGCATTCTCTCCGTTCCTAACCTTCAGATATTCATGGCCTCCAACAACAACTTTGAAGGCCAAATCCCAGACCAATTCCAAGATTGCCCATCACTTTCACTTCTTGAACTTTCAAGCAACCATTTCTCTGGAAAAATCCCAGAGAGCATTGCTTCATGTGAAAAGCTGGTGAATCTGAACCTGCAAAACAATCAATTTACTGGGGAGATCCCAAAAGCAATCTCAACAATGCCCACATTGGCCATTCTTGACCTGTCCAACAATTCTCTTGTTGGTCGGATCCCAGCGAACTTTGGGACCTCACCAGCCTTGGAAATGGTAAACTTGTCATTCAATAAACTTGAGGGTCCGGTTCCCTCCAATGGAATGCTGACGACCATAAATCCTAATGATCTTATTGGCAATGCTGGTCTTTGTGGCGGCGTACTTCCACCCTGCTCTACTACTTCCTCTGCATCAAAGCAACAAGAGAATCTGCGCGTCAAGCATGTCATAACAGGATTCATCATCGGAGTCTCAATCATCTTAACTCTAGGAATCGCATTTTTCACTGGGAGATGGCTTTATAAAAGATGGTATTTGTACAACAGTTTCTTTGATGACTGGCATAACAAGAGCAACAAGGAATGGCCTTGGACATTAGTAGCATTCCAGCGAATAAGTTTCACCAGTAGTGATATACTAGCTTCCATTAAGGAATCCAATATCATCGGCATGGGAGGGACGGGCATTGTTTACAAGGCTGAGGCTCATCGGCCACATGCAATTGTAGCCGTGAAGAAGCTTTGGAGAACAGAAACAGACCTCGAGAATGGCGATGATCTATTCAGAGAAGTGAGTCTCTTAGGGAGGCTTCGGCATAGAAACATTGTTCGGCTATTAGGGTATCTTCATAATGAAACAGATGTAATGATGGTTTATGAGTACATGCCTAATGGAAACCTTGGAACAGCTTTACACGGTAAAGAAGCTGGAAATTTGTTGGTGGACTGGGTCTCACGCTACAACATAGCAGTTGGAGTTGCACAGGGGCTGAACTACCTCCACCATGATTGTCACCCACCAGTCATCCACCGTGATATCAAGTCCAACAACATCCTGCTTGATGCAAACCTAGAGGCAAGGATAGCGGATTTCGGTTTGGCAAGGATGATGAGTCATAAGAATGAGACAGTATCAATGGTGGCTGGATCTTATGGTTATATCGCACCTGGTAAGTTGCTTGTCTATTCTTCAGACATCCTGTCTGAGCATGAACCATAAATTATTTCATCAAAGAAGCTTGCCATACACTCATCTCATATCCATCCATTCACATGCTAGGCCTAGGGTTGCAAGACCAAGAGTAAGAAAAACTCAAATTGCATATTGCCAATCTGGACTGCTACTGATGTTTTTATTTTCTCATGACAGAATATGGATATACTCTGAAGGTTGATGAAAAGAGCGATATATATAGTTTTGGGGTTGTGCTTTTGGAGCTTCTGACAGGAAAAATGCCACTAGACCCTGCATTTGAAGAATCTGTTGATATTGTTGAATGGGCTCGAAGAAAGATCAGAAACAATAGAGCATTAGAAGAAGCACTGGACCACAGCATAGCAGGACAATACAAACATGTGCAGGAAGAGATGCTTCTTGTTCTCCGCATCGCGATTCTCTGCACCGCTAAACTACCCAAGGACAGACCATCTATGAGGGATGTCATAACAATGCTTGGAGAGGCAAAGCCTCGAAGGAAGAGCACTTGTCATAACAACGTACAAAATCCTAGAGAAGAGAGGCCAATCTTTAGCACCTCACCTGTAATAGGCCTTCTGTAGGAAGAATAAGAATATCCTCAGGCTTCTGCTCTTGTGCAACTCCCTTTTCTTTTTATGTAAATCTTTTTACTTCCACTCCAAAATTTGTTCCATGAGTTTAGTTGCAGATATAATCTACATGAATGTTCATACTTTCATTTGGTCTTTAAGGAATAAAATAAGCAGATGTCAAATCACTGCAAATTGTTATGAACTGCTCAGATTCTTTCTTATGCCTTCAAAATAGATCCATTCCGGTGTATCATGTAAATCCAGAATTCAAATCCCATCATAAGCTTATTCTGCAATCATTGATATTTGCATTAAAATGTTCTTTACAAGCCTAAACTAAAATTTCAATGGTGAAAGACTACATGTCTATAAAATTTTTGCAACTCTTCAAGCTCATCCCGTATTCGTAGCACTGGCTTTTATGCTTACAATCACATGGAAGGGGAATGAGGTGAAGCAAAAAGTTAACCATTCTAATATGTTGCCTGTTGCTGAAAAATCAAAGTTACAATTCAAAGAAGGCGAGGAGCCAAAAGTCCTCTAACCTAAAAGATTGAGATCGCTAACAGTTGAGAAGGGAGAAAATAGCAGGTCATCTTCTCAACCCTAGCCTGCTTCCTGTGATATTTCAAATGTCAGAAAGACACTGTTAAATGAAGTTATTAATTGGAGCGGAAGCCTACATTTCATACTCGAACAAGTAAACTAAACTCGTAATAAAAATTGGCCCTTCATCCTAGGTAGATGCACCTAAAAGAGCAGGTCCTGCTCCATTGCCTTGATCTAGAAAGCTGCTAGACAATGCCTGAAAATATTAAGGATAGGATAAGTCCATATATACACAAATGCAGGCAGTAAACTGAAAGCACGGACAATAAAGAAAATCATTTCGTTGCAAAAATGAAATGAAAATAACCAATTTTTATAACAGGTGCAAATCTAGAAGTCTATGAGTCTAACCAACTTCTAAAGAAGCATGCATCACTTTTCTGTTTCATGCAGCGACCATCAAACTTTTATATGTTTACTTTTAACCTCGGAATTCCAGATTATTTCAATCCCAGGATTAATGTGTCTTAATGCAGACTGCTGAAACTCGAGGCTTTCTTTCTATGCTATTTTCAAGGAGTTGGGGATTTCTATGGAAATTAAGTAATTTTTCCAAATCATTCTGCATCTCGAAGAAATACCTATCTATACCCTGGAGCAGCTCTAATGTGGAAACAACAGAGCATCTTCAAAGTAAATAATTTTAGTCACACATTCTTACATTTGCAATCCTCCCCTCCCCTCAAGGAGAAACAAGGGGGGGAGTTGAACCCTACCTCTGTATAATTAGCTTTGGAAAGGGAAAAGGGCTCTTTCTCCCGAATGCCACCATTATCATCAACCATCCTTTCTAAATCCTGAAAGAAAATGAAGTTTTATCTTAATTAGCATTAAAAATACAGTGATAACAACAAACAGAATCAACTTTTATATTAAAAGGCTCAAGTGACACCAATAAAACCTACACTGCAAAGCAGTAACATACAAAGGTTTGCTGAGATGATCCAATTATTTTTAATCAGAATAACTTGAAAAATTAACATAGAAAAATTAGGTAAAATTTTTAGTTTAACAGATGAAGTTTAGTGAGATGATCAACTTGCGCTTCACTACGAGTAGGATTTTAAGTTGATTTTTAATGTAAAAGGAACAAAATAATTATGTTATGAATATGTTTTTTATGTATCATAATTTTTTTTAATTGAGCAACGAAAAAATATTGTTTATTCTTTAAATAATAAATTAAAAAATATATGAACTAATAAATCCAAAAAAAATTAACATTGATTTAATATTAAAGCAAGAAGATAATCTTCATAATAGAAATAAAAGATTGATGCATATGCAAATGTTTTACACTCACTACTCTTTTATTTTAAACGTTTTTATTCATTTTATCTTAGCGGGTCATTGTAGTTGCTAATAACAAATCATTTTTATTTTTATAAAAACATCATCCAAATATAACTAATTCATATAAAATATAAATAGAAAACAATCCGTGAAATTAAACTAATCTCTTCAAAGTATCATGCAACTAAAAAAAATAAAAATTAAAAAGCAATCACTATTTAAAAATAAAATTAATTCAATTTATTTCAAAAATGAGAGTTAGGGCATAAATTGCTATTTAAATGGAAAACATTAATGAAAAGAATAAATAAAAACAAAAACAAAAGAAAAGAACGAGGCCAAGCGCTAATATACAAAAGCTCAAGCCCTCCTTGTTTTTTTTATTTTTCTTTTTTTTTAATCAAGCGACAGGTCTTTCCTAGTTACCTAGTGACTAGAAAATCAGGGTTCTAATTTTTAGACCTCAAAAACCCAATTTAGAAGTCATTTTTACTAGAAAAAACCTCAAAACACCATAGAAATCTCCATAAACCACCTACCATCTCCGAAACACCCTAAAATCACTTAAAAATAAAAAATCAATTTAATCCAAAAAATCCAAACGAACCTCAATCTACTTTTTCAAGAAAGATGAAGGCCAAAAACCACCACCATTGACCTTTTCTCATTAAATGAAGCCCTTTAACACCAATCTTGGTCGTTTTGGTTGTCAAAACTATGGCAGCCAATAACTCTTTCTTTCGTTGTTTTCTACCAACTTTCTCTCTCCTCTCTCAAACTCAAATATTGAAAAATAAACAATAAAATTTTGAATCAAAATAAAAATTGCCGTGAATTTGAGATTAACCATATATTTTCTCTGTGTTTTACATTTCAATCCTCTGTCTTTTAATTTGGTCTTTATACCACAATATCAAACTTAATCTCATCTAATTAGATTGTACTTCAATTGAAAGAATTAGAGTTCGAGGACAAAAGTTGAAAAAATAAAGGGACGAAAATATATATGACAAAAAAGGTGAACAGTGAAGAGCCATATTAAACCCCAGTTCTTTTAGTTTTTTGGTTAATAATTATCCGAAATGGCAGCCTGATATAAATGCTTTGATATTAGAATTCTCAAATTTTTCAACTCAAGAAGGGCAAGGCAGAGATTTAAATGATTGATAGTTGGAGACTGAACAAGGAAACAATGCTGTCTATAGTAAGTAGAGAACCTTAAACTGTTTTAGGGTAACATCTTTTACCTTGCCAGATAAAATCTCAAATTCAAGCAATTCTTCAACAATCTTTTCAAGAACTCGTCGATTTTTCTGAAGCATACCCTTTGCTTTAAGATATGCTAAATCGTAAAGCTGCAGAATATCTCAATCCAAACCACAACTACTTCAGTAAATGATGTTTACACTGCTGCCATGTAAAGGAAAAAAGTATAAGCATTCACCACAGGAAGCATGACAAACATACCTTTTCAACTTTAGCTGCCATCTCATACTCATGGCTGTTCCCCGCGCTTAAAAATGTAACCTACACCAATGGCAAAAAAAATAAATCCAACAAGGAAATAGCACTATGGCAACCTTTTTTCTAATAGTAGTACCATACAAACTAGATGCTTCTAGATCAGCCAAGAATAATATGAACGCTGTCCTCTCTTTTTTTCTTTTTCTTTTTTGCATTGTGAGAGGCAATCATATGTACAAGCAAACATAAAGGTGACATCGTGGGAGCACAAGCCATGTTTGTTTGTTCGTGCCTCTTATCCCAGGGTAACATGGCAAATACATTACTCTAGTAACAAAACAAGGTCAGCAGTGATTAATTTGAGCAACAACTTAAATTTCTGTCCACCAATATATTCATGGTTGTAGAATAGGGAATACCCCTTTGTTACTGTAGTAAATTGCAGGACTGTCATCAGGCCCCCACCCATACTGAATCACCATCCTTGTAGCTATCTGTTGCAATTAGCAAATAGACAATGATGCATGCTTTACTCAGATGGAATTATAAAATCTGTTGATACTATTAACTGATGAATACTGACCTCCTGAGCCTGTTTCAATTCTGAAGAACAAAGAAAATTTTCTTCCCCAAACGGAAGTAGTAGTTGGGATGATATATATGAACCAAAACAAAATACAAGCTTCTTTTCAAGGTATGATCTTGATTCTGAATTCCCATTCAAGGAACCTTCATTTTTTGCCTTGCTAATCTTTGTACATCCAATACCCTGCAAAAAGAACAGGAAAATTTTTTCACAGCTTCTCTATTCATAAGTCGAAAGAGTTTCACTGCTAGCATTCATCTGAACCATACCCAAGCATGGAACAGCTAGTACAATTTTCAGCTTCTTAAGACAACAAATAAATTGAATGTGGAAGGATCATAGGGATAAAGAACCAGGCAAATTGCCATGCAATCAAAGACCGTGTACAGCCTTAGCTTAGGCAAGATGTGTTGTACATTTCTTGGAGACATTGTACAAACTTGGCTTAGGCTTAAAATTCATGACCTTTCATCATTTTAATTTATAAGGAGAATGACATTGTTGCTTCAAATCAATTGACATTGATTATCGGAGTTAACATGCACTCAGTCACACGAAGATATGAAATGACTCACCTGCCAAGAACATGGCTCCAGCCATAGATTATCAACCACATCAAAGTTGGGTAAAAGAAGGGCAATCAGACCACGGCCAGCAGCCCAAACAGCATGTGGAAATTTGGTCTCCCTTGTCCACTGCCATGTACCATATCCAATTAATTCAAACCTTCATGGCAGTATAAAGAAACAACATTTCTACATGGTTGTAAGCATGACCCAAAACAAGAGATACTGACTTATCTCAAGCAAAATTTATAGTAAAATTCATGTGTTTCTTGTTTCCTACAAAATCAAAAGCAAGAAGAAAAAGAAGGGAATACTTGTTGATCTTTTCTTCTTTTATTAAGACCAAGCTGCTCTCTTTGTGATACCATCAAGTTGCTTTTGAGTTTTGACATAGCAGGGTAAGAAGCACCCCCTTGTTTATAACATGGATAACTTCTCTAAAACAGACTGGTTATACTTTTAAAGTTTGAGGTGTTGAACCATTCACAGAAGAAAGCCTAATCTAGTAAACTGAAAGCCCCTATACTGTACATGGCCATGCAAGCTTATAAACTGCCAGGAAGTGTTGAGGCTTATACACCACATAAGTCGTACAAAACTTCATTCACTGCTGATTGGAGATGCAACTACTTAACAGAAGTTTAGAAAAATCATCAGTATCTTTTTCATGGAACGAACTGAAATTCCTTACTGTTCATCTAATAGAAATATCACAGGGATTGAACTCTGTTTATAGCACAAGTTTTAAGCTTAATTTATGAAAATATAAAATGCATTCAGAAATTATTGATTCTTTCATAATGTCTTTTGCACAATCAGGTTAGGACATGGGATAAGTTGCCTAATGCATGTGGAACAGTAAAGGTAAGCAGGGAGCAAAGAAATGGAAAACAGGAAATCACCAGTTATTCAATAGTTTACTTTAAAAATATATTTAAATGGATTCAGGAAATTTCAGATCAAAAGGCAAAATAAATTGCTGGTGCGTGGCAAAAAGCAAAGGAGGTATTTATTGACTAAATTCATGGACGAGGAAAAGACATTACCAAAGGAAAGACAGTTGCTTATCAAAAGCTTAACCTTCAAAAGCCAACAAAATTACTTACATCAAGTGGAGGATTCAGAAGTTCTATTCCATTGCTTATCTGACCATATGGCTCCATTAGATCAACCACGTTCTGCAAATCCTCTTTACTCAATGTTAGTCCCAAATGATTCACCATCATCCTGCTCATCTTCTTTGCAATTTTTGTTTTCCGAACCCAATCTGGAACCAAACAGCTGAAAGTCTACAAAAAGTATCAAGTACCATCCCCATATCAGTGAGAAAATCATTAAAAAAAAACCGAGCAAAGACCACATTACAAACCTGTTAACTAAAAATGTTTATAAGGCAAATTAAATAAATATCAAACTTGAAGGGGAAAAAAAGAGGAAAAACAAGTTACTAATATGTGAAGAGAACCAAACAAAACATGAATTTCTTCATATACTGGAACTATATGTGACTCAATAATAAACGGGAGCAAACAAATTAATAATCTCTAGTGACAGGATTATACATATGTATAAAGATGAAATAATGGAGATTATTTCTTTACCGCAAACCAACTGCAATAGCTCATGAGTTCATCTGTGTCAAGAAACTTGCTCTTGAAGGCACTACCTTCCAAAGCAACAGGAACAAGTTTTAATTCTACTGGTCTTAAAAGAGCTGTCTTCTCAGCAACCTGAAAAAGGTAAAAGTTGATATTTAAGACAAGCTCAGTAGAATTCAAATGAAAGAAGGAAAAGTAAGTACTGAGAAGTGCAAAATTCATCAAACAAACTGGTTTTCAAGAAGGCAACTTTCTGTAACACTATAAATTAGGATTGATGATTAAAAGTGAAGCAAAAGGTCATAATTCAAACAAAAAAAAAAAACATTCCTCATGCAGAGGGTCCAAACATGAATACATGTATCCAAAAGACTCATGGTGAGAAAAAAAGTTCTCCGGAACAGGGACAAATTATGAGAACTTCAAAGGCCAAGCAAATCAACCACAATAAAATCCATAAGCAAATTAGTGGACTCCCACTGCACTTCTTTATCCATCACAATAACTGCTTATATGCATTAGCAAGCAAGCAAGCACACACACACACAACACTGATCAGGAATGACCTTTCTCCAGTCTACAAAATCAATAAGGTCTTCATCCATGGTTTCTTTAGCAGATAAGTGTAAAATCTTCTCCCTCTCTGCTTGTGTTGGCTGTTGAAGATAAAATACTCTATCCATCCGTCCAGGTCGCTGCAAGGCTTCATCAATTTGATTTATATTTCTAGTTGTAGCCATCAGAACAACGCCATCTTGTTTCTGAAACCTGGAAGAGTACAACGCATACTTTGATGTAACAAAGATGCTGACAATATAAAACTTGGCTATCTTTTTAATGGCCCAAAAAAAAATAGAATCATCATCTTGCAAAATCACATAGAGTAGGATTTCCACTTGGAGATCTCAGATTCTAACCCTGGAAGGCTGGGGTGGGATTTATGGATGGGGGAGGGCTACCCCCAACTGTTTATCCCAGGGATCACTGGGCCTCTTGTTGAACCAAAAAAAAAATCAGAGTATCCAGGTTAAAAGTTGTAATGTGCTTAAAGGTAGCATGAATATACAAATAGATGGTATAACTATGATAGCATTCCACACCCGTCTAAATCAAATCATAGTTATGTTGCAATATGCAAAGCAAAATGCACCAACTATAGGCCATTAACAGGAATGAGAGACTAAAATGTGATAGAATCCTATTGATGAACATGGAGAAGATATATGAAGATGCATCTAAATATTGGTATCCTAACAATGAGATGGGAAATGCTGGTACGAGGAGAAACAAGAGATGATCATTAACATATGTGATAGCAGATACCGTGTTCTGATGTGTTGATAATAACTAAAGGCCATTACCAATTACAATCTTCCAGAACCTATTAAAGGCAGTCTTGCCTTCAGCATATTTGCATTGTGGTTGCAAACTCAAGAATTTCACCATTACACCAAGCGGAAATTGGCCAGCAGATCTTATTCTTAAATGGAAAGGTTACCAAAGCTAAAGGACTAAATTGATGTGAAATTATGCAAGAAAGACTAACTCAAGCAAATCAACTAGAGAAAAAGGCTTGCAGGATCAATTGAAGAAAGAAGAAGCTGGGTGCTCGAGAGGATAGTGAGCATTCTGAGTCCTCAAGTTCAGAAGCAAAACTAAAATTTTTAAAAATGGACATCCTTGCAAAAGAGATTTCCTACACCTAACAGTGATTCCATCAAATTCTCATTAAACTCATTGCAGTTGTTTTTCAGTTCATGGTTACCACCAAAATATGTCAGTCACAGATATCTCTGCATCAATTGCTTCCAGGACAAGAAACGGCCAAAATCACAAAATAAGAACAGAAATGAAATGCTCTGTAAAAGGGATAGATTCAAGAGCCATTCAATATACAGCTACGATTAAAACCATAATGACATTTTTTCTTGCTACTTGGTAGAGGAAATTTCATGTTCAATGAAGTTGCGCAAATACAAAGCCAAGACCACCCTCCCTCGTGGCTCCTGAGCCAGGAAGGAAATAAAAAGAGCTGCACATGTTCAAAGTTTCTTGCAGGTTGCCAGTCATTCAATTAAAGATGCAAAGCACAGGTGTCCATGACCATTTGCCTCCTTACACGTGCAGAGAAAAAGATGCAGCAATTAGGCATATTAAAAGGCATGAGATCACACCAACAAAATAGGAAATGGAAGAGATGTTTGAAATCTATCACTGAGTGCTGTATGGAAGAGCTTGCTTTACATAAGAAAATACTAATTCAAAGCATACTGCAGAGTTTTTCTCAAATAGAGTGAGAAGCTGAAAATTACCCATCAAGCTCCACCAGAAGTTGATTAATGAAAGCCTCATGATCCTGCTTTTTAGTATGTATGAACTTACCACGGACACCGGCAAAAAGGTCAAAATCCTCCACAAAAATTATTACAGGGGCCTACAAATGACATTATATAATCAGCAAAACACATTTCTCTGTATCATTCAAGAACTAAAAACTGGAAATCAAATATCTAACACGGGAAAACTCAAGTAGATATGAAGCAAAACCCATATTTTGCTTGTTATGAAGTATCACCTAAATTTTTTGATAGAAAATAGCACATCCAAGATTTGCAAGACTTACAAGATCAGCAAAATCTTGAGCAATTTATGAAGAATATTTACTGCATGATAAAGACACAGAAGCCACAGGAAAAGAAAAGGGAAAGGAGAAAGTTATTGTGTTAATTTGCATCTAAATTTTCTCTTCAAGACTTGTTTATAAATCAGTTTTTTATTTTCAAAAAACATCAAGGATTCAAAAACCTGTCCATCCTTTGCAAAGGCACACTCAACAAGTAAAAGCTTTATTGATTCAAAAGGTATTAAAGGATAACCAACTACCTTTCCCTACAATTAAAACAAAACTAAGAAGGATTAATAAAGTAGTGAAAGAGATGTAATTTGTCAAATTTCCAGACATGCATATAATCTTCATGCTAAAGTAGGTAATGAGAGAGAGTAATCCCCTAAATTTGGTTAAGCCCAGAGTATAAATTGGAATTGACCGGTCCAAATAAAATTTATCTTTGATAGGGAAATCAATATGGCAATAGCAAATAATGTAACTTTTAACAACAGTTCAGTTTTGAACCAAGCATTCATTGAATAAATCAACATGCTCTGAGAAATACAATTGATCTGTGATTCCCCAATTAAACAAAAATTAGTCAAAGAAGATAACCAGGAAGGCTTATAGGACAAACCAAATCCCTAGCTGTCTGGAACAGTTCCCTGACATTGGATGCACTTTGGCCAACCCATAGCCCAGCCTCCAATTGCTGGGCTTCAACTTTTACAACCGGTACCCTAGCTTCTGCAGCGATAGCCAGTGCTAGAGATGTTTTTCCCGTTCCCCTCTCACCTACAATAAGAACTCCCTGCAACAATGAACTACCTCACAAGCTGGTATAACCACATTACACATGAACATCTACCTTGCAGCACAAATTAGTAATTTGAAATATTGTGTATGCTGAACAGATTACATTACATGTTGAACAGGCAAACAAATGGAAGTTGAACATGCAAGTGTGCTGAAATAGTTATTATGAATGTTTCAGATCTTGTATTCTGGTAAGTAGCTCAGCTGAAAAGTACAAGAATCAGAAGAGGAAAGAAATTAAATTTTTGTAGTCATTTCCCATGAATTCCACTTATCAAACTATAGACCTACATCTAATATTGATGTGAGAAGTAAATGTCTCCATGAACCTGTAATCGCTATCTTGTGCAAAATCAAAATACTTAAAGTCCAGTTTTAATGAATCTTGTTTGATTGACTCATGAACATCAGTGCCATTCTTTTTTAAACCTATGAGTCAAGGCATCATGTTTTTTATTGCTTGTGTACTTCTGTTTTAGCTTCAATTTATATTGCTCAAGTGTTGGGCAACAAACAAAACTAGAAACATATTAATGATGCATAGCTGACCAAGGCATTCATAATACCAAAAATAAAATAAAAAACAACAGAATGTCAGTAATATCTTGAGAATAACATACTCGAGGTGCACGGGCACCCATTTCTTGAAAAGCACTAGGATTTTGTAGAAATGCAACAACTTCATTGATTTCCTCTCTCATAGACTCAACACTAGAAAAATCCTTCAATGGTATAGGAGGATTCTTTACCCTCTGTAAAACAAACATGGATATAAAATTTGTCAGGGAAAATAGTTCTCTATAATTAAATTAATTTAAAAAAAAAAAAAGATTGTTTAAGTGGCATGTATAAACCTTCATTCCATCAAATGCAGTGCTTATAGGATCAATCCCGGCTTTTTTCTTACGTTTGATGGTCCTCAACTTGTACTTAACATAGTATTTCTGCGAGTTAACATAAAACAGTAATGCTATTCAGTCAGCTCACATCTAGACTTTTAATCAAGAGTAGATGTGCTATGGAGCAACTAAGTTCCAAAGGTCATCCAAAATCAACCAATAATTTCCATACCATTCCCTTCTTTCAATAGAAGAGAGACCAGGAAAAAGTATTTCACTAACAGGGATAAAACGTCCATTGGTATTGACCATGAGTGTAGTTAAAATCATCACAACTAACATTACTTAATAAACAGAAATTAGAAGATTGCCAGTGCAGATGTTAATTTAAGAACCTAAAAATCCTAAACAATTATAAGAACCAGGTAAGGGTCTAAGCAATACCACTCTGCGTAACTTCAGGAAGTTTGGATCTCTGCTACGTAAAGGTCCAAAACCTAAAAGTCTTGGAACTTTTCTCTTCAGAAACCGGAAGGCATGGAACAAAATATATCCATATATAAACAATCTAATGGCAAACCAAAAAAACCATTGCATATCATCAGTTTTTCTGGACTTAAAATTTATTTCTGCCTCAGATTGCCATTTCAAGTACCACGTTGAGCCAACAGTTTGATCTATTTCCTCTGGCCATGCCATCCCCAACTGCATCCTCACCTGTGATAGGACAGTAACTATAAAACTATCAAGAGAATAACAGCACTGGATAAATACAAACAAAAGGTGGCAAGTGATGAGTTCATATAATTGATACCGGGAATGGAACGATGAGCTCCAGCATGGGGAACACGATCACCATCATTATGTCATCATTTATATTTCTAACTTTCTCTACAACCCAATCTCTCCCATATGAAACAATTCTACTCTTCCATAATCCATTTAAGCATTGACCAGTCAGCCTTAATGCCATGAGAAACTGTTGACCCAAATCCAACTCTGATAAAGGGATCCACATCAGATGAACACTAGTTGGAATGCCACTGGCAAGCATTTTCATGTACAGCCCATCAAACCCTCCAAAATCTTCATAGAGAATTTCAAATTCCTGGAACAAAAACAAAGAGGGTTAAATGTATTTCAATAGTGGGTCACAAGGAATAAATGGCATAGAGAATAAACAGAAATAACCTTAATATCAACAAAATATTCCTTGTCATCCCCCTTCAGTGCAATGTACATGGCACCCCAGTCATGCCTAATTCGAGCATGCTCCACTAATTTCTTGGAGACAGCATATGGAACAGCTATTGGTTCCATTTCCCACCTGTTTTTTTCTTCACTGTACCATGTCTTTGATACTACTCTATCGCGACCCAGAAGAACTTGTTCCTGCAATAATATTTAGTGAATGGTTCATAACACAAACTAATAAAAAGAAATGCATCCAGTTTTAGATAAAGCAACAATCTACAACGTTAATCCAAAACAAGTGACAAAATGTAAATGGAAAAATTTAGTACATATAGCTTTACATAAAACACAGACTATCGATGAAGTACAGTTTTCTGCTACCAAGGGAAAAAAATAGAGAATTTTTATCATCTAAAACGCTCTATTGATAAGGTTCAAACCTAACACCAACATCATATTTCAGATCTTAAAGCATGAGAGAACCAGTTGTCAATGACACAATTGACATAGTGAGGAAAACATGAAACAAGTCAATTTCCTACTCCATACTATTCAAATGAAAGCTCTCAATACAAATACAAGGTTCTATAGAATTATAAATATCTTTTACTCTCTAAAGTCTCAACCATGTCAGTGACCTACAATATTGTGAGGACAAGAGAATTACAGAGTCTTTCAGTAAACTCAATTGCTTTCTTCAATTATCTTTAGTTGGATGTGCCATATGATCCAGGTCTATCTCAATATATATTACACACTACTTGGTTGATGACAAACTACCTGTTTTTGGGCCACATATTCTTTACCAAAATCCGCATCTTCCAACAATTTTCTTTTCAGTTCTGCCTTAGCTTCTTCACGCCATTTTTTCCAGCTATGGTACAGGTGAAGGTGAATTGCTTTAGGAACTACAACCTCCTTATCCCCAAACATCCACTTCAATTCAACTTCTGGATAGCCCTTCACAATCTCATCTGCTGATGTCTTCACAACCAAATGCTTTTCATCACCGAACCTCTTCATCTTTTTTCTAATAAGAGCCTCAGTATCTTTCTGCAGCTTCTGTGAATCCTTAAGGCCTTGTCTTATACGTGCAGCAAAATCAATCGAATCTTGATCAAATAATAGCCCAAGGCCTTCAACTTCTACAACATTAGGCAGAATCATTTGCTCCAATAATTTTCTTTGTGCAGTTTCCAGTTCTTTCTGAATGTCAGATCTTGGAAGCTTGGTAATAGAGCTCTTTTTCTGACTGCAAGCAAGTTAAACATTGCTCAAAGAAGTAATTAACTTTATAACATAATTATGGACAGAGAATTTAACAAACACGTGATATGAAGCCCGTGAAAACACACTAGTCCCAGAATGTAAAAGAGGAAGGACAGAGAGGGAGAATCTAGTTGCACACTTGCATTAACTTGTAAGTTGAAATATCTATTTCCAGCTCTAAAATAACAAACCAAGATAATGTGTGATAAGGGATGCAGCATAACATATCAGAAGATAGGTTAAAGAATGCTCAGTCAACAGAGTTCATGCATGGAGATTACTACAGTTTCTTCTGGTCATGCACCAATACGATTGCTGAATAAAACATTAACAAACCATAATGCTCAAACCAACTTAATTTTTAAAAATCATGAACAAGATATCAATTTCCCTTTCATCATTCTTTCCAAAATCCATATGACCATAGTATATCTAAGTGCATTATACATCCAAGTACGCAATTTAACATCTTCCTAACCGCATTAAAGATTGCATAGTCTTTCATCTAACTTCCCCCCTAAGCCTGTTGGTAGCAAAATATAAGCTTGTCACTATTTACAGTACAAGTTGGTTGGTAGATTTTACATCTTATGATTACTACAATCACATTCTAGTGACCATACCTGCAGCATTCCAAGAGAGAACCATTAACTTAAGACAAAAGGAATGGAACACCAAAACATAGAGCAGAATACTATTATCATTCAATCAGAACATTAATATGGCACTTATTCTTGCTGTCTTGATTCTTCCTAGAATAAAATCAATTTTAATAATAGCAAAACTCAAAATGCATCTATTTATAGAGTTACCTGTCTGTACTCTTTTGCCTCATTTCCTGGCTAAACCTCTTCACCAATTCCTCACACTCTCTCTCAATAAAGCAAAGTTCCCTAACCCCAACACTCAATGCCATCGTCTCCCTCCTCAAAATCTCACCCCCAATCTCTCCAATTCTCTCCCATACACTAGTGTACTCCTCATCCATCACTCTCATTCTCTCCTCCAACGCCTCCATTCTTTCTTTATCACCCTCTTCCCTCAAATTATCAAACTCTTTCTTTTCCTTTTCCACCTCTTCCACAATCTCCTCTGAGCGATTTTCCATCTTCCCCTTTTCCTTCCTCAACTGCCTCACTTCCAAATACATCCCCTCCATAATTTCCCTCTGCAACTCCTCTTTCCTTCCTTTTACCGCTTTTAACACCAACTTCACCTCCTCTACACTGCCATTTCCTTTCCTAACCTCCTCTATACGCTTCAACAACCTCGAAACCTCCTCCAGCAAACTTTTAGTATAATTTGAAAACTCATGCTCCTTCAAGTTTGATTCTTTATTCAATTTTTTCTCTTTCTTTTTAACTGCAACTTCACTAGCCACCGCGACATCAGCCACAGCAAGAGGTGGCAAAGCACCGAGTGGATAAAACCCAATTGCAATACAAAACAATGTGAGCACTATAGGCCTTGTAATGCATTGAAATACACCTTTTTCAGGTTTTGACAGGAACCCATTTGAGAAAACTAATTCTTTTTCTTGTTTTAACCTTCTGGGTGAATCCAAAGGCAGGTCTTGACTGCTCTTAGAGCACTTTGAAGCTCCTTGAAACCCAAAGACACATAAACTATGGACAAAAGGGAGAGCTTTGTGTCTGTTTCGTTGTAATTTTGTGGTTCTGATTCTGTATTTGATTGGTGATGGAGGGTCTTTGTGTAATGGAAAGAGATGAGAGAGAGACGGAGAGATGAAGGAAGCCATGAGAATTAAAAGAGGAGTGTAGTTGAAAAGATTAGAAAGAGATGGAGGGTCATTTGGCACTTAGTGTATTTTCTGGCAGGGTTTTAGAAGATGAGGATGTCTGCAAAAAAGAAGTGAGAGTGATGAGGGAGATAGGAAGAAGAAGAGAGTCCGGTTCATTGGCTTCCGGTTTTCATTTTAAAACGGAGGGTAAAACAGTAAATCAGAATGTTTTCCTTGAGATTTATTCTTGATTAATAAAATCATTTAATCCCTCTGCCCTTGACGAATTAACCTTGAAAAGTGTAATTTACGATTTAATTTGCCTTAGGTTTTAAGTTGACTTAAAAATAAATATTATCTCGAGTTAAATTTAATTAATTTTAAAAGTTTTTAGTAATTTAATTAATCGATTAAACTCAATATAAATCTTATCAGGTCAATACTAAAAAAAATATTTAATAAAAAATACAAAATAATATTATTTAATAAAATAATTTGCTCTTTTTGCATGTCTTCTACTATTTGTTTCTAAATATTTATTCAATGAGGAGAAACATTCTCATCTTTTCCTACACGAGTATATCTTATTACATGACTATTTTTATAAATAATGGTTATTCAATATTTCTTATTTTTCCCTACACGAGCATGTCTTATTACATGACTATCTTTATAAACCATGGTTATTTAATACGATATAACAACTAACCACTAAGAATTATTAGATTTTGACACAGATAAAAATAATACAACAAAAATAATCAACCTAGAAAAACTAAAAAATTTAAAAATAAATTAAAGGTAGCAAAAATCCAAAACAAACTATTAAAAATAAAATTCTTAAACAGGAAAAATAATTTTTCCTAAAAAACTGCTACATCAAGGCTTTTAAAGTCATTATATTTGGAAAACAATATGCAATCTAGCTCCCCTAAAATACGCACTTTTCAATCACTAGCATTAGATTCATTGGTGGACATACTAATCCTCCCATCCAAGACTTATTACATCAGGACCTTGCATTAAAAGTCTATAAATATTCTATCTAACTTAAGAGCTTCTTGAAAACAATGATAGTTTTCTCAATCATTGTTATAGAGTGATTCCATAATTTTATAATTTTACTTAAAAATCATAAAATAATTTTAAATTATTATACTAATTGAAAGCATCGTTATGTTAACATTATATCGCAATCACTATTCTCATCGTCATTATCGCTTATATTTTAACAACATTATAATTATCTTAAAATTATATCAAACCGTTATAGCCACTAACATACCATTATTAACACCAATTATACCGTTTTATTATCAAAGTTATTGTTATAACTATCATCATCATTACTGAATTTCTATTCAAACATATAATACATATCAACAAATTTAAGATTAAAATCATCTAGATTTATAATTATTTAGACTCCAAAAAATCAAATCTTATGATAAATCACCAAATATGAGATTATTAAAAACAAAAAACAAAAATAAAAAGAGAAAATAGTAATGCTTAAAAAAGAAACTTGGGTCTTAGGTTGATTTTAATTTTATCTAGATTTTTTACTAGACCATACACATGTTTTAGTCATAGACATTAAACTTGATCCTATGCTTGATCCACAAGCGTCTTCAAGAATATAATTGTGGTTATTTTTTAAAATATTTTTTATTTGAAAATATATTAAAATAATATTTTTTTATTTTTAAAAAATTATTTTTGACATCAGCGTATCAAAATGATTTAAAAATACCAAAAAAAATTAATTTTTTTAATTTTTTTAAAATATTTTAAAAATACAAAAACAAATAGTCTCTAAGTTTAACTTTTATGAATTTGTATCATGATTTACAAGTATGACACTTTTTTGTAATTTTATTTTATTGCAGTCCTATATTTGTAATTTTATTTTAATTGGGAGCTATTTTGTAACATAATATAAGTACAAGGATAAAACATCACTAATAATTTTAAAAGAGAAATTAAAACTAATTCAAAACTTAAAACCAACTCTCACCAAAACTCAAAATCATAAAAACCCTACCCCAACACCTAATTGAAAAGGAGACCCAAATTCTCTCCCCAAATTCGCAGAATATCAAACACCACATTCGATTATTCGAGCCCTAATTCTCTCAAGTAAATCACTTACCTGCAAAAATCTTCTCTTAGGTTTTTGTTATTCATCGATTCTGATTCAGTCTCGAATTAAAAATTGCTTACCTTTTATTGTAAAAACAACGAGCATTACTGGGTTTTGTAATAAAACATGAAATTTTGAAGCAATAACCAGCATTATAAGCATAATTCCTTTCTGGATTTTGTTTTGTTTGAGCTGTTTTGCCGTTTCTGTTTCTGGGTTTTGCTTGACTTGTTTATGAAGCTAATTCTCTCTTTCATTTCTTGGCATTACTATTTTTGGAGGGTCTATGTGAGTGAAAATGGAGGATAAACACGAGGAAGTTGAGGACATTGAGAGTGGTTTAAGTGATTCATTTATTGACGACGACGACGAAGATTCTAATAATGATGATGATAACGAACCTTCTACATCTGGACAAGATGATGGGACCCGTATTCAGGTTTCTCTCTTTTTTTTTTTTCTGTTTTCTTATTACTGTTAAGTGTTAATTACACTGCTGTTGATTGATAGTTTTTAGAGGATGCTATTTGTTTATATGAATGTTACTATTTTTGGATACTAGTATTATAGGTTCGAACTCAGAAGTTCGAACTTGTGAAAAAAGAGTCTCGTGGGCATGGAGTGTTCAAATGACCAATCTTGAATTAATGAACATTCCATTGAGCGGAAGCCTAAATGAACATGCTTGATAGAAAGGCACGAAGAAGAAGAACGAATGGGTTTAGGTTAACAATGGGCCTGGAAAGAGTAACAATAGTGGTTTACCATGGTAGGCCATGACACCACGTTAATGTAATAGGTGGAGCACATCCATTAGAAAAGGCCATTTGAACTCTTGTAAGTTTAAAACCTGCCAATCTTCTAGAGCAAACGGTTTCATTTTTACTTTCATGGTGCAGGAACCTTTGACCGACCAAGAAGTAGAGGAGTTGGTTGCTGAGTTCCTGGAAGTTGAGAGTAAGGTATCCAATTTTTTTTTTGCTTTACTTTACCATTCTGCTCTCTTTTTTTTCAATTTTATTTTAGAAGGTTTACTAAAGCTTACTTTAGGCTGCAGAGGCTCAAGAAGCACTGGAAAAGGAGTCTCTTGCAAAAGTAGAGAGTGATGTGAGAGAGGAGTTGGCACGAAGTCTCCAGGGTGATGATGTTAGTTATGCTGCTTTCTAATTGTTTCCGGAGTTTTTGTTATATCAACTTTGCCTATCATTTATGCATTTCTTTCTTGTCTATGTCTAGCTGGAGGCAGCTGTTGAAGATGAGATGGCTACTTTCAGGGAAGAGTGGGAAAATGTGCTCGATGAGCTCGAGACTGAGAGTTATCATTTGTTGGTCTGCTTCTTTCTTCAATTTGAGTAAAATTTATTGTTCTTAATGCATTTTTTCAGTGAATGTATCTCGAGGCAAACCAGAGAAGGTCATAATTTGCTATATCTCCCATAACATTTTTTTAGCAAAAAGCTTCTTTGATACATAACACCTTGCTGCATTTCTCACTGGTTTCTTATCCTTCAATATCCATGATGCGATCCCATTGTTTATGAAGCTTACTCAGGAGGAACTTAAATGCATTCCCTTGTTGTTTCTTCATCAGATTTTGAACTTTATGCATCGGGATATGGGTGCTATTATTGTTTATGTGGCTCTAGCAGATTCCATTTGGCTGGTAGCAGCATGTGCATGGTTCAACGCATGTTTTTTTACCATTTTGCTATGGTTTTGAGATCATCCATACAAGCAATAAATATGTTGAACAGAGTCACCAAAATAGAAAAACTGAGCATTTTAATCAGTAGCAAGCAGGTCTGAATCTGTTGTTTGTGATCTGATGGGATGTGAAAACAGATATGGTTTTAAGAACAGTACATTTACGGTTGTAGTGTATGCAAATGAGGTATGATTGCATAGTTACCTAGAAGTGCTGTTTTAGGAGTGTTGGAGTGAAGGAGGAGGAGGCCAAAAGATGTAAAAAAAAGCATGGAGAAAGTAACCACAAATCAAAAGGCAGCTTCCAAATTTTTTTAAACACAGTTGAATTCTCAAATCAGCTGTTTTAGGAATGTTGCATGGACATGGAGACTGCTCGATCCCTGCACACCCTGTACCTTAAAGCAGCTTTGAAGCATCTCTAGGATTAGAATTTTGGAAAGTAGATAGTTAAAATACTTGACCACAAGACTTAGTGCCTGTTTGTTTAAGCTTCTCAAATCATCCCTTTCCGTGCTTTTCAACCTGCTTTTTGTCCAAAAAGCCAGTTTAGAAGCTTAAACAAATGGGACCTAGTAAAGGAACAAAAGAAACCCAACTTAGGCCTTATTAGGATATAACCAAGGCCTATTCCAAGAAAACAAATTTAAACTTTTGAGTTTAGGATGGATGTTCCTTATTAAGCAAGCCAGAGATGCAGCATCAGTTGTAGAAGAGCTACCAGGTCTTAATCATTTTATTAAACTGATCCATTAATCCATGAAGTATGGGCAGTTCTTCAAAATTCATATATTAATGGAACCATTAGGTTTTGAATTGTTAAGGGAGCATAACAATTATTGCGTTCTGGTTTAATAAGAATATTTATGGTGAACCTGACTGTTCAGGCAACATATGGTTGCTAGCATAAACTGGGCCATTTTTTTTTGTTTTTGTTTTTGTGAAGTGAAGTTTTCTGCCCATCTTTGATCATTTCCCATAGGAAATGAAGTTGTCATGTTATATTTCCATTTTCTGCCCCTAATTCACTTTCTTTGCCTAACAGGAACAACTTGATGGGACTGGTATTGAGCTGCCAAACCTTTATAAGTGGATTGAGAGCCAGGCTCCAAACAGTTGCTGCACTGAAGCTTGGAAAAGAAGGGCACACTGGGTGGGAACTCAGATGACCAAGGAAACGACTGATACAGTAGCTGATGCTGAGAAATATCTTCAAATCCATAGGCCTGTTAGACGGTAAGGTTTTGATTTTTCAGCATGGTGAATTGTGCAAGGTTTGAATTCCATTTAAATAATATACTTTCTGGGCTCAGAAAACATGGTAAATTATTGGAGGAGGGTGCAAGTGGATTCCTGCAGAAAAAACTTGCAATGGATGGAAGCGAGGCTATTGCAGAAAATAGAGAAGTAGATTGGGCCTCTATGAAGAAACTATTCTCAACTAGCAGTTCTGAGGATGTTGCTTCATTTGGCAGCAAGCATTGGGCTTCTGTTTACCTTGCCAACACTCCCCAGGAAGCTGCACTTATGGGACTTAAATTTCCTGGAGTCAATGAGGTGACATTTTTAGTTTGCGTGGATAATTTGCTACCTTATGACATTTCTGCTTTGTTACTTCTGTCTTAAGCATTTTCCAACCTCTCAGCAATTTCATGCTGTGTCATTTGGAATGAAAATCGATTCACAATATTACTGAACAAGGGCTAATTGTTTTCATCTTATTTTGGCTGATCTGATGTATTGGTTCATTATGTTTTGTCTTGATGCAGATTTTCCAAGCTTAGTATAAACCATCTGTACTTTTAGGATGTCTTTTTTTATTTTATGGGCATTTCTTTTCCAATTCTGTTTCTCTGCTCTTAAAATTCAAAAGGAAGCAATCTAAACATTGAATCAAGTTTCAAGAAGCATATCGCCTCACCCACTCAGCAAACCTTCTTAGGGTAGGGTAGAAACAGACTCTGACATTTTCAAGTTACTAATTGACTCACAATTACTTGACTGTCAGGATTGGTTGGACTTTTGTTTTGTGGTCTTGTTCTATCTGTTTCAGCTGGCCTTCCTTTGTCTCCATTATGCTAAAGTTCAAACTTAACAATGTCCTCTTTTGTAGAAACTTGCAATAGCTTTGAGATTTACCTTATTTCAGGTTGAGGAGATTGAAGACATTGATGGGAATTCCACTGATCCATTTGTTGCAGAGGCCATAGCAAATGAAAAGGAATTAGTTCTTTCAGAGGAACAGAGAAAAAATTACAGAAAGGTTAGTCGATATTGTTGTATTGAATATTACAATTTTTATTTCCTTAAGTTTTCAGATTAATATTCTGGACATTGAATTACTTGTTTTAGTTTCTTTGGAGCCTTATTTGTGGTGGTATTAACTTGATTAGCTAGTTCATTAGGACATTATGAACTTACATTTTAAAGCCAGATAGGTCAAAATGCTGCTCTCACCAAACTCTATGCAATCTGATGAGGTGATCAGAGTGTCCGTGGATAGTTGCGATTAAAGTTCCCATTAATTGTCATCCCCATTGGTGGTTAAGCTGCAGTGTTTCTACTGGTGCTTGATGGATTTGTTGAATTTTTTTTTTTTGGTGATTGGGATTCTTTTTGTTTACATTAATTGTCATCCCCATTGGTGGTTAAGCTGCAGTGTTTCTACTGGTGCTTTAGGGATTTGTTGAATTTTTTGCGTTGGTGATTGGATCCTTTTTTTATGTTTAGAACTTTGTGAATGTAATCTTTTGTGCTTAATCCGGAAAATCCAAACCTTCATGGTATCTTGGGATTATCATAGGATAATTTTGCTTTCTTCTTTGAGATGTCATGCTTCAGTTGCTTTCGCGTGAGTTTTGCTGAGGTTTAGTGGGATTGGGCTGCTCTTCTATGATATTCCTTTTACTTTCATGTTTTGGAGGATGAATTTTGTCCAACATGCTTTTGCAATTCTTTTCAGTCAGTTAATATAATTTTCTTTTATCTAAAAAAGTATTGGTAGTTCATCATGCAAATTTGTATGTACTATAGATTATAGTGATTGTCAAGTTTCTTTGATTCTATGCTCAGATGATAATAAATTGTATGGTTCTTATATTTGTACTTCAAAAGGTCAAAGAGGAAGATGATGCAAAAATTGATCAGAAACTTCAACTTCGTTTGAAACAAAGGAGACGTCTTAAGAGATGTAAACAGGTGAGATTTTCCATTCTTTGTTTTCTTGTTTGATTTGTCTGTCATTTCCATGTTATCTAAGCCATGGATTCTATGTTTTGTTGTTGAATGATGGGACTCTTGACATGAACTTTGAAGTACGGGAGGCTATCAAATTTTGGTTGTTCAGAGTTTGAAATTGTTCCATATCAAACTAGGTCTTGGAAATTTAATTGATTGCGTATGTCGATGCTATCATGTTCTTAAAGTTGAACTGTTTCTAATTAAAGTATTATTGTTTGAATTAGGTGTTGGAAATTTAATTGGTTGTGCAGTGTATGCTTCAGCTATTATGTCTTCAATAGCTCAACTGTTTTTTTGCAGGGATGCTACAGAGTATATACTCTCTAGGCAATCCTTCTATATGTGAAGTCATGGTTATTAGTGTAAAACTATATGTTTCTTGAAATAGACTAGTCATGTTCCTTTTTCTTGTACTCTTATTTAATTAGGGTGTCAGCTCAGTCGTCCAGGAAATGGGAACAAACATGGCTGAGTCATTGCCTCTGGATGACAATCATCATGAGGTCACATGCCAAGATTTGAAGAAAGACGTGTGTGAAAATTCTGGAGACCTTGATATGGAACAGTTGATGAGTGAGAGCAATTCAGTTTTCCCAGAATCTGATGCCTCTGAACCCAGAAGGTCCAAGCGTCCAAATGAGAGTGAGGACCTAAGCATCAATAATAAGAAGATTCGGACTGTTATCATAGACAGTGACAATGAAGCAGACATTTTGGAGGATAAATCAGTACACGGCATTAAAGTTGAAGACCAATCAACTTTGCTAGAAAACATTGGGGACCCTTCTGCTGGCTGCAATCCTTCACAGGGTTCAAGTGAGAAGTTTCAGTGCACTGCCTGTGATAAAGTTGCTGTTGAAGTGCACTCACATCCACTTTTGAAAGTAATTGTTTGCAAAGATTGTAAATTCTTAATGGAGGAAAAAATGCATGTGAAGGTATGAATTTTAATAATGCCTATGCATTCACCCAAGTTGCTTCAAATAGGTTATAAAATGCTCAAGTATATCATTTCCTTCATAGATATGTATGTAAGCAGTTACCTAGGATTATTGTCGTAACCAGGTGTTTTTCTTGTCAGTCATCATAATAATGTTAATGAGTGGATCAACTTACAAGGATTCTCTTTTTACATACATAACGTACTTAGATTCTTTCTCTTAGTTGTGTTTGATGATGTGATATATGGATAAAACAAAACAGAGTTTCCGTCAGAAAACAATGAAAGCTAAATAATTTTAACCTTTACGGAATTATAGGTGTAACTTTATCCCTAGTTCCTTGAATTCATTTGCCAAGTGATAATAAAAACTCAAGATATGCAAAAAAACATTTACCTCCATCTTTACATGCCATAGAAGTCTGATGATTGTAAGACTGCTGGTTCTTACAATTGGTTGTGACAAAGCCTAGTATTTGTCTCTTTTCTAGCATGCTTAACAAAAACAACAACAAATTAGAACTTTTATTGCTTGGAGTCTGAAAATTTCTAAAGTATTGAATTTCATTCTGTAGACTGTTACAACTTACTAGGATCATATTGATTTTGCAAAAAGTGAAAAATTTCTAGCACATCATTGTTTGTTGCTTTTGTTGTTTTTAATGCTTTTTATCCTATTAAGTTTTCCACAAAATTTCATTCCTGTGCTGAACTTGTTGCAGGATCCTGACTGTTCTGAGTGTTACTGTGGATGGTGTGGAAAAAACAATGACTTGGTAAGTTGTAGGTCATGCAGAACATTATTCTGCACTGCTTGTATAAAAAGGAACATCGGTGAAGAGTACTTGTATAAGGTTCCAGTTTCTGGTTGGCAATGTTGTTGCTGCTCTCCAAGTCTGCTACAAAGACTTACATCACAGTTAGAGAAAGCCATGGGGTCTGGAGATATAATGGTTTCAAGTTCTGATAGTGATTCAGACTCTTCAGATACAAATGACGGTGTTACAATCAGGTATAGTGTTCATTATGAGACAGATCTTTGGCTGTAGTTTTCTGAATTATTCACTAGATTTTCTCATTCTTTTAGTTTGGTAATTTTTGTTTCCCATATCCTATTCTATCCAAAATTTGTTATGTTTTATCCCAAGCATAATTCTCAAATTACGCTGTATTGTGACAGCTCTAAGAGAAAGAAGCAAAAGAAGATTAGAAGAATCATTGATGATGCTGAATTAGGAGAAGAGACCAAGAGAAAAATTGCTATTGAAAAGGTGCTCTGTGTTTTGAATGCTTGATATGGTCAAATCTGTTATGTCAGTACTGATTATCCATTGTTTACGATCTTATGCAGGAACGTCAAGAACGCTTGAAATCCCTGAAAGTCAAGTTTTCTGACAAATCCAAGATGATGAATTTTGCAAGCTGTAGCGGAAACTTACCCGAAGGTGCTAGTGTTGAAGTGATTGGTGATGCCACAACTGGTTATATTGTGAATGTTGCGAGGGAAAAAGGTGAAGAAGCTGTGAGGATTCCTCCAAGCTTATCATCTAAATTGAAAGCTCATCAGGTTCCATTCTATCCCTGTGCAGTTTCCCATACTTCAGTCTAGTTGTCTTGTTAGTTGGTTGCAGCATTCTGTTTCTTGTATCCAAAGTGTAATGACATTGCTTCAAACCTAGCTCACAACCCTTTAGGGTTCTTTGCCCACCACCTTACTAGAAATTAATATTCAGTTCCCAACTTGCTTTCTTATTATTCTAGTGATTATGACACCCAGAACATTTGACACCAGCTGGTGTTAAATAGGTGTGTTTAACTTTAAAGTGTAGGAAGTGAGGACCTGGATAGGGGTCTTATTTGAATGTGCTTTCGTATTAATAGTTACATGTCATCACTGATACTGATTTTTCGTTTTTATTTCTATCTTATTATAAATGTATCCATATATTTGCTTACCTAAGTTGATTTGACATTGCAGGTGGCAGGGATAAGATTTCTATGGGAAAATATTATACAGTCAATTAGAAAAGTGAAGTCTGGGGATAATGGTCTTGGTTGTATTTTAGCGCATACAATGGGCCTTGGTAAAACTTTTCAGGTATTCTGTTCAGCTTCTCTTTTGAATATTCCACTTCTCATTGGTAATACATGAGGGCGTGTATTGTGAGTTGTATTAAGAATGCTTGTCACTAAATCTGGTAAGTGTTAATTGGTGAGTTCTTGCCAATTTATTTCAACTTTCTAGGTAAGTTATTTGCTTTAGTCCTGATGTTTGCAATTAAATGTTAACTCTATCTATTCTAAATTATAGAATTTTGTTCTAAATTAGAGCATAGTGAACAATCAGTTTACTGGTTGTAGTTTTAGTGGCAGTGTTAGTAATAGTAGGAACCTTTTATTGCTAACTGTCATGCCATAATTTAATTGTACGGCATAGTGTTATACTCATTTAATCTGGTTGGATAGTTACTTTGCTTGATTTAACGATTTGCGTTACAGGTCATAGCTTTTCTGTACACTGCCATGAGAGGTGTTGATCTGGGTTTAAGAACAGCACTAATTGTGACTCCTGTGAATGTGCTGCATAACTGGCGCAAGGAGTTCATGAAGTGGACACCTTCAGAAGTAAAGCCGATCCGTGTTTTCATGCTGGAGGATGTGTCGAGGTTTTGTTGTATACTTTTCCCCTTTTTTTTCTTTGATTGTATAGCAAAAGAAATTGTCAAATTGATTTTACTCATTAAATTTCAAGTGCAGTATTATCAGAATATTTGTTTTTAACTAAGCTACAGTGTAACTCCTTTTATATGAATTATCAATGATAACTTCAGTTCGGAATTTATCCCTTGGAAAGAATGTGGACATTATTGTCAATGAACTAGCAGCAGAAATCATGACTTTTGGGTATTTTCATTGAAAGACAAGATTATTTGATTTTGTAAAATGAATAGAAAATGTACCTGATGTCCAAATATAAGAAACAAAGCCAAGATTGCTAATATCTGTATAGCGTCTAGCAAGTGATCAGGCAATGCCATGTATTCTTTACCTATTTTCGAATCTGTGAGTTGAGTACTTTACTTTTCATGTTTGTTTTATAAGGTTTAACTTGTCAGGATCCATTTTGTTTTCTTAGAGTTTGAGGGCAATTGGAGAAAGAAATTCAATTTTGGTTGCTCATTCGTCAGAAGAAATACAAAAATGGAAAGACTGACATTTAATTAATCTAGGTGTGGCTCTTGTGAACTTTTGATAGGTTAGTTATTCAACAAAATATCCTGAATATGTTACTTAGAAAAAGGGTTTGATCAAGACAGTGTCATTATATCCAGTATATTATTACATAAAGATTATCTATCTTTCTCTCTTGCTGTGGGGATCTTCCATTCTGAACTTTTTAATTCACTGTTGGGTTTGCTGGCATCAGGGAGAGAAGAGTGGAATTGCTTGCAAAGTGGAGAGCTAAAGGTGGTGTTTTCTTGATAGGCTACTCTGCCTTTAGGAACTTATCTCTCGGAAAGAATGTGAAGGAACGAAATATGGCTAGAGAAATGTGTAGTGCCTTGCAGGTATTTTTGCCTTAACCATTCAACTCAATCTGTGCTTTGAATCACTCAAGACTAACCATGGATCGTGACATGGACACTTAAACTTTGCATTGATGAAATTTGCTTTTCTAATATCAGGATGGACCTGATATACTTGTTTGTGATGAAGCCCACATCATCAAGAACACCAGAGCTGAAACAACCCAGGCACTGAAACTCGTTAAGTGCCAGAGAAGGATAGCATTAACTGGATCACCTCTTCAGAACAATCTAATGGAGTATTATTGTGTAAGTTGGTTGAGATGATTAAAAATTCAGATTTTTTCTATCCACTGGTGTGCTTCTAATAGGATTTATATATCTGAAATAGATGGTTGATTTTGTAAGAGAAGGTTTTCTTGGCAGCAGCCACGAGTTTCGGAACCGGTAAGATTGTCTCTGGCATTTTTCTGGCTGGTTTCTCCTTTCCACTGGTTCCAGTACATCTTAATTGGGTTTTCTCATGCTCGCAGCTTCCAAAATCCTATAGAAAATGGACAACATACTAATTCAACGGTTGATGATGTAAAGATAATGAACCAAAGATCTCATATTCTCTATGAACAATTGAAAGGGTTTGTTCAAAGAATGGACATGAGTGTGGTGAAGAAAGACCTGCCACCTAAAACTGTATTTGTAGTGGCTGTAAAGCTCTCGCCATTACAGAGGAAATTGTACAAGAGATTCCTTGATGTGCATGGGTTCACAAATGGTAGGGCTTCAAATGAAAAGACGAGTAAGAGCTTTTTTGCTGGTTACCAGGCACTGGCTCAGGTTTGTTATTGATTATTATGTCTGTCGTGCTTGTTGTAAGAATGGGTGTGCACTTACAAATAATGATATCATGTCTTTTACACTCTGTTTGATGTTTTTTGAACATGCAAATAGAGATTGTGAAACTTGACCATGTGCATGTAACACTCATTAATGCAACTTAAAAGCAATGCCCTTGTCTGAAAGTCTGTAAAATTGATTTGATTTATCTAGACTTTGATTCCTTAAATTTTGGAAATTTTGTCTATTATTTCACAGTTATCTTTTACACAGTCAAAACCAAATTACCAAGTTTTTCCTCTCCATTCGTTTCTGTTGAAGAATATTTGTTGAAGTTTTTTTGGCACAGTAAATAGTTTTTCATTGTAAAAGAAAACTTAGAAAACCAAAATTGGCTCTTGTTCAATTTTAATATGCAACTTTGTGTTAACTACTAGGAAAAAATAACGATCAGCTTATGATAGGTAGAAGCAATGTTAATGGGATGTTTGGATCGTGATACATGGTTTGGTAATGTAATGCACACATTTATGCATTCGTGATACATAGGGTAGGTAGTATGCTAATTCATGGTTAGTAGTAGCCAATTAGTTGTTATTTTTTGACCAATTACCTTATTAAATTCTTCTGTCTTAAAAAAATATCATCCTTAATTGTTTTTTTTTCTTTCTAAAAAAAGCAATGCAGTATTCTTTTACCTTTTTCTGGAATGTTTTGGGTCTTTATTAAAATTTGGAAAATGAGTAAACAAGTTATAAGTAAATTATAGGAGTAATGAAACCAAAAAAAGGATTTAATATCTTGCCCATGGATTAGGATTGTAATAGTTTTTCACAATCTTTGCTTGCTATTTCTACCGTTTCCCCTTCAATTCTCTATTTTACAAAATTGGAAACAGTCTCTTCTCAAAGTGGGGCCTTAACTTGATGTTTAGAAAGAAAAAAAAGCAGTAGGGGAAAAATTATTTTTCTTTTTTCTAAACATTAGGAAGAGTCCCTAAATGTACCCCCATGTACCACGAATGTCATATGTGCTAATTATATTCTCGAATCCCGTACCATGACCTAAATGTTCCAGGAATCTGTTAATATTGTTGATGGGCATAACTCTTTCCTTGAAGATCTTAACTCAATGCACATTGTGAACCCTTTGCATGTCTCTGTTACTATATTTTTCTGCAAAAATAAGCAAAGATTCTTGTTAGTTTCTTGCATGTAAGATATTGATATAAAAAGTCATCAAATCTTATGTTCCAGATCTTGCACCACCCTCATCCATGAATGTACCATGATCTGGACCGTGCATTCCGAAACATAAAACATGATTGATTTTGTGAATCTGGTAACACTGGGAAGAAGATTGCAGTGAGCATTTAGAAAATACAGGGTGCATTTTTTGTATTTTCCTGCAAGGTTTAAAACAGGTGAAATAGAAATTTGCTACGTTGCGATGGTTATTAATGCAACAGAGTTTGTGGAAGGTTTAAGTGAATAGGATTCATGGGTGATAAGAATAGTATGTTGTATTATTTGCTACATTCCCTTGATAGAAATTTGCTACATTGCCATGATTATTGTTGTTGCGAGCTCATTTTGACTCCTGAAAGATTTCGTGAATAGTTGGTTCTTTTACTTGAAAAAAATTATCATCTAATGATTCCAGCAACAAAATATACTTATATTCAGATAATTATAATCCGGTACCTTTTGTCATTGTATTTGTTTGTAGCTTTAATGTCAAAAGGGAAGGCCGAATAAGTTTTCAATGATGCATGTGTAAATTAATTAATCTTTTTGTTCGCTGGTTTTAATGAACTTTTAATTGTTCATAGTAGATATGGAACCATCCTGGAATTTTGCAATTGAGGAAAGGGAGAGAATATGTTGGCAATGTTGAAAACTTTCTTGCAGATGACTGCTCTAGTGATGAAAATGTGGACTACAATACAATTGTCGAAGGTACTCCATTTCACCATTTTATCCATATTGCTTGCCAGTTTGACCCATCAGTAGTTGTGCATGCTAGATATATGATGGATGTATTGATTGATTGTGGTCGTGGTCAAAATGGTCTAGAAGACAGTAAATTTCATCAGTTAACCTTGAAGGGTTTTTTTTCCCCATCTTTGATGGAAAGTTAATCTTGGAGTTCAGTGTCATGTTTGCTATTATCCCAAACTATTACTGTGTTCAGAATGAGGCAATTCATCATACAGATTTTTTATTTTCAATATGCTGTGTCTTATTTGCTATATGCTGAACTATTACAGTGTTCAAAAGGATGCAATGATTCATAAAAGATAATTTCAAAATTTAATGTTTAGGGTCATATTACATATTCAAAAGGCACTTCAACTGTCCATCTTCTTCTCATTGTTTCTTGAAGATTAACCTCGTAGGCTGCAGTATACGGAGTTTCTAGACACTAGAAACCACCAGTGCAAAGCACAAATAATGCATTTCAAGAATTGCAGAATCAAACCTGTAACCACCTATTCAGATCATACATAAGTGTGTATAATCTGATTACACATAAAAAAAATATGATACGACATTAGCAGTGGCAAATCTCTTTCACCATGAAATTTCTCTAATGTCCTTTTAGCCTTCATGCATGGCTGAGCTGCTTGCACACTAACTTGGACAATTAAATTGGGAAATTCATTCTCTGCAATTTTAGGGTGAGATGTACTGGCCTGGATTGCTACTTTGATGTTGAAATGTGATGCGGCGTATAGCGTGGTTAAAAGTTAGGGTTCTCAAGCTCTAAGGTTACAGATCTAAGATGTAGAGAAATTTAGAGAAAACTCCCTAGTGTTTTATTAGAAGTCTTAAATCTTAATAATAATCTTCTTCTCAAAATAAACTAGCATCGCTATTTATATTAGTCCTAAAATCCTTTAGGAGAAATGATTTTTCGTGAAAACTTACCTAATTAATATAATCCATCTAGCATTAGGATTTTTAAATAGTAAAATATTAATTACATTAAAAGTTCTAAGTTAAATAGGAAAAATAATCCAAATACAATAAGGTAAATAAAGGCAATACCGCACAATAAATTCCGAGCTTTATTTGAAGGTCTTCCTAATCTTCAAACATCATGAAATTTTAACTCAATAGGAAATAGTGCCTTTACAATCTTTTGTTAAAATTGCAGTTCAATTCAACGATTGAATTAAAAGTTATGTTTGGTCTACCAAACTATATATTGGACTTTTCTTAAACTCCTTAAAACTTAAAAATCTTAACAACTAATAAAATAATGCAATAAATATTTTTATGCCAAGAATATATAAAAAATTTCCCCACGCTATTCCCCTTTACTTCTGAAAAACTTGTCCTCGAGTTATTTGTCAAAAATTGAACCTGATCACTCCAAAGAAAAAGATATTTCGAATATAACATTGTAGCTAGTCTATTCACGAAGTTGCATGTCTTTGACATCTGAACTTCAAAATTTAATTTATGATGTATACACGCGAAAGAAAAATCCATATCTAATGTTATATTTTTTGTTTCTACGAAGTCCACTTATAGTTCCTTCCCACATTCTTTTACTTAAAACTTGAGTTCATTATCATCTTTGACTTCCAATACTTTAACTGTTGTATGCAAAGGAACACCAAGATAATCTTCCATAATATCTCTGGAAGAATTATCAGGAATTATAATGTCCTTGTTTGCAAGATTTTCATCCATGATTGAAAGGTCATCATATGCCATTGGCTTCTCTAATTTAAGGTCAAACGACTGAAAGTATTTGTCAGCACCCTTTTGGTCACATTATCTTCAATATGATTTGATAACATTGAAATTTTGCTTTCACCAAACTTCTCCCTGTTTTTCCTCGTCTTTTGAGAAGGTTGAATATAAAGCAAATAATAATAATTAATTTGCTTATGTCCTCAATGTCAAATATCTTCATAATCTCGTATAAGTTCCAAAATTAATGATTGTTTTAAACCTTGCCAAGATAAAATTAAAGGCATACCAATATGAGCACTAAAGTTTAAATATTCGAATCACCATTCTTCAGCACCATAAGAAAGTTTGTTTACGACAAGTCTTACTTTTTGATGACAAGGAACCTTGTTGAAATAAAAATAAGTTTCTAACTTTGCCAACCACTTGATAAATCTTTTCTTCGAAAATCTCCCATCATAGAATAGAATCTTATCTAATTTAGGTATAGATCTGGGGTTTTGCCTGCCTCAAGGTAAGTGTCTAAGCAAATTCCTCACCTTTTCACGATTATTGTTTGCTTTACCCATTAGTCGAGCTAGATCTGATGTGGTTTGCTTTAAACCTATGTTCCAAACGATCTAGTTTTTGCTCCTGAGCCCGCGCAACGCCTCAGAGGGCCTTCACTCCTGCATCGAGGAGTGGGTTGCTATCGTTTCCGTCCATCAAAGAGGCCAATCTACTCTGATACCAATTGACGTGGCATATAGTGTGGTTAAAAGCTAGGGTTCTCAAGCCCTAAGGTTATAGACTTAAATTGTAGAAAAATTTAGAGAAAACTCTTTGATGTTTTATTAAAAGTCTTAATAATAATATTCTTCTCAAAATAAACTAGACACTTTTATTTATATCAGTCCTTAGAGATTTTTTATGGGAAATGATTTCTAATTAAAACTAAAATAATTTATCGGAAAGGATTTCTAATCAATACTAATTAATAGAATCCATTTAGCATTATGATTCCTAAATAGTAAAATACTAATTAAACTAAAAATTCTAAGCTAAATCTTGAGTCTTATTTGAAGGTCTTCTCGATCTCCAATTATCATGAAATTTAAACTCAATAAGAAACAAGGCCTTCAAAATCTTTTGTTAAAATTGCAGCTCGATCAAACGGTCGGATTAAAAGCTTGCTTGATTTTACCAAACTGTGTCTTGAACGCTTTTTAAACTCCACAAAACCTAAAAATCTTAACCACTAATGAAATAATACAATAAATATTACCATGCCAAGAATATGAAAAAAATTTCCTCATGTCAAAATGTTAGTCCATTATTATGTTATTAGCGGGTAACATTGTTGTGGGAGCAGATTGAAATCAATTTTTTATGGTTATTAAATTCCCAAAACAATGCCCGTTGGCCTGAATCACCACCTTCATAAGGTTAAGCAAAGAGATACAAAACATGCAGAACTAACTAGCACTTGGGAGATCTAAATGCTTCTGCAGTCGTTATTTTGTATAGCTGCATAGATATTCTCAAGACATTGTTCTAACATGGTACTTTTGTTGATACTTCATGCTTGTGTTAAGAATGCATGGATATCGTTCTTCTTCTCCACCTGGACCCATGTTAGTTATGCTTGTGATGAGTCTATTATTGATTGCTTTTTGTGCTTGCAGAGAAGTCAAGGAATCCAAATGATTTTATTCAAGGGAAAAACGATGATGGATTCTTTCAAAAGGTACGAACATAAACAAATGCTGAATGATTATTATTCTTTACTCAAATTTTCTGAAATTACTGAATTCCCACCATCTTGTTGATATGTAACATGTTTTTCTTTGTTTCCCCCTTTCCAGGATTGGTGGAATGATCTTCTACTTGAAAATAATTATAAAGAGGTTGATTACAGCGGCAAAATGGTATTGCTGCTTGACATTTTAGTCATGTCTTCTGATGTGGGTGATAAGACGTTGGTTTTTACCCAGAGCATACCCACTTTAGATCTGATAGAGCTTTATCTTTCAAGATTACCTCGACTTGGAAAAAAGGGAAAGTTTTGGAGAAAAGGAAAAGACTGGTATAGGTGCGCATATATAGCTGTCAACTGCTTTCACTCATGGGTTTTCTGCTTTTTCATGATATAGATTTGAAGTTCTTGATTTGGACTTGAAATGCCTTCATAATTGCAACAAGAAGAATCATAGTTTACTTCCTCTCTTCTGTCCTCAACAGGCTAGATGGAAGAACAGAGAGCTCTGAAAGACAGAGGTTGGTTGAGAGGTTCAATGATCCCAAGAATAAACGGGTCAAGTGTACTTTGATTTCTACCAGGGCTGGTTCTCTTGGGATTAATCTCTATGCTGCTAACCGGGTGGTTATTGTTGATGGCTCTTGGAATCCAACGTATGATCTTCAGGCCATATATCGGGCTTGGAGGTGGGTTCCGCTAATTTTTTTTAATTCTACTGAAACATGTCCTCTTATGTCTTGATTGAACCTAACATTTACCATTTTTCAGGTATGGCCAGACTAAGCCAGTGTTTGCTTACAGATTAATGGCACATGGAACCATGGAAGAAAAAATCTATAAGCGTCAGGTGATAGAATAACATCTTGTAGTGTTAAATTGGCCTGATCTCTGAAAGCAATTTTAATGAAGAGAATGATTTAATCAGGTAACAAAGGAGGGACTTGCTGCAAGGGTGGTTGATAGACAACAAGTATATAGGACTATCTCCAGAGAAGAAATGTTGCATCTTTTTGAATTTGGTGATGATGAAAACTCAGACACACTAATTGACATTGGCCAAGAGTATAGACAGGCAGATACCAGGAATATTTCTAGCCAAACCGCAAATTCTTTGAAACAGAATGCGTCTCGTTCTCATGGAAGCTGTGCTTCTGATAAGGTGATGGAAAGCTTGGTTGGCAAGCACCGTCAGAGGTGGGGTTATTATTTTATTTTTTATATAAAAAGAACTAATAATTTCTTAGCTTCAATCCTTTTTGGATGCTTACCTTCAACTCTGGAATATGGAACAAGGATCTAGGACTGTCTGATTGAGTATATTTGTAACTGATTTTTTATGTGCAATCTGTATGTTAACATGCCATTGTCTTAATTCTTTCAGCAATTGGAGTGGATTTTTGAATCACTCGATAAAATAGTAACTTTTCCTTTCTAGTGGTATTCTCAATCATATATATATTTCGCTTAATTAAAGCATAGTGTCTGATGTGCTTCCTCGTCTTTAGGTGGATTTTCGATTACCATGAACATGAGACTCTTTTGCAAGAGAATGAAGAGGAAAAACTAACAAAGGAGGAGCAAGACATGGCTTGGGAAGTATATAAGAGATCATTAGAATGGGAAGAAGTGCAGCGAGTTTCCCTTGATGATTCCACTTTTGAGCGAAAGCCACCCATGTCAAATGGTGCATCTTCTGCCCCAGATGCAAGCAGCATACCTGTGCCAAGCATGGCCCGTCCTGCATCTGAGGCTTCCAATGGAGCACCTTCCCAGAGCATTTTAAGGAGTCGTATGGTGCAGCGGAAATGTACTAATCTCTCTCATTTGCTGACCCTTAGAAGTCAGGGAACGAAAGCTGGGTGCACTACTATATGTGGGGAATGTGCCCAGGAGATAAGCTGGGAAGATCTGAAACGGGAGGGTAAGGCAGCACGGTAAAGACACCATCCCCTGTATTTTGTTCATATACACTATATCTAGTGTAATCTATTTTGATAGTAAAGGGAAGCAGCTGAAAGTTTAAATTCATTTGTTTTGGTAGTAATATTGGCGGGCTCATTCTGGCTAATCTTTCCTGTCTGTTTTTGTTATTGAAGGGAGGGGGTTGTACAGAGATAATGGGATTTTGGGATGGTTGTAGATAAATTGGAGGGAAAGTGTAAATCTCAACTCATATGATCCCTTTTTGATGTAGTTATTGTTACGGAAGCTGTTATCGTCAAGATGTAATTCTACTAATCCTTTCAAGATATGGAGATACATGTTCCTTTGTGTTCTTTTCAAATGCGCAACTTAGATTACTGTGCAAGGGCCTCGGTAACCATGCACTGATTACATCTCAGTATTAGGATTAGCTTGTTTTCTTGATCATGGTTATTCACGACATGCATGTGATGAAAAACATCTGTCAATCTAGAGTTTAGCATGATGGGTCAAGCTAGTAACTCGTCGACTCAAGGCATGTTAGAACTGGTTCTTTTTATATGTATATAAAAAAAATCATAGCTTGGGTTGATTCACCGTCTTGGAGGTCAACTAGTTGAATTAGGTTAGGTTGATTCAAGAGTTGGGTAATTGTGATTTTTTCTTGGGTTCCCACGCACTACTTTTCTTCTAGTGTTTTGAGTTTTGACAATTAGAGAAGTGTATTTTGCTTTGATCTCGTTGAAATGTTTGTATATTTATGAATAGAACTGACGATATTTCACTACCAAATTTTTAATGTAGACTTGATTGAGCTTGTATATACGATTTCTTGAATATTGTTATTCTTTTCAAAATCAACACCTTTCATGAATAATATCAACATTGATGTGGGGAACCCTAACGGTAGATCCTAAAAAAAAGTTTTGGTAGAGAATGCATGAGAGGTTCATCGGTGAGAGAGAGGAGAAGGGAGAAGAGGGAGAGATGTTTGATCCTGTGTGAATTAAGACAAAAAAAATATTTAGCATTTAATTGACATGTTCATAGCTTAAAGTCATTTTCAGCACAATATTAAGTCATATTCAAGACTGATTCCATTTTATTTGAATTAAAACAAAATTATAGATTATTTTATAAGGATATATCTTACTCCATTAAGGATAGATTGTTAGATATAGATTTGGTTTTTTGACCTTCTTTATTTATTTTTAATTCGTAAATGTATCTTATTAAGACTAAATTCCTTTCTAATCAGTTCTTAAACAGGCCACCCACATCTAAACTAGTGTGTGTGTGTGTATATATATATATATATATTTGTTAGTTATTCTAATTGAACTATAACTAGGTTTTATGCTTGCGTGATACCTGGAGAAAATTTCAAAAATAGTTTTTATTTAGCTCTATGATAATTAAGATAAATATCCGTAAGAGTTTAAAGGAAAAAATATATTTTTTTAAGTCAAAGTCTCCCTTCTTTATTTATGTATTTTTCTTGTTTTGATGGGAATTTCTTCTTCTTCTTTTTTAATAAGAACCCACGGTAGTTAAAAATAAATAATCATAATAATCTCAATAATTTAAATTGAGGACAAAATGTTTTTTACATAAAAATCTCATTTCTTTATTAATTTGTTTTGATAAAAACATATTTTTTTTATTTATTCTTAGCATATTTGTTTTAAACAAAAAAATCACTTCTTCATTTTTTTATATGTTTGTATAAAAAAATAAAAAGAACATTTAATTCGTGAGAACTAATATCTATTTTATTTTCATTAAATATTCATATGCAAATTTGTTTTATAATTTGTTGAATATTATGCTTATATATAATTATTAATAAAGTTATTACAAATATAATCATAAAAATATCTAATATTATTTAAAAGCATGGCATAATTGAGTGATTGTTTAAATAGTATTGTAATTGTTAATTTAAAGAAGAATTTATTTTAAATTAAAAAATTGCTTCTAGGCTAGGAACCCCGTAAAAAAAAACTAAGGTGTGTAGGAGTTGAAACATCAAATTCTTGACCTGAGTTTTATTTTAAATTTTTTTTTATTAAAATAATATTGTTTCAAGTTTTTATTTTGAAAAAAAAAATTATATATTAGATTGTGGAGAATGAATAGTAAATATATGTTAAATTTCTTGAGAATAAATATTTCGGCAATAGTTGTTTATATATATATATATATATAAAAGTTGGGCCAAATAAAGAAAAGAAGAAGAAAATTAGGCTTGTATTAGATTTGGTTTAGAGGTTAAACTTTGCAATAAACTTCATTAACATTCAGCTCAGACCTTAGTGATCTTGGTATTGGAGGTTTAATTTTGTATATATTTATGAAAAACATAGCTTAATTCTAAGCATAAATCTCCCATAAGAAATTATCTAGGCAATCAATGCCTTAATTAACATATAATTGGTGTTAAGAGTCATCAGCATCATAAATGAAGAGATGGGATAAGACACTTTTCTGATCCCAAGCTTCAAAATTTACCAACCAAAACACATTGAAGTGCTTGAAATGACTAGATCAGCATGGCTTGGATTATTTTATGTTTTCTAGACAATCAAACTCTCAAACAAAACAAGAAATGGATAGTTTATGGTGGTGCTGCCTTCTCTTTTGGCAAAATTTATTTAACAAAATCATGATGAGGGAGAGAATTATTGACCTTTTTATATGCGGGGGGACATTACAGCCTATAGCCTTGAAGCTACCATAAAGCCCAAATTATTTTGGTGGATGAGAAAAAATGGCCTCACCTCATTTCTTGTTGTGCATTAAGGTGCCTCTTTTAGGCCCTTTTCTTGCCTTCGTTTTCTTCTCAGGCTTGCGTGGAGGAGGAGGAGGAGGCGGTACGTAGACCAGAGACTCTTGATCACTGACTGAGGTACGTAGATAACAGGAAGGAGGAGGTGAAGTGAGTGGAAGGGAAGACAATGGATGAAACCCTGAAGCATTCTTTTCTACCCACATAGAAGCACCATATAGTCTACATGGAGGAGGTGAAAGGTGAGTATCAAGAATGATTATACCATTCTTGATCAACTGTTTTCTATGAAAATTTCTATGACAACCACAAGCTTCACAGATGAAAGCTTCTTTAGTACCTTGATCACCTTTCGGAGTGAACTCTCCACAACCATCAACAGCAGAGCCACCAGTCAACATGGCATGGTTACGCCAACACTCTCTATACTCGGTGATTGTTCTTGATTCTTCATTGGGTGGCCTGGATTTTGAATCAGCATTAGCCATAAGAGAGAGTTTGGAGGGAGGAGGGCTGGAGGGGCAGCTAGCTGTGTTAATATGTTAGCTTTTTTCTACGTTACTTGCAAACTGTCATAACTTATAGTTGTAGAGTGTACTTGCTTTCATTTGTCTACATTATGTGTGGTTGGTGCTACTGGCTGCATGGTTTAGAAAAGGGGAAGGTTTGGTGAGGGACAAAGGAATCAAGATGCATCTGTCAAGATCATTGAGAGATAGCTTTTGAAAATTTCTTTGGTTTAATTTTGCAAGCTGTTAGAAGGGATCATCAACTTGCGGTGTTAAATTTATAAACACCACCCAGCATTGGTGCATTTATTTCCCTCTCATTAAGGCTTTCTTTGACAATGCAGCAATCTGTCACTGTAAATCAATTTATACTCGAGCATGCAAGGGTTCTTAGGAGAAGCAAAACAAGCCAAGCAGAGAATACTGGAAATGATGTTCAAGTTCAACAACAGGCTGCGATTATCTATCCTGCCAAAACACAGCAATAAAGATATTTCCAAATATATATACTAATAGGCTGCGATCCTCATCTTTATCCATTGCAGCAAACAGGTTTGCAAATATATATAATAACAAGCATGGACAATTAGAAAAAACCTTACAAGCACCATGACTTGTTTCAAGTTATTTCCAACATTTGTTTTGGCTAAGAAGAGATGGACACGCTCTCATTATCATCTCATAAATATGATTGACTGTCCACAGAGCTAAGATGGCAGACTTTGCCATTGCCATTCTTCTTCTTGTTATTACGCCCACCCCAAGTAATGGAAATTTCACATCCGAAACCGAAACATGTAAACAACCCCCCACCTTCTGTCCTCCGTCTATGCTTCTTACGTCTACTTTTCGATTGCATCTTTCGAAGATCACTATCATGAATTGGAGGAAGTTCAGTTCTCCATCTCTCGAGTTTTGTTCTTAGGCCTTCGATACTATCATTTTCGGTCCAATCCTCAACAACTGAGCTCCTTGCGCCATCTGTATCGTGTTGAACAGCATTTGCTGGTGTTTTAATCAATCCTTTAGCAATTGCTGCTGCTACAACAGATGCGGAAGGCCCCACATCAGAGCAAAGTGATCCATTGATCATGCTACCATTGGCGCCATTTCCATTTCCATTTCCATTGCCATTGCCATTGCCATTGCCATTGCCATTATCTCGTTTCACCACCGAAGAATTAATCAACGAGCCACCAAGTGACCTGACACCACTCTCTTTTATGCCAGATTTATCAGAGATGGTCTGGTCAGTTTGGTCACTCTGCGTGCGACGCAACTTTGCACTCTTTTCTTCAAGGCTTTGACCGATGGTTTTCGCATCAATGAGGTCATCGAAGCCTACTGCTGACACACTAAGTTCAGTGTATAAAGGCATGCTGCGCATTGTAGTGTCCAGCAGCTGCACCCCCAAGTTGAGGATACCTTGAGGCCGTCCTGATGGGCGACGAACCTGAAGCGCAACGAAGCGCATTTTGTTGTTGTTGTTATGGGAAGGAAACAAGTTGCTTATCAGAACATTTACAGATCCAATCTGAACATCGCGTAGCCATGCTGCAGCGTAGACTTCAATCATGATAGAAGAGTTTTCAGCATTTATGAATGTGTCATCAACGCGGAACACAAACTTTTCATTCCATTGAGGATTGGTGTGGCCATTTTGGTCAACCTTGGTAGACAGTTTCCTTCCTGGATGCACCCAAACTATTGCATAGGTACGCATAGATTTGGATACAGGAGCCAGATCTTGGCCTGATATAACATTGATTTCTAAAAGCTGAAAAGGATGCGCATTATAAGTCATGTTGCTTGATTACTATGGCGATCGTGGGGCTAGTGTTGGCTGGGGGCAGCAACGGTGGCCTCTTCTCTAAACTTGCTCTGCGCCAGATTAGAAGGGACACAATGATCATGGATGAAATTGGAGAAACAATTGAAGGAGTTTTGTTGGGTTGAGATTCATGGGATGCAGCGAAATGAAAGGGGAATGTGGTTGTGTAAGTCTATTTTTAGACCTTGATTGTGTTACACTGTGACTAAGAAATGCTTGCGAGTTTGGCTCCCTCTCCAAAACATTTAGACAACAATTCTGACCATTTTTTATCAGTCAATGATGAATAGCTAAAAACAGTAAAATAATTCAGCCTGAAGTGCTCAGAACTTTCTAACCCCCCCATATTTAACGAAAAGTTAAAACAAGAGGTGCCATATTTATCACCAAAGAAAACTATCTGTCCGTTGCTCATCTGAGTCAATGACAGTTCAGCTTAATTTTCAATCTTCTGGACCATTTGATGGACATTAAAACTCCATATTTAACAAATCTAAGATAAAACCTGATTTGAAGCATGTGATCATTTCTATTTTATACTCATCATGCAGGTCCTTGTTTAGCAGAACCTTTTACTTGGTGCAAGACATGGCTTGGGAAGTATATAAGAGATCATTAGGATGGGAAGAAGAGCAGTGTGTTTCCCTCATGAGTCTAAATTTGAGTGAAAACCACCCATATCAAATGGGGCCCATTTTGCTCTAGACGGGCTGATAACAGCAGACTGGCTACCTGTGTCAAGCATCCCCCATATCTGAAACTTCCTACCTTGCTACTTCCGAAGGCATTGCAAGGAAAGCTAAAGAACATTGCCCCACGTTTCTGTTCATGTTTTGAACATCTGATGTAATCGAGTTTGCTTCTAAAGAGAAGCAGCAGCTAGCTCAAATTCTTTCCTTTTGGCGGTAATGTTTGTCGCCACGTTCCTGCCCATTGACTAATGTTTTTGACTCCTGTGGTAGTGGTGGTTATACCAGAGAGAAGTAGGGTTGTGTAAATCTGAGGTCATGACACGACCCTTTGTGATGTAATTGTTATGAAAGTTATTTTAGTAAAATATTCCACGAATTTCTAACACTAATCCTGTCGAAAAACAAGTCTCAACACTTTCCCTTCCCAAATACATTCATCCGATGTAGTAAAGTTTAGACTGGCTTATGATTGAGGTGGGGTTACCTTTCAAACTTCAGTGTGGTAAACCTTTCTTTTCATAGACATGGCAAGGTTAATGTGATAAAATACATCCATCATCTTCACAATCATAACTAACAAGTGCATAGCACGGTATCACTAAATTTACTGGTCCCCACTCCCCGGACCCCTTTCACATAGGGATTGACAAATTCTTCACATTTCGTGGAAAATGACACTCCATGATCAAACCTGGCTGCACCTCAACACATTTTTTGCTGCCTCTACATTTTACAAAGAATACCCTACAGGTAGCAAGTTGCCATCAGAAGGTAAATCACACACTGGAAGGTAATGAGTGGACTTCATTACATTGAAGGCAAAAACTAAATCTTTCTTGCCTTTGTCACAAGCAAAGCGTGCTAATAGTGAAGTGCTGTGGAAAACGTCGCCAGGTGACGCATTCTGCAAATGCAAACGCTATCCCTCTGCGAACCCTCTATCAACAAGTATAGACAAAGAATAGCAGGAAGGCTAGTAAGCCAACAAGTCTTTGTATGGCCCTTGGCTAGCATATTTCATCTCCCACCCAGTTATATTTTTCCTTCGGTCCAGATGGCCCCTCCTCGCCATAAAGCTCTGTTGGAAACAAGTCAACGAGGTTCTCCACTGAAAATCGAACAAAAAATGGGAGATGATCAAGTATCTTATCTATTTCAGATCGCGAATCATACACAATGGTTGGGCCCCATTCTCTCATATACTGCAACCAGCATGGTTCTGTAACAACTCCATCGCCAAGATATTCAGCTGCAACAAGTTGATACTTTAAGCTCGAATCCACATAATATTTGCTCCGAGCAACATCATTTCTCACTCCAATTCCAAGCTTTGTTGATCCTTGAAGGTAAGTCCCAGGGTGTGGGAAACTAGCATGACCATGTTTTGAGGAGTAAACAACTGGCCTGTTACCTTCAATGAATTCCAAATCTGAAGCATCCACCCATCGACCCCCACTGTGTTCTGAGAAGAAGACTTGCCATAGTTCTCCAGTGAAGTTGCTTACACGAAGGGTGTAGTGCTCCCAGTCACCCACATGTTGTCCTATCTTGGTCATTGGTATAGTCATAAGACCAATTTTAAGGGTGGCTGGTCCATTGAAAGGACAAAATATCCACATAGCAATGTCAGTAAAAGTCCCCCCAAATGCTGGCTTTGCATGAACATAAAGCTCAGCACTCTCTAAATCTCCGGCTATGACATCATTTCTGGCAGCATCATCAACTGGCAAATCTATCCAAAATTCACCATCATTTTCCCCTCCACTGGGCAAGTTTGAGCCCCTAAGATCAATAGGTTCACACTTCTGCCCGCAATCTTGGTACAGAAGAGCTCCATTTTTGAAGAACCATTGCACTGACGAGGGCAAGCAATCTTCGTCCGGATGGAAAAACACAGTAGGGCCATAATGCTTAATTAGTGCATGAACCTGGTCCAGATTTGGCATTGCAGGCTGAGAGTGGTCAAGATTCTTCAAGCATGCAATATCTATTAGTACCTCATCAGAACTCAAGTAAGCATTGCAGTAGAATGTCCCAACAGAAACACCTTTAGCAAACATTCCCCTTCTGTGGGGTCTTGTGTTCCAGACCTCAAACGGATTGGAAGATTTTGAATCCGAGGAAATTATTTGATCGCTGGTTTCACATCTTTCAGTAAGATCAGCTCGAACACATCTAACTTCTTCAACTTTAGGCTCCTCTGGATTTTTAGTGACCACAATGCCCATAGCCTTGTAACCTTCTGGGGGATTTGGCAGCCAAAAGTAACCACCACCACCATTCTTCTCTGAATTCGAACCCCAAATCAAGGAGTAGTTAAGCGGCTTTCTAAGAGGAGAGTCTACCTCTGAGTCATGGATATGGCCAACTTCAGGCTTGTGGGCATTGGAGTCACAACCTACAAGAACGTATCCTCTCAGAGGCTGGTCATTGGACTGACAATAGTAACCAAGGCAGTGAAAACCTTCAGGGATCCCAACAGGCCGATAAAATGATACCCCTTTTGATTTTCCACGTAGTAGACCACAGCTCCAAACACTCTCAAATTTGGTAATCTTGGCGACTTCTATTTCTCCTAAATTTATTCTTCCAGCAGCGAATCCTTGACCTGAGAAAATGAATGCGTTATCATTTCTACTTACAAACAGATATTCTAAGATTCCAGAAAGTATGTAGAGTAAAACAATATTTAGCATAGCTGCAGTAAATATGAATTACGAATTTATGCATTGATTAAACCTACAAGAATTGTTTATTTCAATTTAAATGAGTTGAGAAAACATGCAACAACACTTCAACTTACCTCTTTTTTAAAATAATAATAAAAAGTTTAGAAAAAGAATAGCTATCCATTCATAATTAATTCAATAAAAAAAGAATCTAGCAATTCCATGTTTTGAAAGTTTCGAGCAAGCTTCAACTTTCAAGGCATTCCAGGTTATCAAAGCTTTGACCCAAGTTCAAGCATGTGCCAGATAAACTTATCCATAATAACAAAAGAATAATAATGTCAGATCACGATTCTAGCTCTAATCCTTATAATCCTTAGACTAAGTATAATTACATTCCTTCACATGGTAATCAAGTTGCTAGGTAATTGTTTGATACATGTAACTGGCTAGATATAAAAAGAAACAATTGAGAGGAAAACAAAAGGGAAACTTCTGAGTTCTGACTGGAAGGAAGAAAAAAAAAAAGAGGAAACTTCAGAGGTTTACAAAAGGTTTAGGCATTTAGCACACAAAGTTGACCACTGGTGAAACAATGAAAGACTGCAAACTGAGTCAAAAATCAGAAGAAAGAAAGGATCACCAAAAAAAAAAAAAAACAGGGAGAGTAAGGCATATACAAAGCATATTCCGATCATCAATTAACAGTTTAACACCCAAAACCATAATTAATTAGCCAAAAAAATAGAAATGAAGAGTTGATATCGCTTCCTAGAGAAACATAGTCAAACGAATAGCTCATCTTTTTTTAAAAAAAGAACAAGAAAAGAAAGTAGCTTGTGTATGGAAGTATTGATACCTTGAGGCCATATAGGAAGAGGTGCAGGCAAAGAGAAAGGTTGAGGGTCTGGCAAGTAGAAATCATCATCATAAAAATCTTGGTTGCTCCAACAAAAGCACTCACAGTACCCACCAAACATATCTTGTTTCCTTTTTCAAGTAGTCTTGTTCAACTTCTTACAACTAAACCAACAGCTCTTTCTCCAACAAGATTCTCAAAAACCCACCAACACCCACAATTTGTTTTGATCTTTCGCCTCTTGATCCAGTAGTCTCTCTTTCTAAAAACCACTGTGCTTGTGTATCCAAGAGAAAACAGAGAAAGAAAGAGAGGCAGGGTCTGGGGCCTTCGAAAACTCTCTCTCACCCTCAAAGAAGCATTTAAAAAACTGACCCGTGATTGAATTTATTAAAGCGAGAGAGAGAGAGAGTCTTTAATTCGTCTTGGAGAAGAGGAGGAGAGCGGTTGAGTTGAGTGAAAGGAGAGGAAGTTGATGTCTTGATTATGTTCGTGGTCTTGCCTCCTAACCTTTGTTTGTTGGGTTTTGGGTTAGGTTCCCTTTTCTATTTTTTTGGAGGGTAGCATTTCTGTTTCTTTTCGTTTTAGTTAACTGTAACTTAGTCCTTATAGTTTATTAAAAATAATTAATTAGTCCTTATAATATAAAAAATAATTAATAGTCCTTTTGACCGAACCAATGTTAATTGTCCTCGTTAGAACGTGGTTGTTTTGAGTAAAACATTTAATATATAAAAATTGTCTTACATGAAAAATATATTAGAATAAGTAATGATTTAAAAAAATTAGTGATAATAAATTAATGATAACGATGTATTTATTATGATATCTTAATAATCGTGATATTAAAGATAAATATAATGATAGTGGTGATTGTGATAATAACTGAGTTGTGATGATAATAAAAATGGATTAATAATAGTAGCGAAGATAATGATGATGGAAATGAGTAGGGGAGGCTGATAGGACCTGAGCCCGTGCAAAAAAAAAAGATAATTCAAATTTTTCCTTGAACAATTTAAAATTTTAAGGCCAAAACTTGTAAAATTTATGTTTCGACCTCAAGAAATTGGTTGTGACGTTATAGTGATAATGATTAAAATAGTAGGATAATATTGTAAATAAATTATTATTTATTAAATAATTTCCATAATTTTATAAGTTAAAAATATTTTTCAATAAATAAATTGAGTTTAGAGAGTAACTGAAATATTTTACAATAAAAACACTAAAAAATCATGAAAAATATCCTCTTAAAAATTCTTTCACGTGAAACAAATGTGTTTTCTTAATTGGTTTTTTTTATATTTTTCAGAACACTTTGTTGTCAAAGTTTTTCATCTTACTTACATCTCTTTTCTTATTTCATTTTTCAATAAATAAATTTAAAAAATATAAAATTGATAAAATGAGGACTAATCGATCGGTTTTACTAAACAATGAGGACTGGGTTGTACTTTACTCTCTCTTCCCCTTTCCTTATCTTCGAACAGAGCACGGTCCCTAAACTTTGAAGAATACGGAGTAGTAGTGCTTGCTCTCCTACTCTCCTTCTTTAGAGCGTGATGTTTAGTCTATTGCCTCCTTTCCTCCTTAATTTATTTTTATTTTAATATCTACTACATTGCAAGTCATATATTACAAGTAATATTGCTTTACTTTTTCAAGTTTCCTAATTCAATAAAAACCTAGAAAACATATAAATTTTATGAACTTAATTCTATCTTTTTTGCATCTAGTCTATTTATCTTCTTCACATTTTCTTATTTTTTATTTTTGAATAGCTTGTTTGGGAGTGTAGTTGCGATTGTTTTTCAAAATGTTTTTCACTAAAAAATGTATCAAAATAATATATTTTTTTATTTTTTAAAAATTATTTTTGATATTAGTGCATCAAAATGATCTAAAAACACCAAAAAATATTAATTTAAAGTAAAGAAAAAATATAAAAATTTTAAATTTTTTTAAAAACGCTTTTGAAATACAAAAACAAACCGCGCAAAGATATCTCAAAGTTATTCTAATGATACATTCAAACTCTTATATTTATTTTATTATCTATTTGTTAACTTGCATTTTGTTATGTTCTTTATTTTTTATTTTTTTTATTTTTTTTATTTTTTAAAAATATGTTATAAAATGAAGGGTCAAAAATTGATTACAACAAACACATTAAGAAATTTACAATAAAAATCATTATACAATTAAAAAAATTAAATTAAATAATTATACTTTAATTCATTCAATTAATTGTACTTGATCATACTATTGAGGCCATGAGATCCTTAAATAATATGGATAATCCACATTAATACACTGCTACACTTTAGGCGCGTGTTTCAAGCAGGCCAGCAAGGGTATGCTACGTGTTACGCACGCGCTTAGGATGCGTGGATGTACACTTTAACGTGTGTTCTTCGCATCTTTTGCACACCAAAAAAATATGCCTCGGAGAGAAATTAGAGAGAGCTACGTGTATCATAACTATGGTGCTACATCTTTCCCTATCCACGTAGCAGTGACTCCTATTTGTCCCTTTGTATATTATTTAACACAGTGAAGAAGTCTCTTGAAATTTCGAGGGGCACAAAAATGAGATGAAATTTGGAAAAAAAAATCAAGCAATGAAAACCAATAAATATTTAGTTGTGAAGAATTAAATTGAATTTTTTTTAATAAAAAAAAACAGAAAAAGGGCTAGGCGCTAAGTCTAGGGCAACTCACATCTCTAGGTCTGTTTATTTTTTTATGAGACGAGCTATGCGTCGACTGTTTTCTCATGATCAAAAATTTATTTTAATTGTTTTTTTTACCCAAAATACATACAAAACAACTTACATGCTTATAAAAATTACTTATTCCTTCAAACAATCTAAAAATTAATTCATAGTGAAATATTTATTATAATTCCACAATGCAAAAGTTACATTGTTTATGCCACACCTTTTATATTTTCTTATAATTATAATAATAAAAGGAAATTTTAGATATATTTTGTCCAAAATACTTTATTGATATGTTGAAAAAATAAAATTATAACCTTGAAGGGTGTAACTCAACTGGTCAGGTTCTAGATTTACTTCCTAGAGGTCACTGGTTCGAGTCTCGTAAATCTAAGGGCCACTGGAGACTTATATGATCGTTAATTTCAAGGCTCGTGGGATTAGTTGAGGTGCGCGCAAGCTGACCCGGACACCTACATTAATTAAAAAAAAATTCTAGTAAAAAACAAAATTGGTTATCATTCATCAACTTTTAAATCCGAACATCATCAATATATGAAGGGCTGGAATTAAATAAGAATTTTGATGTATAGAGTTAAAATGCGATATTATTTTAATAGAAGGATATAATAACATATTCTCTACTAAGTAGAAAGGGACCGCCTGCCTATAATGATGCTTGAAAATAGATTATTCAGGCAAATGGTAGTCGATGATTGTCTGATGATCCAACATTCCTTCTCGTGTCCTGCACAAAGTTAGGTGTCCTTGCTAGGTTTTTTCTGTCTCTTGTAAACCTTCAAATCATTGCCTTCTTCATCTCCTGTTTGGAATTATGTTATTAGGTCAATTTTTTTTAAAAAAAAATTATATTTTTATATTTTTAGATTGATTTAAAGTTGTTGATATCAAAAATAATTTTTTTAAAATAAAAAATATTATTTTAATATATTTATAAAAACACACTTTTAAAAAAACTATTACATAAATACCCAGCTACTCCATCTTTACTATGGATTAATGCCTTTTCAAACACTTAAAATATTTCTCTGAAAAAAAAAATTATTAATGTTGATATTTGATCAGTTTGTATGTATTTCGATTAATTTTATGGATTTTTTGAACTAGTAATCATTAAATAGTAAATCTAAAATCTGACTAGTTAAGTTATATTTCAAAGTTAAAAAAAATAAAGATTTCTAGTTTTACTAGTGGTTGCCATGAATATCTAGTCCGCCGATATGCTCTCATCCAAAAAGCATATTCCACCACTTGCACTGCGACCAAATGTTTACTTCTAATTCATTTTATGTGCAAAGTTGACTGGATACCTCGCCCAAAACCTCAAGAGGTTGGACTTGGTGCAAACAGGAGGAAGAGACGAGGCTATTACCATCAGTGCAAATATCAAAGGTTGGTGTGGGGTTTTACGAGATTCGGATTTTGGATACAAGATGGCTGTTCAAATACCGAGGGTTGATCAGTCGGCGAGATTTTTAGTTTGTTATTTAAAAATTATTATTTTAAGGTTTTTTTTTAAAGTAATTGGAGATTTACTCAGTTTTTAATTTTAATATTTTATGGAATTAGTTAAATTAGACGTAAGTGGTCTAAAAAACTTATAATTAATAAAAAAAATTGATTTATTCCGTTGTTAATTTTAAAACCTTATGAGACTAGTCAAATTGCACGCAAGCTGTTTCACAAACTCATGACTAATAAAAAGAAAAAAATTTAACTTACTAGGTTGTTAATTTTAAAATTTTACAGGATTAATCAAATTACATGCAAGCTATTTCAAGGATTTACAATTAAAAAAAAGAGAGAGAAAAAGATAGTTGATCCTGCAATAATTAATGGGTTTTGTAAGGGAATTTTCGTTACCAAAACAGCTAGAATTTCACCCTCAAGCTATTTCGGAGAATAATTCGTTATTGTATATAGCATGGAAAACTTGTTCAAGTAGACTACCCAGAAAAATCACCGACTGGTGATATGAAGATATTTCATGCTGTCAGAGTGTACCTTTTGATAAATCACCGGTCACAGCTGGATTAGGATTATAGGTGAATATTTTTATTTCGGTTTGTTTTTTATTTATAAAAATAATTATTTAAAAATTTTATGAAATACAAAAAAAAACTAAAATCGGATCAAACCGACCGGTTTTGGTTCGGTTATTTTATATTAAAAACCAAAACCCAGCCGACCAGTTTTGGTTTTGTTCGGTTCAATTCAGTTATTTTATATTAAAAACTAAGAACTACATTGTTTTTTGAGGTTTTTTTTTTTACTTTCTTAATCGGGTTGGTTTCAGCTTGATTTGGTTTTTTTATTTTTTTGGTTTTAAGTTTATGAAACCGAAATCGAACCGAACTGAATATTTTTTAAAATATTCTAATTAATTTAACCAAGTTTTTTTTATAATTCAGTTTTTTTTATTTTTTTACTCACCCTAATTAAGATCCACCCTACATGCCTAGAATTACCCATCAGCTTCCTAAAAATCGGTATCACACCGTACTCTCCCATGCTTACATATTAATTATCAATGCTACGCTACCGTTTTCATCAATAATTATCTCCCTCAACCCGACTCCTTAATTATCATTGCTATTTTATTTTTTATGAGATAAACTCATGTGACCCAGAAATATAAATACATCAAGTTATTAAATAATTAAATTGATTAAAAATAGACTATAACACCACACAAGAACAAGTCCGGGTAATGGATCATGGAACTCAAGCCCACTCAAGGCTACACAAGCAAACAACACAATCCTTCTTTCTACTATATTGTTTGTTTGGGGCTGCGATTGCACTGATTTTTCATAAAAAAATAATTTTTAGTTTTGCAATTAATATAGTGTAACATTATTTATTTTTAGTTTTGAATAATAATTTAAAAAGAAAAAAGGAAAAATTACAAAAGAACAAAGCTAATAACAAAATAAATGATATAATAGGTCAAGTGTATAATGATAAATATTCCAAGTGTAAAAAATAAAATAAAATATTCTTTTCCAAAACAAAGTGTAAAGAGAAGATAAGGAAAAACTAAAAAAAAATATTACAAAAAATAAAGATAAAAAAATTGGTGACAAATAGGCCAAATATAAAGTGATAAATATGCTAAGTATAGATAAAGAAAGTAAGAAAAATGTTTTTTTTTAAAAAAAAACAAAAAATTATAAATTTACCACCACTACACTACCTGCTATAATAATAAAATTATATAAAAAAATTCAATTATATCATTCTTTTACGGTGGAAGAGAGTTTCCTTTTAGTATATGTACTAGTTATGTAACTTGTGCTTCACCGCAAATCAGATAATATTTTTTACCAAAAAAAAAAAACATACAACCTTTTCCAACATTTGTTTTACAAAAAAAAAATCATAATTATAAATTGAAAAACCTATATATGCATTTAATTAAATAAATCAATAACCATTTGTGCTAATAAATAGGAGAATAAGTGTCGATACTTCTATTTGACTTGTCTTGTTGCGGATTAAATAATTTTTTTCTAATGCAAAAGAATGAATGAATAAGTGTTATTAACAAACTTTTTTTGCATAAGATAAAAAATACAATAGTGAATAAAAAAGTCAATGTTTATATAAAATAAAATAAAATAAAAATTACATGTATTAATAAAAATATATAAGATCTAATTTTTTTTTGAAATATGGTACAAAACGAGACAATGTTACAGTGAAATATCATTTACTTTTAGTTTTGTATAATAATTTTTTTAAAAAAAATGTAATGAAAAAAAAGAGAAATTTTAAAAGAATGAAGACAAGAATAAAAAGAATGATATAAATAATCCAAGTGTAGAGTAATAAATATTCAAAGTGTAAAGATTAAAAACAATATTTTTTTTCTAAAAAAATAAAGAAAAAAAGGGAAAAACTAAAATAAATTACATAAGAATGAAGATAAAAAAAGGGTGATAAATAGATGAAGTGCAAAGTGATAAATATATCAAGAATAAAAAAAAAAATCTAAGAAAATTATTTTTCTATAAAACCCAAAAAATTACAGATTTACTAAAAAAAATAAATTCAATTATACCATTTTTATAGTATTTGTATAAAAATAATAATAATTAATTTAAACACTACAGGAGAGTGAAAATGATTGGTGCTCCAAGTGGTTGTTTGCTTGGGTCACACAGGCTACAATACTTCCACGTTATCTGAAGCAGTAGGAGGGAAAATCCATCGGATGACGCGAGTGTCGTTGTCAAGTGTCCTAGTTTTGTGGGGTTGGTTGGCCCAAACTAAGACACATAGCCGCCCCATCAGACTTTTCCCACTTTTAATCATTCAACATTCAGCCTTCCATTTGGACGGCTTGAAAACACGGCATCTTTTTTAGAGCTACAAATCAAAATGAAAGCGTAAGCAAAAGCAAAAGCACAAGCACAAGCACATTAAATATAATTTGACAGTTATTTTTTAATAAAAATATAGTAGTGATTGTTTTTTTATTTAAAAATATTTTTTATTTAAAAATATAGTGTAATAATATTTATTTATTTATTTATTTTTAATATTAATATATTAAAATGATTTAAAAATATAAAAAATTAATTTTGTTTTTGAATTTTAGTCAACTTTTGACCGTAATCTTAAATAGAGACTGAATTTGATTGGTCAGAGTAATTTACTGCACAAGAAATCAATTTTTCTTTTTTATTTGATAATAAAAAGTATTTTTGAATAGATTTATATGTTAATTGAAACTAATTTTTTTTCTACATATTTAATTTTTTTTAATAATAATGGTTTTTTAAAATATTTTTTACTTGAAAATTTATTAAAATAATATTTGTTTTTATTTTTTAAAATTTATTTTTAATATTAGCATATCAAAATGCTTCAGAAACATAAAATATAAATTAATTTAAAGCTAAAACAAATTTTTTTTTTTTTAAATCCAACCACAACCCAAATCCAAACAAAAACACCCTTGAGTTAATAATTTTTTTTTTGTAGGTAACAAACAATTATTAGATCAACACACATACAAGAACACACACAAATTGGAAGATAAAAAATGGTTCGTGATATTGTTACCGAACTCGGTTTCCCGGTGGCCGGTGAGCCCGTTTCTCTGATCTCAAGATCTGTTTTGTACAATGGGATATGGCTCATGCCCATTTCCTGGTCAGGTACAGGGAGGGCCTGAACTGTTCTGAATTAGGCCTCTTTCTTTTCTTTGATTTAGGGCTTGTGGTTCTCCATGATTATCAATATCAAATTGTGCATAACCTGCAAATGCTAGACTGCTAGCTCATCCATGCATATTATTTGGCTTTATCAAAATTACAAGCTCCGAACTCTATGTTGTAAGCCCCATTAAATTTGACTGTGATCTTCCATATCCAGACCTTAATTATAAATAAATGCAAGTGATCCCAGGCTGCTTCTTCTTCTTCTCTCCCTATATATATCCATTCAACATCCCTTCTGGAACTTCAACCTGGATCCTCCAGGTGAAAAGTAGCAAAGTGTCAAGGACTCAAGTCTATTATTATATAGGTATATCACCTTTGGGGCATGGATTAGTTCATATGATCCAAGCACAGGATACATCTGCTGCTGAAAGTTATTGTAAACTACAAAATAGAAAAGGTTATTTGTTGGGTATTTATTTGCTTCAACGAATCTGAAATCAACATTTTCACTTGCCCTCGAGGGAAAGGTGGAGTTGGGGAGAAAAGTCACCTCCTCCTATTAGAATATAAAACAAGAAATTTTGCTTCGCATATATGATGATATATACATGCACAAACATGCACATACAAAATTATGGTAATTATTGTAGATATAACTGTTCATAAATGGAAACAGATGAAGAATTGGTTTAGAGGGGGTATGAAAATACTGTTTTTAAATGTGTTTATTTATATAACATAGATATAACTAACACCTCCAGGTGTTAATATGCATACAAAAACTAAGCCCTCTAAACCTTGAAAAAATAAAAAGATAAGATAAATGAAAGAAATTATATTTTTTTTGTGTAAGTGTTAATATTATGATCATTAATGAAACAGTATAACTATTAATGAAACAATTATATTTTAAATTAATTATAAAAATTAAAGAAATAAATTCAAAACATAAATTAATCTCATTGACATATTAAATTCCAAGTATAATTTTTAGATATTATAAATATTCATATAATAGCATTATAAAGCCTATTAAAAAAGCTCATCCACCATGAGTTTTATTTAATTTACTACACAATAAAAACTCATCTTTATAAACACTTAGACGAGAGTTTTTCTTTCCAACATGGAATCAACATCTTTTTCTTCAGTATTTATTCACAAATTACACCAACACTTGTTAGCCAATCATGCATATTATTAGGTGCTATCTTGGACAAACTGAGAGCGACTAAGTTCATCTAAATCAGAATATATCACTTTTGATTGGTATTGTCGAGGGTTGAGATTTTGGTTGATTGCCTCACCTAGTGGGCAATTAGATAAGTTAGGTTGGAAAATAAGCTCAAATATTCCCAACTGCCATGTTGATTCATTGTAGCCTAACTGTAATATGGTAGTCTTAATCAATGTTTTATTTTCCTTAATATTTCCATCAAAACCAATAACACCTAATCAAACAGGATCAACATTGACAAACACCTTCCTCAATGGATTCAACCTCCATATCATTCTCTCTTGTATCTCATATGCTAGTTCTCTCAGCCAGTTTAGGGCTTTTACTACCATGTGTTAAATGTAGTTCGGATTTTAGCACCTTGGTGTACAAGAAATGCTCGAACCAAACATACAATGGTTCCACCGAGTCTCACTCACAAACCCTTTCTTCCCTTTTCCAAGAACTCTTACCACAGTCCTCTACTTCCAAGTTCTTTAAAACCACAGCCGGCGACGAAAATGTTGGCATTTCTGCTTTCTTTCAATGCAGAAATGATTTGAGAAACGACGAGTGCTATAACTGTGTAAACACACTTCCCAAGGTATCAAACAGCCTATGTAAACAAGCTCTAGCAGCTAGGGTTCACCTTGATGGGTGCTATTTCAAGTATGAAACCGATGGGCTTGTCGAGGAGACCTCTACGCATGAATTGCTTCATCAAACATGCAGCGAAAAAAAGGTGGTGGGTCATGGTTTCGAAGAGTTGAAGAATGCAGCCTTCGCAGCAATGGAGAGCGGGGTGGTGAGTGAAGGAGGGTTCTATGAGACAAATTATGAGTCTTTGCATGTTATGGCACAGTGTCAGGGTGATTTAAAGGGTTGTGATTGTGGTGAATGTATAAGTTCTGCAATACAAGTAGCTGAAGAGAAATGTGGCGCCTCAATTTCTAGCCAAGTTTATATGGACAAGTGCTTTATGAGCTATACTTACTATCCAGATGGGATACCAGGCAACTCATACCCAGGTAAACTTGGTAGAATAGAGTATAAAATTAAGACAAAAATGTTCATGTTAATTAATTTTCGAATTATAGTATGAATATATGCTAAACTAAAGATAATTTGGCCAGGAAAAGAGAGCAATTATGGAAAAAGTACAGGGAGGACAGTAGCAATCGTTGTGGGAGGGGCAGTAGTCTTGGGAGTTGGATTCATCTTGTTGAAGTTCTTCAAATCTTGTGGCAAGAAAGAGGATATATAGTAAGATCAAATCACAGTAAATCTAAGTAATTAACTATTTTATTTCTATTGCTATGATGATCCAGAGCAGTTCAATTTCCTTGTGCAGAAATTATCTAGATGAAGATCAACTTTGATTTCTTGAAGGATGGGCTATCGAGCTATCTTTTCTGCCTTTTCAATCTAAGAGGAAAACATATGTCAGGGTGGTTGAACTTGAAAAGAGAAGGTGGAGGAAGATTAACTTGCGTGCGCCGGTGGGGATTCAATGGTTAGATGAGTCCTTAAACTGGTTTGAAGAAGACTATTTCTTTGAGAAATAAGATTTGTTGTGGAGTATCTAGAGATTTAAATTCATGGAATCTTGATATGGTATTGTTCTATGTCCTTCTCTTAGTATATTATCTCCTTCTTCTTCTTCTTTTTTTTTAAAAAAAATTAATTGTGCATGGCTTGATGATTCAGTGACTTTTGATGAGAGAAATGTTTGGTGTAACTTATAAAAAGTAGTTTTTAACTTTGAGTTATGATTTAAGAGTTATTTTTATAAATAATTTATAATAAAAATGAGTTAAAATGACTTTAAATAATAAATATATTTTTGTTGTTGTTTGTTATTATTCCATCGAATTGTAATAGTTTATTTTGCTGTCCTTTTTTTTTTCATTTGATTCAATTAATTGTTAGTTTTTATTGATGTTTTAATTATTGTTTTCTTCTTCAATTTATTCTTAGTTTCAATTAGTTTGTGATTAATTAACATTCAACATATTTTTCATTTCAATTTTGTCGTTCAATCAAATATAAATTTATTTTATATTTTTATTTTGATTTTGATTTTTTAATTATTACTTTTAAAAAATTCTTTTGTATAATTGAATTTTTTTTTCAATTTTATCCTTCAATATTTGATTGATTGAGAATTGAATTTCATAGTTTTTCTAGATAGGGTACTTTAGGTCTAATGATTAGGTCGTAATTTTTTTTAAAAAGATCTTTATAATTTTTTTATTTATCAGGTCATTTCAATTCTATTATCTGGATCCTGGATTTAACGAGATATCCCGGATTAACTATGTCTTTAGGAGACAAATATAGGTAAATATTGATAGATAATAGAAAATAAACATTTGCCTAGTTAAAATACCATGTCAAATATAATGATAATTGGCTTTTAATATTCTCTTTTTATATTAAATGGAAGAGTAGTTACAATAATATTCTCATAATCAATGAATATTATATTAAATAATTTTAATTATTATTAATAATTATTATATATAAGCATTACTAGCCATTATATAGTCTTTACTAGTCATGTAAGTTTATTAGAAAAATCAATTATAATTTAATAATTAAAAAAAGCTAAATAGCCTTAGAAAAACATTGTGGCAATCATGTTTTTCTAAGGCTTATGATTCAATTATAAGCATCATTAACCTTATGTTTACAGTAAAAATTAAGTTTAAAAATTCGGAAAAGCAAGATTTAGAAAATAATTTTTCGGGAGAGGGAACATCATAGCAATATTCATGGAAAACCTAGCGTTCCATGAGAGAAACACCCAACCAGATTTTGTCGTTCTGCAATTATTAATTAATGAGAACCAAGAATTAACCTTCTGTATCATATATATATATATGCATGATTCATTCATTCATGTTGATGATGCCAATATCAGAACTTTTGCTTTCAAAACAACAAAATATCTCCCATGATCCATTCAAAGATAAGAAAATAAAAATAATAAGATGGATTCCCTCGATCATCACCTTCCTTTTCTCTGTAAAAAAAAGAACAGATTCATGTTCTTGAGGGAATATATGGGACCCTAGTTTCTTTTCTTTTTTCCTCTTCCACTCAACTATGTTTGGATAAAGGGATAATTCCTCATGTACCCATTCTCTAAATACTTGTTTATTTTTACGTTTTAAAAGTACTTGTTTCTATTTAATTTTTGATAAATGTTTGAAAAAAACCAAATAAACAACAAAAAAAACTCAAAAATATATTTTTGATGTATTTACGTCGTTTGCGGCACCTTTTTCAAATAATTAAAAAAAAAAGAAAGAAAAAGAAAAAGAAAAAAGAAAAAATGCATTTATTTTTTTAATAATCTAATTTTAATTGCGGAAGGAAGAGAACCAATTTAAAAATTAAAAACCTTCTCACCAAGCAACCCATTTTTTTTTAATCAAATGATCTACAATCAATTCTTTTAATTCAAGAGTCCATTTTTCTTTGCCTTATCTCCAAGTTAAGAAATGAATGATTGTGAGTTATTCTTGAAATCCAATGATGCTTGGGGGGAGGGGGTTAAAGAAAAATCACTCACACATTCTCTCCCTACACCCACACAACACAAAAGAAAACCTAAAACCTTTTATACCCTTATCAGCCGGAAAGGCAAAGAAAAAAAATACAAAACTAGCCATAGACAACCACGGATCCCCTCCTCAGCCTTGGATCATCCACCATTGTCAATATCTTAGCAAACCATTCAACCTATACCAATCCAGAAATCCACCACTAGAACTGTCATTCTAGCCCCCCTTGATAGTCTCACAAAAGCAACAACGCCAAACCCAGCTTTCCATTTCGTCATCGATCCCTTTCTCACAAAACCAATCAGGCCAACTACCACTCTCCTAGCTAGAGACCATAACCAACATAATCAATAGAAACCTCAATAACCATCCTCACATTGACAACCCCTCCTCTCCCTCTCTCGGTCACAACTAAAAATTTCACCATGAGTCAATCAATCTCTCTCCACCATTAATCAAATAAGTTCAAAATCATCGACTGTCATACCCAACCATAGACCTCAAACTCTCCTATAGTTTCCCTAAAACTAGCACCCCACCAATAGATTCCATCACTATCTCCTGCAACTCCTTATTTGTCCAAAAACAGCTCCCATCCAGCCTTACCCATATAAAGAAAAAAATAGCTCTCTCTCTACCAAACCAACCCATTATCGACTCATTATCAACGTACCCGCGACAAGTATAGGCCATAATCGTAGCCGCATCGCAAGCAATATGCAATCCATCATCACTTCCTCCCCCGTTGTTAGTCAAGACAATATAGCCGTTTCCCTTTTCTTCTCTCTTTCTTGTGGCAGCGTCATTAGCCTCCCTCCATCCACAACAACCCTAATTTATAGATAATAGAGAGGAGTATATATGAAAACAGAAGAATATAAGTTACAGTACAGAAAGAGAGAGGTGAATCTAAGAAAAAAATTAAACCCGATAGATTTATTTGTGTGATTTTTTGGGTTTTTTAGGTGGCGGTATCTCTCACCTCTAGCATAGGAAGAAATAAGAGAAGAAATCACTCCCGGTCAATCAATTTTCTTGTCTTCACCAGCGACGGCACGTGGGCTCACGCGCCTCCAGTGGAGGTGGTGCGTGAGACCCACGCGCACTACTGTTCTTGCAACTCAGAAGCTTCCCAACACTGTTCTTGAATTCTCAGCAATTTCTCCGGATTGATTTGTGAATTTTTGTAAATATTTAATGTGTTGTTTTGATCATTTTGAATTTTGGTGATTTGTAAATTGATAATTGTGGGTGTGCGAGTAAAATATAGTAAAAAAAAAATATGTGTGTATGTGTGTTTATTTTCTTTTTTTACTTTGTGTTAAATGAATGATAAAAAAAAGAGAAAGATAAAAAGAAAAAAAATTAAATATTTTTAATTACATGCGATCAAATCTCTAAAAAATATGAATAAATCATATCGTTTAGTATTTCTATATGAAAATTTAAAAATATAAAGGAGGTCGGGAACTTCATACAAAACTTAGATGATAGGGGTGCTGGTTTTAATATCAAGAGTGTTACGCAAACAAATAAGGGAACTTGGGTACGAGACCGACTAAACGGATTGGAAATGCAGCTCAATTGAAAAGAAAGACAATTCTTTCGGATTGAAAAAGAAACTAGACTCCCCTCCTTGTGAAGAGGGACCAAATTTTCACATGTCCATTTCGTTATTACAGCCTTCTTTTTTGATGTCAAAGACTAGAGGCTATTCATAAATTCTTATTGGGTCTCGGTTGTATTTTGGCATGCATTTTAAGATTGAATAATTAATTTATTAAATCCATGAGAATTTGACCAATATTTCAATAATCACTGTATTTTAATTCATTAGAATTAATAGTTAATATTTTGGCATAGAACGTTGGACCTACAAGTGAAACTAGTATTTTGAAATATCAGGGGTTGACCAACAAAGTCTCAGAATTATTATAAATATTCATCAATTTTAATTGGGGGTATTTTTCACTGTAATACACCAATTACAAAAAACGTTTTCATAAGAATTTATTTAGGTACAAAAGTCTATAATAAATTCTTAACACCGGATTTATTCTTACGAATAAATCTCAATCCTAAACCACAAATAGACCATCAATCATAAAACTATTAAAACCTCTAAACCACGTCAAACCACACAAAGCAGCTTACATCAGGCAGGGTACGCTAGGGGTGCTAATAGCTTTCCTTGCCACAACTAGTCTCTTACCCTTAAATCTCTGATAAAGCCAATATACCTGAGTTTCTTAGCGACTCTGAATCAAACAACTAGGTGACGGCTCCAACGACCTCTCGATGCCACACGTCCACGTGTGACAGTGCTTTTGAAAAAAAATTATTTTTTCTTTGCTTTAAATTATTTTTTGGTGTTTTTAGATCGTTTTGATGCGCTGAAGTAAAAAATAAATTTTAAAATATAAAAAAATTATTTCGATTTATTTCCAAGCAAAAAGTATTTTGAAAAACAATCGCTAGCACAATATCAAACGAGCTCTAAAAAGAAATAAATCCTCATTTATTATAATTGATTGTACTACTATAGTACTTTATATCTTTACTTTTTTTATTATTTATTTAAAGAACTATAAGCTCGTATGATATTGTGATACAATTGTGTTTTTAATTTTTTTTATGTTTTTTAATTATTTTAATGTGCTGTAATTAAAAATAAATTTTAAAAAATAAAAAATATATATTATTTTAATATATTTTTAAATAAATATTTTTTTAAAAATAAAATTTTAGCACATTTTTAAATAGACCCTGGAAAGAGACAAATTAATAAAAGAGAAAAATATTTTAACGAGGAAATTTTAAATTAGAATTTTACGGTAATTATGTATGTATTTTTTTTTCCTATTTTTTCCATCAGCATCATAAGCCCACTTACTATTTAAGCCCAACATTTCAAGAATATTTATAAATATACACGCCCTAGTTGCCAGAATAATCTATCTGTATTTCACAAGGTCTACTAGACAACTCCAAAAGAATTTTGAAATCTCGAAAAGAAAAAGGAAAAAGAAAAAGAAAACCAAAATCCACGAAGTAGAAAAGACATTTTAGAATCGAAAGCTCAGTTTAGTAAGTTAAAAATAGAAATTACTTGTTCATTTTCACGTATTTGCATGTTAAATTTAATATTATTATCGACTCTGTAATTTCTTTCTTTCTTTTCTCCTTTTTTTTAATGGGTTTTAAGGTTTATAATAATTGTTGTTCTCATTTCTTGGGTTTGGTTACCGAGATAATGCATGCAAGTTTTCCTTTTTCGATGACCATATAGAAATCTCGAATATTGTGTTTTTTTTCCCCGTCGAATTTCGTTATTCGTTTTATTTCGGCTTGTTTGGTCGTTCCGGGTATTTGTGTTTTGCTTGGTTGCTAAGGAAATTTATATTCTGTCTTGTTGCGGAGAAAACTCACTTCAACACCAACTTTTGCATGCTTCGTGCTTTTTTTTTTCCGTGCTTTTTGTTAAACAAACATGATGCTTCGATTTTCGGGTTTTAATAAATACTGGAAAAAAAATATGGCCATGTTTTTGTTTTTATTTTTATTTTTATTTTTATTTTTTGGGTTATAAAGTGAGAAATTCTGGGTATTTTAGTGAATAGAAAAGGGTGTTGTTTGGTTGCTGAGAAAACAGAGTAAAATGTGGGAAAATTTTGACTCTGGGGTTGGGTTTTTTTGCCCTTGGTTTGTGAAAAATGGAAGTCTCACATTAATTGAAGCTTTTGAGTGGTTGGATTCAAAGGCTTAGTTGAGGTGAAGGGTTTAATTTTTCATTCTCTGGTTTCACAAAAATCCAAACTCCAAAGGTTCAAATTTGCTTTTATTTTGCTTAGCAACCAAACAGTGGGTTATGGAAAGCGGAATAGATTCATTTTAGTGGTGGGATGGAATTGGATTGTGAAACTGTGTTTGGTGTAATTTAATTGTTTTTTCGGTTGCTGGGAATTTGAAGGAAATAGAAGGTAATAATTGGTTCGAGTCTCGTTTCACATCTTGGTTACCAAACTGTGTTGAAGGTTGTAATTTAAAATTTGTGAAACGATATCGTATGAGGCCTATGATAGTGCGAGGTTGATAGAAAACCTGAATTTATGCTTAAGTAGGCCCGTGGAGTTTACTTTGAGGTGGTTTTACATAGATGATTTACTTGGCTGTCTCTGCTCCGTCTTTTTGTTCTTTTTTATTTTTATTTTTTGAAAGTTTTGATTTGGAAATTTGTGACTTGAACCAAGTGGAAAGTTTGTTGTTCCTTGTTAGTAGATGTGTCCATCTTGTAGGGTTTTTTTTTTTAAAGAAAATTAAATAATTACCAATAATAACCATAAGAATAGAAATTAATGTTGTGTTGTATAGTGTTGAGCAATTTACACAAGTGCCATTACATTTCGAGTTTCAGTTGTAGAATCCTACTCAAAAGATTATAGTTTTGAATTATGCATAAAGGGGATCGCTTTGTTGTTTCTATTCTAGTTAACCTGTTTCTTTTACGCCACCCATCCACAAATGAAATTGTATTTTTGTTTTTGACTATGTGCATGATTATTTTTAGAGACACCATAAACTAGCAAGACTTATCATGTACAACCAAAGTGCTATGGAGTTTGTATTTTGTTAGGGTTTGAGAATGTGTGATTTGAAGATTTGACTTTGAGAGTTGAGCCATCTTTAGAATAAATAGGTGGTCTTTGAGTAGTTATAGAACTGAAGAGTTGCTCATTCCTTTTAATAGTTATTTATGGCCACCAGAGAGAGAGCTAGCTGTGCCTTCAAGGCAACAAGAGCTCTGGGAATTCGAGATGAAGAGGTGAAGCCAGTGCTGTTAAATCTCTTGAAGCTGTTTGATAAGAACTGGGAACTTATTGAAGCAGAAGATTATCGGGCACTCATAGATGCGTATTTTGAGTCGAAGGAAAGTGAGGTAGATTTTGCTCAATCTTTCCTCTACTCTCATTGTCGTTTTTTTTACCGATAAATTTCTCTGGGAAGCCTGTCAGTTTGTCATGCCTGCGAAGACATGATTTACAGTGTTGGTAGCTTTGTTTTGCAGATGATTAAAATCCTCATTCTATGATTTTTTTTTTCTATGAATAGAGGGTATCAGACGAGAAAAGTCTCATGGAACATTCTGTGTATGAAAGACCCTCCAAGAGACCACATCTTGAACAACAGAAAGATCAGATTTCTTCTTCAACAGATAGCCTGAGCCCAGTTGAAAAAGTGATTTTCTCTTCGATGGCTCCTAAAGACTCAACTTGTAAGAGGGCATCATGCGCATTTTCTTCTGAACGACTGGCTGTTGAACCTCGCTGTTCTCATCCTCAGAAAGAAAAAATGTCTAGTAATTGTCACACCAGAGAGCTTATTAAGCCGAGAACTAAGCAAAGTGTCAGTGATGAGGCAGATTTTGCAGAACCCCCAGCAGCGGTCCATCCAGGTAATGGTAACTCTCTACTTTTGATAATGCCTGTATTAGAATATGATTGTCTCCTTCATTCATTCAGTGTTCCATGGATGATGGTGTGCATTTTGCAATGTAAAACCTAAATACGAATTACTTGCATGTACCTTTTTGGGATAAGAGTTGGAAATGGTGGTGATAAGCATCAGGTCTATTTTCTTTTATTGATCCAATATCCTGTTCAACAGTCAACATATTTGGATGACATCTTAGAGTTTAAGCCTTGTTCTGTCATCCTCTATATAAACTTTTAAATCAAGAAATGCAACTCGAGGATGGGCAATATCTTCTATAGAGGTGGCTGTCATTCACCTGGAGAAAAATTACTATGCTCTCCATTTTTTTAAATTTTTTTTTAGATATGGTGATTGTAGATGTCCATGTTATGTAAAAAGCTCATTGGTGTTAGTTTGGTGTGATTGTTTAGATTCATTTAACGTATAGCCCTTTTTATTTTGGATCCTTACTGTTAAAATCTGATGCTTGGTAATTAATGGCATCTTTTCTACTTTCATGCTCTTATAGTATTAATGCTTTCTTCCTACTAATTTTCACCTTCTGCACCTGTCAATAACTGTTCTTTTTTTATTTTATTTTCCTGACCTATCTTTGCTTGCTAGTTTTTCGAGGTTCTTTTGTTGGTTCAACAAATGGGAATAATTTGGTAACTCTCCTGGGATCTCAATGTGATGCTTCAAGTTCCAAGGATAGGATGTACTGTAATAGCAATGTTCTTATTGCTTCATCGACCTCTGGAGAAGTAAAAATTTCACTGAACTGTGATTCTGCAGTTAGATGTCAAAACTTCAAAGTTCCAGATTTCAATTCAGTTCTCAAGTATTTGGAGGATAAATATCTCAAGACACACAAACTTGTCACACCTGAATTTTCTATGAAGACTTTATTCAAAGATTTGTGTGAATGTTATGTGCAAGTGGGTCAACTTCATGATCCACTGCCAAACAACAAAGCTTTGAGAATTGACAATTCCGATATGGTCGTGGACAAGAAGGCTTCAAGTTCTTTCAGATTGCCACATTCTTCTAAGAATTTACCAAAGGCTAAGCACAAAGCAACTGCTTGTGATAAGAAGAGGTCTGTTCGTAGTCTCAATGATATAACAAAGGGTGCAGAAAATGTCAAAATTTCATTGGTAGATGAATCTGGCAATGAGGATTTCCCAAAGTTCACTTATATACCACATAATATAATATATCAAAATGCTTACTTGCTAATCTCACTGGCTCGGATAGCGGATGTAGATTGCTGTTCAAGTTGTTCAGGTGATTGCCTTTCTTCTCAGATACCCTGTGCATGTGCTCGTGAAACTGGTGGAGAATTTGCTTACACTCCAAAAGGCCTTTTGAAAGATGATTTTCTAACTGCATGTGTGTGCATGAGACGGACCCCTAAAAAAGACCATTTTGTTTATTGTCAAGACTGTCCATTAGAGAGATCAAAGAATGAACCATGCAAGGGTCACCTGCTCAGAAAGTTTATTAAAGAATGCTGGAGAAAATGTGGATGTCACATGACTTGTGGAAATCGAGTGGTTCAACGTGGTATTACATGCGACTTGCAGGTAAGATACACTTTGACATCTCTGATAGTGGTTTTGATGGCAAATTGGCTTTCCATTATATCTTTACTTGCCCATTTGATGTTTGGACATTTGGAAGCAACTTCTGTTAGAATGGCATTATACCATCTTTCTTTTTTAATACAGAAGAAGAAATACTCATCATATAGAAGGAGAAGGATGACATAACGAGACTGGACATCCTTCTGCAACCCTAGCCTTAAAAAATAACAGGATAAAACTAGTGCAACAAAGCTTTCTAATCCTTTTGTATTTTTGAAATGCTCCTGAAAAACCTGCAGCACAGCAGTAGGGTAAAAAAAAGCAATGTAATTACTAGGAATAGAAGATTCTCATCATGGAAAATTCTTGAATTGCGCTGGTACCAAGCACACTTGTAATAGCATACATCACATTTCTGCAGCAGCATCCATCCTTTGAACCTCTCAAAATCCCTCTGTAAAAGTACTTCTTCCAGGCTATCAGGGCAGAGACAAAACCTTTTGAAAAATAGAGAAAAGCCAACACAAATCCTCCATGCCATTGAACAGTGGAGGCATGGATGGCTCAGGGTTTCATGAAGCCAAAAAAACACATCACATATATGTTTGGAGATAAAACCTTTTGGGGTCAAGGACTGTGGACCAAGGTTTAGCTGTCCAGTTCATGTCTCCCTTCATCTGGCTTTCTGCAGGAGTCTCCACTCTCTGCTTCCCATACAAGGACCATGGAACACAAGATAATGAAGGACCCGCCAAGATCTATTGGTCAGGGGGGGGGGGGGGGACCAGCAGTTATCTAGTCCAGTAAGGGCAGCTGGAAGGAATGGTCAGGCTGATGATACCTATCCATTGTCTGAGTTAGGGGTTATCTTGCTTCAAGAAGCGTGAATTCTTCTGTTTGCTTACCACTGAAAATAAGGCCGCAAAGGCAGGAAAAAGGATGAATGGATAAATTGGAAAGGGATTAGATATGGCATCATATCTCAAAAAGTAGTCTGACTTGTCTTGTCTTTGAACTCCATCCTGCATGCCCTCCTCCTAAGAGCCGGTCAATATTAAGCTAGCGAGGAGAGCTTGGGGTTTTTTTTGGTTTGGGGAGTAGCTTTGCTTTGGTGGGTTTTTTTTTTTTTTTTGTATATATATAGAGGATTTGGACCATGTTTCCTAGTTTCATCATTTTCATCAGAGTCTGAATTTGCTATATCAGTTGCTTCTGCAAAGTTGCTTTGATTACAGAACCATGCATGTCTTTTAAACCTTACAAACTACCTTTGCCTTCCAGATACACTTTTCTAGAGGTAGATTAGGGGATCATGGAGTGTGGGTTGGGATTTTCATGTACAAGGAATATGCAAAAATTGTTTCCTGAAAGTTCTGGTTACGATGCTCCCTTGTCCCTTCTAGAGGAAATGTGAACAGAGTTAAGGATTTGGGTGAGAGAAGCTAACTCTTCTGACTCTTTATCATATTATATTTTCAATATAATGAAGGGTATAATTCTCACTTCCTTGGGATTATTGGAATTTGCGATGGTGGAACTATGAAGATAATAGAAGGGTAGAGAAGTGGGAAAGTAATAAAGAAGGTGGTTGTCTCCTATCCACTGATCTTTTTCCCCTGTCTCCTTCTAGCTTCATCCACAACTTAATTAGCTAGAAGTATTTTAACTATCATTTACCTTCTCTAAAATGCATTTTGCATAGCATCCCTCAACACCACTCTTAGTCTCTTAGCCAAGACATTGGTCAAAATGTTATTGACACTACTCACTGCCCTAGTTGATCTGACATGTTTGACTTTAGAATGGTTTCTAAGATGGGTTCCAGATTAGCTTATATAACTTGGCTTTAGAAACTTCCATGGTCGAAGGCAAGTGAAGACAAGTTTGTATTTTATTGGTATAGTTACATCACCAGTATTTGCATTAGCATCCTTGCTTTATTAGCTTTAAATAGATTTTACTTTTTAAATTGATTTATGTATCAGTGTGTTTGTAGTTGCATAATTTTGTGAGAGGATAGCTTTCAAAGTGAGTAGTCGATGATCTCTTGATGTTTTACTCCTGTCACAGGTGTTCATGACTCCTCAAGGTAAAGGCTGGGGTCTTAGGACACTTCAGGATTTGCCTAAAGGATCCTTCATCTGTGAATATGTTGGGGAAATACTGACCAACACAGAGTTGTATGAACGAAATATTCAGAACAGAGGCAATAACAGGCATACTTATCCTGTTACACTTGATGCAGACTGGGGCTCAGAGAAAGTACTGAGGGATGAAGAAGCATTGTGTCTTGATGCAACTTTCAGTGGCAATGTTGCAAGATTTATTAATCATAGGTGATGTTTTCTACTTCACTTGTGTGCATGCATTTATGTAGACTGGTATTTTTTCTTGCTTTCACCCTTCGTTTTCACATTACCCACTTGCCTCTTATTATACCAGGGATTCCTGTTTTAATTTCTAAATATTATTTTATTTCTTTAATTTCATGTCAGAAGGGGTTACATTTTTATATTAATTACTTAATCAAACACTACTTCTGGTACCTGAAATGACGCTTGGAACAGTTACAATCCCTCGATTTAGCATCAGTACTTGTGTAACAGACAATATGAATGGAATAAAAGGAAGACCTAAAAGCTCCATTAAAATGAACAGCAATAGAAGCAGAGCAATGACAAATTTCTTAAAAGACAAAGGTGAGGAGGAAGCAAGCCTCCTATAAGATAAAAAATGAGATAGAAAAAAAAAGTATTTTTTATGACATATTGTATTCATTCCTCTTTTTTTCTTAATTAATTACTTTTAATGGAAAATATCATAAAGAATCCCACTGTTTGTTGGGGTAAACAAAATTTAATATACTTTTTAATTAATATTTATTCTTTTGATATACATTTTAACTTTTTATTTTGAATCATAATTCAAAGTTATTTTTCATAAATAACTTATTGTAAAATCAATTTAGGTCAAAAGTATGTTCAACAAAAAATAACCCGAAGCTATTTTTTAAAACAATAGAGATATAGCTGAAGTTAGAATCAATAAGGTAAAAGTAGAAACTTCAAGTCAAAATTTGTTTGTAATTAAACATATATATATAACTTTTCTTTGAGTCGAAAGTTTTTTTTTTATAAAAAAACCAACCAAGCATATCGAACAAAATGTGTGTTGAGTTGAGTTGCTGTGAAATGCATCTTTGGAATGAGAATGTTTTTTACTTGTTCGATTATTGCTATAACCTTTGTAATAGATGGGGCCCCATTCTTGTAAAACTGTCATAGAATGAAGAAACTTAAGAAACTTCACCAACCCAATGCAATTGACTTAAGTAACTTCAGTGTTTGCTTTCATGATACATATTGCATGAACTTGAGCAACACTGATTTTCTGCTGCAACTCTAGGTTTGCCCTTTAATTTGTTTGAGTTGTGCTCCTCACTTCCCATGTTTTCCATTTCATTTTCTCTATCATATCATTCTCTGTTTCCTCCTTTTGCAGATGTCATGATGGAAATTTGATCGATATTCCAGTTGAAGTGGAGACCCCTGATCATCATTATTACCATGTATGCATTTAAGTGGTATCATTTGCCCATGTCTCTTACATTTTTTGCTTTTTCCTTTTCCTTTATTTTATTTTTTAAAAGTTTCTTTGCAACCCATTTTTGAAGAGCTACATTTGAAGAGCTTGTTTCTCTTCCCCTTATGCAGCTTGCCTTTTTCACTACAAGGGATGTAACTGCCTCAGAAGAACTGACGTGGGTAAGTGGGTTCTAGTAATAATTGATCTGGTAATACTTGCTTATTTCACAAGTATGTTTATGCAAATTTTTAGCCTTCAAACAACATGTATGGTGGGGCATGTGTTTGTATTGTCTCTATGTTTTGAAAAAAAGAAAGAATCAGTGACACTTGTCATTTCATACTGATGCACAATAAATAAACATATAAACAGATGAATAGCATGATGAATTAGCAGGAGAATTATTTACATAGATTTTTTTGGGGGGCATTTCTAAAAGAATTTGAAAGAAGCTAAATTCAGTACCAGGAATTTCATCTTGAGAAAAAATATTTCCCTTCCCTTGAGCTCTTCTTCCCATACTTGGAGATGACTGGATTAATATGGCTTTGGTACAGTTCAGTGAGACTCTGACTTGTACTTATTTTACTTTGCACCTTCTACCTTTTGGGAATCTGGGAAAGTTGTGTGAAAATCCAGAAATGAATAGTCATCTTAGTGAAACTGCCCATAAGCATTTAGGTTTGCCATTTTAATCTTCCTGGTAGAGAGTTGGGCCAAGAAGATTGTCCTTTCTGTCCAACACACTCAGCAAAACACTCTTGATTGGCATTTTTTTGTGACTCCTTGCAGGGGAAATGGCACAGTCCTTACATAATTGGATGAGTTTCCATTATGTCCTTATATCCTTAATTGTATGAGTTTCCAATATGTCCTAATTTTATCCATATAAAATGATCACGTTTCCAATATATTCTTATGCTTACTTTTTCTGTCCAATTTAACATAACCAGTCTAAAAATGGAAAACTCGGTGGAGGAGGAGGGGATCAAAAAAGAGAGAAAGGAGAGGGGAGGAGAAGGAGGTTTTTAAGAGGGAGAGAAGTTTGGTCCAGTGTGAAAAAATTCACGTCCATAAAGATCAAGGTCATTTTCAGTATAATATTAAGTCATGTGCATGACCAATTCAATGAATTTGGATGGAAAAAGTTAACAAAATGATAGATTAGAAACTCAGTCATTTTTAAGGATAAAATTGACTCAGGTAAAGATAGGAACACAGATTGAAAACTCACCCCATTATACATGGACTGATTGGGCTATTTTCCCAGGGTTGCAAGAAAACTTATGTTAGGAAAAGAGTGAAATAGATGCACAATTCTTGTGTTTGTGCTGTCCCATTCTTAATATCCAACCAATTTAAACTTGTACAACAGGCAACAGGAGGCCAGTGGTCACTGGTTGCCTCTCCATATTACAGAATGGATGTGTTTGTCAGCATATTTCCAATGCATCTGAACTTGACAGAATGATCGGTGAATGGTATATAAAGTTTAGGAATTGTCCTTGAGGTGAGAGCTATGAACGAATTCTTCGCTTGATGGTTGAGAAAAAGCATCCACTTTCGTAAGATACACCAAACTGTCTTCCACATTAAGCATGCTGCTACAAGCATGAAAGGGTTTTGACTTTCTAGGTATCATGTGACATCCATTTTCTTTTTGTTTATTTTTAATACAAGGTGGTTGACACCAACGCTATGGACTATCCATGCTTGCTGGCTTGAGACTTGACCATTTTACTCAAAAATATTAAAATAGATAGATATTTGTACTTCTCTATACAAATACTTGGAACTGTTGAGTTATTTATGCTGATGCCCTATTCAAATGATGTTTCAAGCCCTAGAAAAAGCTGTCCAAAGCTTGTTTGGTACTGGTAGCCATTATCTCGAGTAAAGCTTATTTGAACTTCGCTTCCTTGTTGCTTTTTTGAAGTATGTGCAAAGTGCTACTTTTGCTTAATTCTTATTTCCATTTTCTGGTAACAGATAGGATCTGCTTTCATTGTCGATAGTGTCTGGCTGGGCAGATAAAACATCTAATTTCTTTATTGGAAAAATGGTTTGTGGTTTTATCCAAAGTCTAAACTGTAACATCTCTGGTTAACAGCACAGACAGTCCATTTCTAACTAATGTTTTGGGCTTCCCATTATTATGCAATTTAGAACGCATGTCTCATTAAATACTTTATGTCCCTGTTTCAGTGTGCTCTGCATTTGAGTTTTGTTGAATATATCTGCTAAGAAAATCCACATGAAATGTTTTGCAGGATTATGGAATCGACTTTGATGATTATGACCATCCAATAAAGGCATTTCGATGTTCTTGTGGAAGTGCATATTGCAGAGGCATGAATAGTATAGGTTAGGACATTCTAGCTTGATCATGAAGAGGTAAAGGTTACAGTGTGCTTTCAACTTCCTCGACTCCAGCAATAGAAGTATTTTGATATTCGTCTTCTCTGTTCATATAACTAGTATATATTTTTCGTGCAGGCACTTGATTGCAATTGGACGACGGAAGGACAGTGGGAAACATAAACAGTATTTTTTGATACAGGAGCTTGATTGCTCTGAGATAACAGATGACGAGCAGAAAACTATAAGCTTTTGTTAATACTTTCTTATGGTGTTTGATGATGAAGACCGCACTAAGGTCGTCAATTAATGAATTTTGCTCCCACTGTAGATGCAGCATTTTAACCAGTTCTCCTGTTTACAAAAGGAAGTTTGTGAATATACAGAACACAGGAGATGACCATAGTTCTTTTGTTCGAGTTTTATTTAGCATTTTTGGCCTTATCAATGACAAGGTTATAGAAGCTAGGAGCCCGCCTTTGTCAGTTTTCAGGGCAAACAACTGCCCTGGGTGTCGGAAGATTTTTAAATAGTGACACATGCATGTGGATTCATTTCAGGTTCCTTGTACATTGCCTATTTCTTGAAGCTTGTCCTCAAACCGAAGAAAGGGAATTTTGGATCATGGGTTTCCACCTTGTGATACATGAACGGAAATTATTCTTAAACCAGTGAAACTATTGCGTTCTCTCTCTCGCTGAGTTAAACATTTATATAGGACTTCATGATCTCTTGATCATCGCAATTCATAATTTGAAGAAAATACAGATTGTTGACTGAAGGGGCTGGCACTGGCATTACTGATTCTGTGACAAAAATAGGGGATTTTGGTTTGGCGAGGAAAGCTGAGAAGAACAACAAAAGGAATCATGTTCCTTGTCTCGTGAGGTTTGCTTTGTATATGGCGCCAGAGTCTGTAGTTGATCATGTACAGGAGGCTCCCTCTGATACCTGGGCTCTAGGATGCATAGTTTCCGAGATTTCGAGCGTCAAACCACTGCTGAAGAGCTTCTGAGAAAGATTGCAGATGAGTATCCTAAGATTTCCAAGGCGGGATGTCTCGCAAGGAAGCCATTGTTCAGATTGACTGCTAGTTTCTTCTCTCTCTACCTGGTCAGACGATGCAGAAGACAGTCTTAGTGCTGCTGGGTCTGGAGATGTTCTTGCAGTGGAATCTCAAGAACAGGTTTCATCTTATACACTGCAGCAGTATCCACTGACTCAGCTCCTTCCCTGTTGGTTTATAAAAGTGACATACATCAACAACTCTTTGTAAAATAGGTGTAGCTGGATATGATTATTCAGAGAAGTCGTTTATTTTTTCAACAGAATTTATAACGCAGACCTTCTGGTCATTGGTTTCAGTGAGCAACAAGAACATAAAATTCATCTTTTTTCTCTGACAGTACCATATCTACGCTGTTTTTTCCCTTCTAACAACCCTAAGTTGCTATCAGAGAAGATGGATAGCACAGTTATTTCAGCCATGAATTTCAGCATCTTGTTTTCTACATCTTGATCCATGATGGTTGACTCAAGGAACGCATGCGATGGAGCAAGAAGCAAGGGAAATCCACAAAAAAGTTTCTTACCATTCTCTGATTTTGTCGTTGAATTAGTATTATTCCACCCATAATTATTATTGATTAAATAGATAGTGTTCTGTCATGTACCATCAGTTTACCTTAGCTTTGGATTTTCTAGTTTTTGTCTTGATCTCATTGGTTTAATTTTCTTATATTTTATTTCCATAATAATCCACTCATAATATTTTTAAATATCCATTGCTACTGTCCCTCCCACCACCCCACCCTTATCCTCGTTGCCAAACACTATTCACCGACATATGGCAAGGGGTATTGGGTACGCTATTCACCGACCATCAATATTAAAAATAACAATGGGATATTAAAAATAATAATAGACACTGGCGAGTTGAATTTTTTAATATCCATATTTTATTCATTAAATAAATAATTTAGATATCCATTAACTATTAATTGTATTTTGGATATTCAATGAGTATTTATTACCCACTCTTATTTATTAATCAATAAAAAATAAAATAGTTAATTTGAAATATTTATATGTATATTAAATGAAACAAATATGGAGATGCAGGGGATCGAACCCTGTACCTCTCGCATGCAAAGCGAGCGCTCTACCATTTGAGCTACATCCCCTGATGCAACTCGTGGATTCCTTATATCTATACATATTGATATTAATAAATTGTAATCCCGCAAAGAACAAAACTTCGGAACTTCCTTACATATCCCATCTGCATAGTTTATTTATTTAAGAGAATTCTGGGGAGTTTAGTGTATTGTAATTTACTGGCGTTATTTATTAAGAATAATTCTGAGTTTAATTATTATATTTTTCTGGATACGAACGATATTGATGCTGCTAGTAACTCATTAGAACCTGATTTGCCTTAATTTTTGACATTTCTGTCACAAATAAAATCTTAACCTTAATTTGGATTTCAAACTTAATAAAAAGAGTCGTGCAAAAATAAAAATAAATAAATAAAAACTATGCCTTTATGAATTAATTATTACTTGGTTATTATCCTTCAATCTAAATAAATTAAATAATCCTTTGGTAGAGGTGATCATGATTTTAATGTAGTGATATTTTGTTTCAAAAAATGTCTTTTTTTTCATCAATCTTTTCATATTATCCATCTTTTCTTTTTTTGTACTTATTAAAAAAAAAAACGGTAAAAGGATATGAAATGGACAAGAAGGACTGAATTGTAAATGAATTTAAGACTATACGAGTTAAATATGTATTTTATGAAACTATAAGGACTAGTTAATTACTTTTAATAAATACAGGGACTAAGTTATAGTCAACTCTACAATTATTTGTCTTTGTGCACCAACCAAGGTCCTGCCGTGGTCTAAGTGTGGGCTTTCAAAAAATTTAAATTTTTGTTTTTATTAAAAATTATATTTTTATATATATTTTGAATTCATGTTGAACTCAAAATTAATTTTTAAAAATTAAAAAAAATATTATTTTTAAAAAATAAACAGACTCTAAAACTTCAAGGTCATGGCTTGATGGTTACGAAGAAATTAAAGCTAGAAATTATTTTCATCTTATAAATTACACACTTTCTAAATCAAATTTAGATTTTAATTCAAGATCCTTTGAGGGATATATCCAAGTAATGTTATTAATTAATTGAAAACAATCCAGATCTTGTAATGGATTTGAAGTGAAAAAAACCATCCAAATTATTACCAACAAACTAATAGAGGAATATTTGTGAATTTTCCACCCAAATTATAATTCCGTAATTAGAAAAGAATGTTATGATCTATTAGATCTTCATCTTATCATTGATTTTATTAAAATGATTTGTTCATATATATATATATATATATTATCATATTTAACTTTTTTCTTTTATTTTTTAAACTTAAGAACCACTTTCCTAAAAAAAAATATCAACACATATAAATGCAAGTTTAAGAGTTTATAAGTTACTTTATATAAATAAAAGATTTTTAATATACTACCATTTTTATTAATTATCTTATATTTAAAAACACTAATAAAATTTACTCAATTACTTTATATATTTAAGCAACGTTTATTTTTGTGTTTGAGTGCCCTTTAAAAATATGTTAGGTTTGAAAAAAAATATTAAATTAATATTTTTTAATATTTTATGATAATTTTAATACGTGTAAAAAATAAAAAAAATAATTTTTTTTAAAAACCAACCTGCAATAAAATTTCATACACACTTTTAGAAGTAAAATCAATTATCAAACACTGTTTTTACTTAATATTACAGCAGAACAACATGCCAATACCAAACATCATGGTTTTTTATTTTTTTTGAAAGCGATGTCTTATCCTACAAAAATATAGTCAATCATGGTTTGTTTTTGTCTTAAGAAGGAATGACCAAGCCACCAATAAAATTAAAAAAGAAAAAATATAACCATCTAGGTGGTGGTCTAATGGTAAAAGCTTGGGACCAAAAGGTTTGCTCCCTCTACGGTCTCAGGTTCGAGTCCTGTGATTGCTCATATGATGGCCACTGGAGGCTTACATGGTCGTTAATTTCAGGGCCCGTGGGATTAGTCGAGGTGCGCGCAAGCTGGCTCGGACACCCACGTTAAACTAAAAAAAAAAGTATTATTTAAGACTTGGTAATGGTTTTTTTTAATGTTTTTTTATTTTAAAATATATTAATTTTTTTTTAAAAAAATTTATTTTTAATATTAATATATTAAACAATTTAAAATTATAAAAAATATTTAAAACAAAAAAATTAAAAAATTCACAAAAACTCTTTGAAAGGAGAAACAGAGTAGACTTGGCGAATTGAGAAGTACCAAAGGAAACAAGAGTTGGCCCCAACATCTTTTTTTATAGCAGCCATCAAATTCGTACACACCATCACCCATTTTTTTCTCTTTGCCTTCTCCAATCTCTACCGTACAAACCACCCATCAATCAACTTCACAAGAAAACAACGGTTGGGAAGTAATGAGACAAAACTTGAAGACATGCCTTTGTATTTGCTGGACAAACTAATTACGTTTTCTCTTCTATGATCGTAAGAGATCAGAGTTTGTTAAAATTTAGAAGACAAAAGTTTGTGTCTTTTTTCAATATTCTTCTTCTTCCAAGCCATTGGGTTCTTATCCAATTGTACCAAGCTTCAATCTTTATCTTCTCTCAATTATAGGTTAGATTCTTATCAACCCATTTGAGTTTAAGAGTTTTGAACTTTATGTGATATCACCTTCATCTTTTTGTTTACGATATTGTTTGTTTTTGCTAGTGACAATTGATACCCACTTTTTTTTTTGTTTCCTTTAGTGATTTTGAGAGTTTTTTTTATGAGGTTTTGGTTGATTGTGAGTTGGGCTGTTAAGCTTCTTCTTTTTTTGTGTTGTGGGGTTACTTTGAATGTTTTGGTAATGGTGTTTTTATGTTGCTAACAATTTTTCTGTGTGTTTTGGTTCATCTTTAGTGGTAATTCAATTGGTTGGGGTGGTTGGTATTGGCGTTTTTCTTTTTATGGTGGAAGTATGGTTTTGATGTGTTGAACCTGATGATTATCTCTACCAAAGGGCTGTTAAGCTTCTTCTTTTTTTGGTTGATTGTGAGTTGGGCTGTTAAGCTTCTTCTATTTTTGTGTTGTGGGGTTACTTTGAATGTTTTGGTAATGGTGTTTTTATGTTGCTAACAATTTTTCTGTGTGTTTTGGTTCATCTTTAGTGGTAATTCAATTGGATTGGGGTGGTTGGTATTGGCGTTTTTCTTTTTATGGTGGAAGTATGGTTTTGATGTGTTGAACCTGATGAATATCTCTACCAAAGGATGGAGTTTTCATGGTTTAAGATACAGTGGTAGTTTACTACAGAAAACAGCTTCTAGGGTGTCTGTACGGATGCTATTAGGTTTTGATATAAATCTAAGTTTACTACAGAAAACAGCTTCTAGGGTGTCTGTACAGGATGGTTTCTATGTTTTTGTTGCTCTTTTTTTCATAGTTTTCGCAGATAATTTCTTTCTCAAGCGTTTACGCAATGCAAGATTATCTTCTGAAAAGAATTTCCCTTCTTAAGTCCTTATGCTATTTCATATGGCTTGCAACACCTGTTGAATTAAATTGATGAGATCCTGAGACTGGCTGTTTCCATTCCAACCTCGTCTCACTGAACTAACTTCCTTCTTGATGTCCTTTAGTAATGGAAAGTGGGCTTTATAATTTTTGAAATGTTGTGGGCTAAAAAGCTTCTGTGACCAGAATTAATTTCACCATTTTGGATTTAATGTGCCAGAATCCAATTTCACTGCTAGCTTGTCTTCTATTGTTTCCATAATGGGAAACGTTTAAATTTGTAACTAGTGTTTGTGTTACTGGCACTGGTTTCATTCACTTCCTTTGTTCATCAGTGTTTAGTTGTAAGTCAGCTGAGTAACTTCAGGGTTTCTGAGGCTATGTCCTCATCTTTTCCAGTTCTTCCTACTGCTGTTGAAGAAAAGCATCCCAATTTGCTTTGTTCTTTTCAGGTTTCTTTGGAAAGGGAAATGATGAGAAATTCTGCATCTCAGCAGGCATCGTCATTGAGTCCCGGTAACAGGAGTGTTGGGCCATTGTTTTCATCATCTTCTAGATTTTCCAATGATATGCATGTCTCTTCAGTTTCACCACAAGGAAGGCAATCTCATAATTCTCCATTCATTTCTCAGTCGCTAAGGGACAGAGGAAATTTTACACCAACCCATGATTCTCATTCAGAAGTGCAATCCACAGAATTCATTGCTTACTCTGATGAAAATAAGGATCTCTCCTGGCCTGTTGATCCACTTCAGGACTTGCTTGATTTTGCTGGAAATGTCCATGTCCAAAATGGTCAGGTGGAAAGCAGTGCAGGTGTCTTTGCATCCGAGGATCATGCTAAGAGAACAGACTGGCAGGAGTGGGCAGATCAGTTGATCTCTGTTGATGATGAACTGGAACCAAATTGGAGTGAAATTCTGAATGATGTCAACAAGACAGATTCCAGACAGAAGGTTTGTTCCGCATATAATTATGGTTTTTGTTCCTATGCGGTAATTAACAGCGTACACAGCATAAAGATGTCTCCTTGGTGTCTAATGTTCATATTGTAAATTTCTCCATCTTATGATTATTCTTTTTTCTTTTTTTTTCACATTCTGTTGTTACTTTCATTTCCTTAAAACTTTAAATAATGTACCAGGAGTTGAAGCCATCTCCTAATATCTCAGTGAAACAACCCCCAATTCATCAGCATCAAACTGCTCATAGTGGAGAAGTATGTGCTGTTGCTAATCCACTGTCCGCTGCACCCACAACAAAACCCCGAATGCGCTGGACACCAGAACTTCATGAGGCTTTTGTGGAAGCTGTCAATCAGCTTGGGGGTAGTGAAAGTGAGTGGTCTTACTAGTTATATCGTACCTTTTGTCAGCAAAAATTAAGTGCATCTAGTCATGAATCTTGATCACTTTGATTTTGAATTACAGGAGCTACTCCGAAGGGTGTCTTAAAGCACATGAATGTTGAAGGCTTGACCATCTATCACGTTAAAAGCCACCTGCAGGTATGCAAATCCTCAGCCTTGTATTGTTTCCCCTAAGAATCTAGTTTTATATTTTACTGATTTAGCTTGTATCATCGTTTCTGAATTTCAGAAGTACAGAAGTGCTAGATATAAACCAGAGTCATCTGATGGTAACACTAACTGACTTCCTTTTCTTTTCTGACATTATCCAAGTTTTGTTAAACTCTCATACGTACTTTATCCAAAACCTTTTGTAGTTGTATGTGTCTTTGTTACCTTCTATTTGTTATTTTTAGATTATGGAAAGGCATGGAAAAACATGTACTGTTGTTATTTGTATTTATTTTTCCCTTTTCTATGTGGTTTACAAAACATAACCGTGCTTTTTCATGAACTTCAGAGAAAAAAACGAGTCCCATTGAAGAAATGAAATCTCTTGACTTGAAGACGTAAGTTATCCTCTACCACGAATTCAATTTGACATCAACCTTTCTTCATATTGAATGATTTGTAGTTATCAAACTTATCCAATACTAACCTTATTTTAATTTTTAATCATAGCAGTTCATCTATACGACTGCTCTGTGGTTTACTTCTGTACATTTTTAATGATGTGATGGTTAGAAGCCCTTTTAACTTTTAAGTTCTGACTTTGGTTTCTAATATTTCTCCTTCAGCTGTGGCTGGTGGAATCTCCACTTGCATTTATGATAAGACAATGTACAATGACTAGGTTTTCTCCAAAAGGAGAGCAGAATAAATAGTGTGGTTATGACCAATGTACAGAGAAGGCCTAGATTTATTTATTTTTGGTGCTCAAGTTCCCCGTATCAAAATATTTATGACTTAACAATGCAAAACAAACCAAAGGATGTGCCCAACACCCTTTCTCCTCTCAAAACTGTCTTGGAGGAGGGGAAGATATAAATAGGCTGAGGTGAAGAAGGAGTTGGGTGGAAAGGAAATTCACATTTTTTGTCTGGAACATTAGAGATAAAAGCTTTTTCCTTAGTTCTTGTTTTACTGAGAACTCCTATATCCTTTGCTGTCTGTGTAGTTGTGAAGGTTTAAACTAGAAAGTAATAAAAACTACCATTTGAACTCTTTTCCTCTGATCTGTCAACCTTTCAAGTCGATTGGGTTTTGTGAACCCTTGAAGAAGGAAGGTGATATTCTTCTCCTTAAGATGCATTAGTATCTAATCAGAGAATATGCATGCGTCATTTTTCCTTCACTCATATGTGAACTGGAGTGGGTTTTATTATTATTATTATTATTATTATTAATAACGGACTATTAAGCTGAATTTAGGCTGATCTATGCTTCAAAAACAGGAGTATGGGGATCACAGAAGCATTGCGATTGCAAATGGAAGTTCAGAAGCGACTCCACGAACAACTTGAGGTATGCTATTGATATTTGAGCTTCAGTGTATGTGGTTTAGAATTTAGATGGCAATTTCTTTTACCTTTTTGACAGAACTGTTTAGATGTAATGCTAACCAGTAGTTAAGTTGGTAACCTGTAATATTACATTGATGGAGTGGAAATACAACATATGTGTGCATGGTTTTTGTAACTACAGTTCTGCGGTATGTTCTGATAATTATGTTTTATCCTCTTAACAGATCCAGAGAAATTTACAATTGAGGATCGAGGAGCAGGGGAGGCATCTTCAAGAGATGTTTGAGAAACAAAGAAAGATTGAGGATGACAAGTCCAAGGCTCCTTCCTCCTCCCAAGACGACCCTTCCCCTCTACAAGCAAAGTTAGAGCAGTCATCTGCAAATTACAAATTAGAAGCCTCAGAGTTGGACCTTGTCAAAACAAGTAATGAGAGTGCTTTACTAGAAGAAAGTTCCCAGAGTATAAGCAGAAAGCAAAAGGCACCAGAGGAAAGAAACGATCAGGTCCTTGATCAAATTGATGAGGAATCCAGTCCAGCACCAATAAAACGACCAAGAAGAGATGAAACAGCTGAATTGTCTACCGGGGCTGCATCCAATTGAACATGTTTATAACAATAGACAGCTTGCTGCTCCTGGAGATGATGTGGTAAACCCTGAATAAAAGTTTCGTGTCCCATAAGATGAGTCGCAATCACTGAGGACCAGGAAATTTTGGAACTTAAAACATTTATGTTAACTCTGCTCATCTAGCCAAGAATCAAATGCTCCACAATGATTTCTCAACTTGTGACATTTTTCAGTTTAGGGGATTTACTGTATATGCTCGTGCTATGGACTTTTATTTTTATGCTCATGCAATTGTAATTATCGAAAGAATTTGTAGCTTACAATCGAACAGTAATTCATGTAAACGGTGACCTTGTTGGTGCATCAATTCAATAGAAGCTCTTGATGGAGTTGGTTATGGAACTGCTAAGAAATTGCAGAAGACCAACTCCATCAGGGGTTTTTTGTCTCTTTCATAAATGCATCTGTTACTGTGAGAAGTTTTTCAACCTACCAGGATCATAAAATGAAGAAGATGATAATTGTAGACATCATCTGATAGCAGGACAAGGGAGCCAGAAATTGATAGCTGAGCACTACTAACATTGAAAGAACTCAACAAATATGGGGAGATAAAGCAAAAAATGAGCTTCTGATTAGTTGAAAGAGCGCATTGGTTGGAAGAGCCCTTCTATTATTATTTTTTTAGGTTTAATAATTTTAAAAGGAATAATATAAAATATATCATTAAATATTTTTAGTATTATTAATTTTACACCCACAATAATTTAAGGTATAATTGGAATAAAAATATGGATAAAAAACCTTGAGAATTGATGAAAGTTTTTAATTAAGATTTAATAAGAATTTAAAGATAAAACTGGTATAAAAATTATTTAGTGATAACATTTGGGCTATATACTTGAATAATATTTTGTTAAAAAGAAAATGATCTCAATGGTTACATCCTCAAGTCAGTGACGACTGTTAATGGTGACGAACGTGGTTTATTTCTTTAGTAGTTATTATTTTTATTTTCTATAAAAATATTATATATACAAGTTTTTTCAATATATTTCTATAGTTTAAAAAAATTAAGTTCAAATTAAAAATTTAATGTTCGCACGTAATTAAATAAGTTGAGAATTATGTTTACGAATAAATAAATATATAAATAATTATTGATGATACATAAAAATAAAACTTAAAAAATTGAACGAAAAATAAGATATTTATCCGGTTGTGTTTGCTAAATTTATTTATTAAAATAATTTTTTATTCAAGCAAAAAATAATAGAAATAGAGACACAAATCAAATTGATCAAATAAAATAAAAAGGAAAAAAACTATACAAAGATGCACATATTAGAAATATTATATGAAAATATTTTTTTTTCAAAACTAAATTTCATCCATACAAAATATATAAAAAAATATAGATGAATAAGAAAAACTCTTCAAAAAAAATATATACAAAAGTATAGCTTTAAAAAAAAACTCAAAAACCCACCAAAATAAACTCGAAGTCATAAATCAATCCGAGCTCAGATCTGTTTTTTCACGAACTTTAAAGATAAAAAAAAAAAGCATCTAATATGAACTCTCCTCATCAAATGAAATTATTTGGCTCAATCATCTTTCATTTTAGTGGCCTAAATCAGTGTCAACAATACTTTTCTTTTTTTATTGTCGAAATCGAGCGATCTCTCTCTCTCCTTTCTTAACTAGGGACTAAAAAATAATAAAAATAAATTTTTGTACCAAAATTAAACTGAAAAATATTAAGGTACTGAAATTATACAAGTTGCATGATTTTTAAAGTTTAAAGACCAAAATGTATTTTTCACCAAACTTAACTTATAGCACGTTATCAATGTTTGATTCTCTTTTCATTTCATTGTAGAGATGATTTTCTTTTTATTTTTAAAATTCAAAAATCAAAATATATTTTTCACGAAAAATTTCCGCACAGCTCATCCACGTCGACTTGTGTTTAGATAAGCAATGACAGAGCTTTACACAGTGAAAACCAAACACCTGTTACTTAATAATTGTTTGAAGTCGCTAAATGATGAAAATGGAAGACGAAGAAGACACCATACATGCATGTGCTCAAACAGCTGGCTGCCTCTTCAAAATTAATTTATATAAAAGAAATAGAGCACGTCTCGGTGCTCTTCCTATTCCAACAACTCCAAGAAAAATATACATATAAAAGTATTTCAGACAAGAATCATGGATGGTCCCAGAGGCATCCCCTGCCTTTTTTCATTGTAGGAACTGGCGAGGAAATACACTAGAGGCGTAACGCTGTGCTATGTCGCAAGGTAGGCTGATTTTTTTAAAAATATAAAATATAAAAAACATTTTGTAACTTAGGTAAGATATAATGACTGGAGTATGATAATGATAATTAAAAAAAAAAACAATGGACCGAATTAAAAAATAGAAAGTTGTCATGATGTTAACTCGAGAATAACTCTTTTGAAAAGAAAGTAAAGAAAATCACGAAACTCAATTTTCAATAAATCTAATGTTGAAATATAAAATTAAAAAAATTAGTATAAAAAGTTAAAGAAAAAAATCAATGTCAATCCAAGTTAACATTTTAAACTCGTGACTAAGGTCATGAGGATCATTCCATCAAAAAAATCATGAAACTCAATTCTTAATCAATCCAATGTTAAAGGATGGAATTGAACTAAAAATTCAATTCTAAAAGACCTAAAAGAAAATGAATATAAATTAAAAGAATAAGAACCAAATTTGAACAAAAATAAAATGACAAGATAATTTTTTTATGGCAAAGCAGCGCGAGTCTCGGGGAGAGGAGAGAGAAAAAAAGAAGAGAAGAGAAAAAAAAGAGTCGTCACGCGCCACCAACAATAACATGCGTTGCACCATCAAGAAGATCTTGTTGCGATATTTCCAACACAACTATGAATGACTCATCGGAAAAATCTGCATGCACTGCTAGAACACGATGACTAGTCTCCACACGTTAGCCCCTGCAACACATACGCTGGCCACTTTGCATTGCATGTTTACCCTAACCCACTATATTTGTTTTACATTCAATTTTGATCCTTGACTACTTAATTTTCTTATATGAACATAAATTTAATTTATTTTTCCAAATCGAGCATCAACCGAGGGTCAAATTTTTTCCTCAACATTGCGAGGACCCCATCTCCAAACAACCAAATCAAACTACCAAGTCACATCTAAAATAAAATCAATGTAAAAGAACCAAAATAAAAGAAAAAAGTTGAGTTACCGGAAAAAAAATCCTGACTGAACCATGTAAATCAGTCCATAACGTTAGCAAACATAAGGAATTAAATATTTTTAAAATCTTCAATTTTGATCCTTGAATCTCTAATTCTTTTAAATTAATGAAATTTGATTTAATTTAATTTGTCAAACCAAGCAAAGTAACATTCCCTAGACACCACGAGATCCCCATACAATAACATAAAAAAAAAATCATAAAAACTAACCCCATATCAATGTAATGTTAAAAGATTAAATCAAAAAAATTAAGGAACTAAAATGAAAAAAAAAAAACTCAGGAACAAAATCTTTTTCTCATTCTGCAATAAATGATTGACGCCTTTTAATTTTTTAATTTTTATAAAGACGACCAAGACTTCATAGACAAAACAATATTACAAGAAGACATATATATGTCACATCTGATGATACTATGTGAGAAATCAAGATTGCTTCTTATGTAAATTTGAAGGGTATAACTTAATTGATTAGGTTTTAAGTTTGCTTTTTAGAGATTACCAGTTTAAGTCTTACAAACCTCAAGGTCATTAAAGACTTACATGGTCATTAACTTCAGGATTCATGGAATTAGTTGAGGTACACGTAAACTAACCCAGACATCCAAATTAATAAATAAATAAAAGATTCTCTATCATGTGGCAGAGCTTCATGGAATTAGTTGAGGTACACGTAAACTAACCCAGACATCCAAATTAATAAATAAATAAAAGATTCTCTATCATGTGGCAGAGCTCAATATGAAATTAGTTATGAAAGAAATTCTAAATTCTTTTTAGGATTATTCATCTTAAATTATATATTGAATTAGATTGTGACTTTACAAATAGCAAGGAATATTGAGTGTTCATTAAACAAAAAAAAAAAGAAATAAAATATCAAACGCAAACTTTTCTGAAATTCTCTCTCTTGTTCCTTGAGTTTCCATCACACTACTAACTTACTTGGCCAATAAGATCATCTCTGTCCTTGCTTCCTGGGCTATAAAATTGTTGCACAAAACATTCATTCAAGAAAGGGGAAGGAGGGGAACAGATAAAAAAGAAAGAAAGAAAGAATGAAGGCAGTAGATATGTTTACTCAGTCAGGATCTGTAATTGCGAGTGTTATGTTTATTTGGGCTATGTTCAAGCAATATTGTCCATATCAGTTGCAAAACTATTTCGAGAAACACTCCAAAAGAGTCTTCACTTTTGTTTACCCTTTCATTCAAATTACGTTCAATGAATTCACTGGAGATCGTTTCATGCGTAGTGAAGCTTACTCTGCTATTGAGAACTACCTTGGTTCTAGTTCATCTATGCAGGCTAAGCGGCTCAAGGCTGATGTCGTCAAGAACAGCACCCAGTCCCTTGTTCTTAGCATGGATGATTTTGAAGAGGTTACTGATGAGTTCCAAGGAGTCAAACTGCGGTGGGCTTCCGGGAAACATATTGCCAAGACACCATCATTTTCTTTCTATCCAGCAACGGATGAGAGAATGTACTACACGCTCACTTTCCATAAAAGACACCGGAATCTCATACTCGGGACTTACTTGAGTCATGTCTTGAAAGAGGGTGATGCAATCAAGGTGAAAAACCGGCAAAGGAAGCTTTACACCAACAGTGGATCATACTGGAGGCATGTAGTGTTTGAGCATCCGGCTAGTTTTGAGTCGATTGCAATGGAGGCTGATAAGAAGAAGGAAATCATGGATGATCTCATCACATTCAGCCAGGCAGAAGAGTTCTATGCAAGAATTGGAAGGGCTTGGAAGCGGGGTTATCTTCTTTATGGCCCCCCAGGGACTGGTAAATCCACTATGATCGCAGCCATGGCTAATCTTTTGAACTACGATATCTATGATCTCGAATTGACTTCCGTGAAAGATAACACTGAGCTGAGAAAGCTACTGATCGAGACATCGAGCAAATCCGTTATTGTGATCGAGGATATTGACTGTTCTCTTGATCTAACCGGTCAAAGGAAGAAGAAAAAGGAAGAACAGGGAAGGGGAGATGAGAAGGATCCAAAGCTGAAGCTGCCAAAGGAAGAAACAGACAGCAAACAGAGTCAGGTCACTCTTTCTGGGCTTTTGAATTTTATTGATGGACTCTGGTCAGCTTGTAAAGGAGAAAGACTGGTTGTTTTCACAACTAATTTCTTGGAGAAACTTGATCCAGCTCTTATCAGGAAAGGAAGGATGGACAAGCACATAGAATTGTCATATTGTAGCTTTGAAGCATTCAAGGTTTTGGCTAAGAATTACCTTCGGCTTGAAACACACCACTTGTATTCCAAGATCCAAGAGTTGCTGGGAGAAACCAAAATGACTCCCGCTGAAGTGGCGGAGCATTTAATGCCAAAGACTCTTCCTGGAGACAACAAGGTTTGCTTGGAGGGACTAATAGCAGGGCTTGAGAAGGCAAAAGAGGACGCCAGATTGAAAGCTGAAGAAGAAGCAAGAGAAAAGGATTCATCACCTGAAGAAAAAGCAAAAGAAAAGGATTCATCACCTGAAGAAAATGCAAAAGAGCAAGGAAAAGAGAATGGTTTCTGTGATAATGGAAATACAGAAACGAATTGTAAGGAAAAAGAGTAGGGCTTCAGCCACTAAAGATCAACACTGCAGCATTTCAGATTGAAGAAGTTTGGTCTCTTGAGACAGAATTATCACACTTGTATTAGTTCAATGACAGCAATGCCATGGAATTTGCAGTATTTATGAGGGGATTAACAGTCTTAGAGATGTTTTAGATTTCTTCTTAATAATTAAACTCGATTAGATAAAACAGGTGCCAATTTGCAATGTCCTATATTATGATGCAAGTACATAAATAATATATTTATGATAAATTAATGTGATCTATGGATTAATCCATTAACTGAAAGTTGATTCATTAACTTTATAACTCCAGCTTCTTAATCAGATATAACCAGTGGCAGATTCTATTTTTTAAACGAGAAGATAAATTATTAATAAATATTTGATATTATATAGACATGTATTACATGAGAAATTAATTTGAAATATATGTATTAACTCATATCAAGCTAAATTAATTTTAAAATATTTTTAAAATAAAAAAACTTACATTATAATTGTTCTCTTCGAGTTTTCATATTTTAAATTCTCTTTATAATGACTTCATTATCAATCACATCAAAGATATTTTTCTCAGCATATATAATCAAACTATCATCTATCCATTTATTTCTCATCTTATTCTGCAATTTACTTTTAATAATACGCATATAAAAAAAAAAAAACTCTTTTCACTTTAGTAGTTGCAACTAGTAGAAGTAATGACAATTTGAAAAGTATATATACCAAGCATATATACTAATTTGAAAAACTCTCTCTAAACTGTCATTCTTTATTTTTACTATTTTCTCCGCAAGACTAGCAATACCTTTAATACCAAAGAAATCATCATCATTGTGTAGATCAATAATATACATATCAAATTGGTAACCAAGTACCATAAGGTCCATTATAAAGAACTCATCGGGATAAAAATGAGCAAGGTGAATAAGCTTGTCTTTGTTGAAAGCAGAGAAAGAGTTACTTAAGTTTAAACATAAATAACTTCGTACTCGCCTTAGTGAAATGATCATCCTAATCATAATTTTTAAACCCGACCCGGTCTAATGATCGGGTCATGAGTCAGATGGGTTGAGCCGGGTCAACCAAAAAAAAGATTTTTTCAAACACAACTATTATTTCCTCTCAAAGCAGCAACCTTAGTCTCCATAAACTCAAGATTAACCCAAAAACACAATCAAACTTTGATTCAAACAATCACAATTGGTGGATAAATTTTTCAAATAGCAGATCATACCCTACCTCAAGCAGATCTGAAATCTCTCTTTTCCCAACTCTCAAAGTTGAATCAACTTGTTTTCCATTTCATCGATCGAGATCCTGACTTATTCTCTATTTTCTTATCCCTTTTGAGACTGGAAATCTCCCCTCAAAAGCCAAGTGCAAAGGAAAGAAAAACTTGGAAACATCCACTGACAGAATCTAACATAACACATCCATTTTGTTTGACCATTATCATTCTCATCTAGACCTTCTTTCTAATTTAGCAGCCCCCATTTTCTAGAGAGTGTACCCTTTGTTTCTACTCTTTCTCTCATCTAAGAAAAACTAAGAATCTAAATAAGAAAAGAAAGAGATTTTCTTTTCCCGGCAGATCTCAGACCAATGAGGATAGCGGAACAAACAACCCCTTTTAGCAACTCGAACGAAAGAAAGAACAGAAAGATGAGAGAAGTGATTAGGTTTTTTGTGATTCTGTCTTTATATTACAAATGAGTTGATACTTGATAGTAAAAAACTAAAACGGTAACATTTTATATATATAAACTAGCTGGGTCTCAGCCGGGTTTACCCGGATTGACCCGCCGGGTCGACCGGGTTTTTCCAGGCCAATTTCCTTACCGGTTTTTTCATCAACCCGGCTCGGTTCCAGCCCCGGGTCAATCGGGTCCCAGGTCGACCCGCCGGGCCGGGCCATATTTTAAAACTATGAACCTAACTCATTAAATTGCATGTCAACGATATTATTAAACAATTAATACAACTACAAAATAATTTACTATTAAACAAAAATAAATTAAGTTACACAATAATTATTAGAACATTACATAGATTTGATTTGACTATCAAACAATCCCAATTATATATATATATATATATATATATATATATATATATATATATATATATATATATATAAAGTAAATTTTAAATCAAAATTATATATCAAACATGTGCCAAGCATAAAGTTATTTTCACCTAATGTGGTGAGATATATTTATTAGATTTTTTAAATTTTTTATATGTAAATTTTTTGTATAAAACAAGTTATTCATATAGCTTTTGTTTAGTAGACTCTTGCTAAAAAACATAAGCCCTACAAATTTGATTTTTGTTAGCTATCTATTAAAATTTAGATAGAAGAAGAAAAAGTAAAATAAATTCAATTAGATTTGTTATTTAGAAAATTAAAGAAAAAATACTTACACTGAAAATTCAAGAACTATAGTAATTCTATAATTTCAAAAGTAGATGTGACATATATCCTGTCGACATAAATAAATCAAGAAAAAAAAAAAAGGGACCAACCTACCTGAACAAAAAAACACAAAACAATTGACAAAAAAATATCAAGAAAATAGAAATGTTGAGCAAGTTATGGTATTTATCTGGCCACGCCAGTTTTTGTTTTTTTGGCAAGATATAGACTATTATATTAATATTTTAATATAAAAATAAAGATCATCTCTGTCCTTGCTCCCTGGGCTATAAAATTGTTGCCGCAAAACATTCATTCAAGATAAGGGAAGGAGGGGAACAGATAAAAAAAAAAGGAAAGAAAGAATGAAGACAGTAGATATGTTTACTCAGTTAGGATCTGTAATTGCGAGTGTCATGTTTTTTTGGGCTATGTTCAAGCAATATTGTCCATATCAGTTGCAAAACTATTTCGAGAAACACTCCAAAAGCGTCTTCACTTTTGTTTACCCTTTCATTCAAATTACGTTCAATGAATTCACTGGAGATCGTTTCATGCGGAGTGAAGCTTACTCTGCTATCGAGAACTACCTTGGTTCTAGTTCATCTATGCAGGCTAAGCGGCTCAAGGCTGATGTCGTCAAGAACAGCACCCAGTCCCTTGTTCTTAGCATGGATGACTTTGAAGAGGTTACTGACGAGTTCCAAGGAGTCAAACTACGGTGGGCTTCTGGGAAACATATTTCCAAGACACAACCATTTTCTTTCTATCCAGTAACGGATGAGAGAATGTACTACACGCTCACTTTCCATAAAAGACACCGGAATCTCATACTCGGGACTTACTTGAGTCATGTCTTGAAAGAGGGTGATGCAATCAAGGTGAAAAACCGGCAAAGGAAGCTTTACACTAATAGTGGATCATGCTGGAGGCATGTAGTGTTTGAGCATCCGGCTAGTTTTGAGTCGATTGCAATGGAGGCTGATAAGAAGAAGGAAATCATGGATGATCTCATCACATTCAGCCAGGCAGAAGAGTTCTATGCAAGAATTGGAAGGGCTTGGAAGCGGGGTTATCTTCTTTATGGCCCCCCAGGGACTGGTAAATCCACTATGATCGCAGCCATGGCTAATCTTTTGAACTACGATATCTATGATCTCGAATTGACTTCCGTGAAAGATAACACTGAGCTGAGAAAGCTACTGATCGAGACATCGAGCAGATCCATTATTGTGATCGAGGATATTGACTGTTCTCTTGATCTAACCGGTCAAAGGAAGAAGAAAAAGGAAGAACAGGGAAGGGGAGATGAGAAGGATCCAAAGCTGAAGCTGCCAAAGGAAGAAACAGGTGGCAAACAGAGTCAGGTGACTCTCTCTGGGCTTTTGAATTTTATTGATGGACTCTGGTCAGCTTGTAAAGGAGAAAGACTGGTTGTTTTCACAACTAATTTCTTTGAGAAACTCGATCCAGCTCTCATCAGGAAAGGAAGGATGGACAAGCACATAGAATTGTCCTATTGTAGCTTTGAAGCATTCAAGGTTTTGGCTAAGAATTACCTTCGGCTTGAAACACACCACTTGTATTCCAAGATCCAAGAGTTGCTGGGAGAGACCAAAATGACTCCCGCTGAAGTTGCGGAGCATTTAATGCCAAAGACTCTACCTGGAGACAGCAAGGTTTGCTTGGAGGGACTAATAGCAGGGCTTGAGAAGGCAAAAGAGGACGCCAGATTGAAAGCTGAAGAAGAAGCAAGAGAAAAGGGCTCATCACCTGAAGAAAATGCAAAAGAGCAAGGAATAGAGAATGGTTTGTGTGATAATGGAAATACAGAATTGAATTGTAAGGAAAAAGAGTAGGGCTTCAGCCATTAAAGATCAACACTGCTGAAGAAGTTCGGTCTCTTGAGACAGAATTATCACACTTCTATTAGTTCAATGACAGCAATGCCATGTAATCTAATTCTTTAATTATATATGACTATAAAACACGATTAAGGACATTTTTCGTCCTGGCTAATAACTAGGAGGAGAAACCTTGAATCATGCTTAGTTAGCTTGCTTCAAACAAAGAGCAATGCAAACTGTTCTTGGCATTGAAATAATTAGACAAGAATATTACTGCATGTTTAAAACAAATGACCTGCATAAGAACAGGTTACAAAGCAATAACCATGCATACTGTTGAGCGAGATCTAGAGAGACTTACCTTAGTTATGGGAAGGCGGCGCAAGAAATATGTCATTTGGCCAAAAAATCTCGTTCTGCAGACCAAACATCTCACCTGCAGAAACTCAAATACCATTGGTACATTGATACTTTTGAATCCATTTGCACCAACTCCACCCAGATCAATCCCAGCAAAAAACAATTAGAAAAGCGACAGACATCGAACCAACACCTATCTCAACTCCTCACCAGAGTAGTTATTATCCATTGTAGCATCCAAGCTGTACTTGTAATAATGCATATGGCCAAGCAGTGAAAGACCAAGAAATGTTCGTAGATATTCACAGGAAGAGTTCCGCCCCAAGTGCTGGACTGCGTCCATTCTGATTTTTTGGCTTAACATCGACGAGAAATGCTAGTCTTTTATCCCAGTAATGATGATGATCCCAATAAACATTCTAGCATAATTAAAAATGATTACAGATGCACTAGTTGAAATCTCACCTGCCTTCAATATTTTATCTCAAGGCTAGTTTTTTGGTTTCCTTGTTCTTTTGACTTTCCACTGAAGATCATCTACTTCTGCCAGTTCAGAAAATACAGGTTCTGCATTATACCACTTCTTTTCATAGCTTCCTTATCTCTTTCTGGATCAGAATCACTTACAAGGGCATCTCAAAATCTACCTTTGCCAGATATCTCTCCAATGGCTGATCCCAATTCATTAGTTTTCCGATTGAAGTACCTCTAGTGAAGCATCTCCCCGATAAATAAACATCTTTTTTATAGAATATGTCAAGTAATATACTAATATGCAGAAAACAAATTAAAATAAATAACAAAGCCTAGTCTCTAATAACCAATATCAAGAAACTAAATCGAAAAAAAACAGAACAAAAAATAAACAAGTCAGTATACTAGTATGCAGTATTTATGAGGGGATTAACAGTATTAGAGATGTTTTAGATTTCTTCTGAATAATTAAACTCGATAAGAAAAAAAAGGTGACAATTTGCAATGTCCTATCTTATGATGCAAGTACATAAATAATATATTTATGATAAATTAATGTGATCTATGATTAATTCATTAACTAGAAAGTTGATTCATTAATTAAGTTCCAGCTTCTTAATCAGATATAAGTTTTTAAATAAAAAAGCAAATTACTAATAAATGCTTGACATTATATAAACATGTGTTATAAAAAAAAATTAATTTGAAACATATGTACTAATTCATATCAAATAAAATTAATTTAAAAATATTTTTAAAATAAGAAAACTTAAATTATAATTATTCTTTTCAAGTTTTCATATTTTAAAACCGTTTTATAATGATTTTATTATCAATTGCATCAAAAATATCTTTCTCAACGTATACAACCAAAATTGTCATTTATATGTTTATCTCTCATCCTATTCCGTAATCTACTCTTGATAATATGCATAACGAAAAAAACTCTCTTTACTTTAACAATTGCAACGGATAGAAGTAATGATAATTTGATAAGCATATGTACCTTCAATACCAGAGAACTCATCATCATTGTGTATATAAAAAATATACATATCAAGTTGGTTACCAAGTACTACAAGGTCCACTATAGAGAATTTATGGGGATAAAAATGAGTAAGGTGAATAAGTGTTTCTTTGTTGAAAAAAGAGAAAGAGTCACTTAGGTTTAAACATGCAACACAAAGAAGTAACTTCATACTCGTCTGGTAAAACGATCATCTTAACTTATTAAGCTGCATGTCAATGATATTATTAAACAATTAACACAATTACACAATAATCTATTATTAAATAAAAATCAGTTGAGTTACACAATAATTATTAAGATATCATATGGATTTGATTTGATTATCAAACAATCTAATTATATTTAATTCTAAAGTAACAAAAAGTGTAAGTGTGTGTGTGTATCAGCCTTATATATTTACCTAAGTACAATTTATTTTATTTAATGATAATAAGGTAAATCTTAAATCAAAATTATAAATCAAACATGTGTTAAGCATGAAGTTGTTTTCATCTATTGTTGTGAAATATATTGCATGAAAAGTTTGTTCATATAGAAAAATTATGATAATTAATATTTTACTGTAATATTTTTACACCAGATTTCATATTCGGTTGTATTATTTTCATATATAAAATTAGTAGTGGTGTAAATTAAAGCATGTAACTAATATTTTTTAGATCATTAATTATGTTTTTGAGGTTATATTTTCAAATTAGTAGCTTTCTTTTATAAATAATGGGTAGCAATAATATACAAAAAGTAGAGATTAATAAAAAAAAATTAGATCCAAGCTATTTGAGTTTTATTTATAATTATAAACTTGACAATTATTTTTTCAGTCCCTAATTAATAAATAATGAAATAACAAGTGATTAAGTAATCTTAGAATTGCTAACAAAACATATTAAAGCATTATGCGTTTGCATCTCAAAAATAACAAGTCATCTATATAGCTTTTGTTTGGCACACTCTTAGTCTCGTGGCTAAAAAATATAAACCCTAAAACTTTAATTTTTGTTAACTATTTATTAAAACTTAGATCTAAAATTCTTAAACTTTCTTGAAAGAAAAAGTAAAATAACCCCGACTAAATTTTTTATTTAAAGAATTGAAAAAGAAACTCACATCATGAAATTCAAAAAAATAAATATAACATATATCACGTCAATACAAATAAATCAAGAAAAAAAATAAAAATAAAAAGAAGAGAAAAAAATAACAAGAAAATAGAAAATGTTCATATATAAATCCAAGTTGTGGTCCTTTTCTAGTCACGTTAATTTTTATTTATTTATTTATTTATTGCAAGATATAGTCTGTTATATTAATATTTTATTATAAAAAAATTTGAAAAAAAAATGAAAGAGGCAATTTCCCCCTCTGGCTCCGCCCATGGATACAATACAACAGCCATATTTATGTCCAAGAGAAACATAGATCTCTTCAAGAATTATCTCGAGATAAACATTATTTTTAACTTTTATATGTGTCTTTTTTAAGAATTATGTACTTATTTTTTCTATCTTAAAAAGAATAATCAAACGTAATCCAATTATTTTTGCTTTTGGGAATAAAATTGCTTTATTAATGACAAAAACCATAAAATTCACTTCTTATAAGATTTACTTTTCTTATCAATAAATATATTAATTTCCAATGACCAATATGAATCGCATGATGTTAGAAATTCAACTGTTATCATTCATAAAAAAATAAAAATAAAAAGAAATTATATGGAGATTTTTTTCATTTTATTTTTATATTTTAAAAAATTACACTTTTGTATTCTATAAATATGACACAAATAAAAACATTATAGTAAACTAAATGTAATTCCACCCCCCCCCCCCCCAAATATATATATATATAATTTAATTTTTTATTTTATGATTAAGGGCATAGGCTAAACTGAAGGATAAGGAAGACATGGTGTAATAAAATAAAACCTCAAAAAACCCGAACTGAGAAACCGGAAACAGAAACCAAATCAAAGAAATCGAAAAGGAGGAGGAGGAGGAGGAGGAGGAGGAAGAAGAAGAAGATGTTATTTCAAGTAGGAGGACAAGGGACACGTCCCACCTTCTTCGAGATGGCTGCTGCCCAACAACTCCCCGCCAGTCTCCGTGCTGCCCTTACCTACTCCATTGGTGTAAGCTACTTACACCTCTCATTTTCTATATGATAATTGTTTGCCCATATCATTTTTCAAGGTTTTAAGGGATGGGAAGCTCATTTTTTTGTGAGTTTTTAATTTGGGTTTTTCTTAATGGTCTCGAATTTGGCAAATGAATCAAGCCTGATTTTACTTTTTTGAAGTGTTAATAGGGTTTTTTTTTTGTGCATTGTAAGATGTAATTACTTAACTTACTTTGATTGAAGAGATTGGCTTGTGCTTATAATATAATTTGAATATCTGCGTGATTTAATATTGTGGATTGTGGTCTCGAAGGTAATGGCATTAAGAAGACCGTTTCTGCATAAGGTGTTGGACTGTGAAGATGAATTCTTTTCGTTGCTTATGTTGGTCCTTGAGACTCATAGCTTGCGTACTACAGGTTTAATTCTTTTTTTTATGAATAGGTTTAATTCCTTCTGCCTATGACCTTACTGTTCTTTCATAATTCCATTTGCCTTTTTATATATATATAAAAAAAAAAACTCAAGTGCATTCTAGCTTTAACTTTGCCTTTTTTATTTCTTAATGTTGTTGCCATTGTTACTGAGTGGGTGAGGGAGTGATCGAATATGTAGTCTCATATTTCTTATTTGATTGGAAATTCTAGCCTTCTGGTTTATATGCTCATGTTTTGTGTACTTCAAAATTTTCTTTTTTATTCTATTCAATTGTTTGTCATACATTGAATGTTGAACCTCTACACCTCATGGATTATGATTTGGAGTTACTAATAACTTGCCTTTCGTGTCCCCGTGTATCGAGAACTAAACCCATTTCCTTTTCTTTTTGAAATGTTATGTGCCCTATGATATCAGGTAACGTGCTTAATTCCTTTGTCTGTCCCTCCCTGGATTAGTTGGAGTTAATAACCTCTCTTGGAGATATAGAAAGTAAAGATTAGAGAAACTCAATTTTTTTCAAGAATAGATGATGAGGCTGATCCCCATTTGGTTAAACGGGATCAGGGGTGTTTTCCAGTTCACATTGGATGGTGTGTGTGTGTGTGTGTGTGTGTGTGTGGAAGCTTTTAACAAGGCTTTGCTGGGTGCATGGTGGTGATGGTTTTATTTAATCTTGTTTTTTTCATTGCTGTGCTGTATCTCTAAATCTGAGTATAGTGTTTCTTTAATTTGGACTACTACCGTTATATTTGTTGCATAAGGATCATTCTTTTGTATTTTATATTCCTCTTCAGATGCTTCTTTTGCTGAATCTCTATATGGATTGCGAAGAAGGGCAGTGAAGATAAGAGTAAAGAAGGAAGATGCACGTCCAAAATCAGGGGATGGAATTCAGCACTCTGGTTTAGAAAAGCACCAAAGAATTCTTTCAGTTGTATTTTTGGTACCATCCTCTGCTTCCTTTAGTTGATAAATTTTTCTTCCCTGAAGTAGTTTTCCTAATAAGATTGTAAAGTGTAGGGAAAACCAAGTTTATAAACAATGGTTCACAAACTGCTACCTAGTTTCACTCTATGAATGGCATCATACTAAGTTACAATGCTTTCAACCCATTGTGATGAAGGTTAATGACTTGTGAATTTATGTGTCTGATTAGGTTGTGTTGCCTTATTTTAAGTCAAAATTGCATTCAATATATAACAAAGAAAGGGAAGCCAGGCTCCAAGCAAGTTTGTGGGGAAATGGCGATGAAACAGTTGAAGATGCTGAATATTTTAGTGGAGGGGATGCTTCTCTTGTTTCTGGAGAAACATTGGATGCAGAAGCAACTATTAGAGCACGTTTGACAAAGAAAATTCAGAAAATTGTATTTAGTTGCTACCCATGGCTGCATGCTAGTAGTGAAGGTAATGTTTTGGTTCTTTCTTGATTTGGATAACACTGATTAATTTAGTCTTTTAAGTCAGATGTAAGAGCATGCAATTTAGGAAAGTGGGGATGAGTTAATTCGACATGATGATGTAAAGGTTGCATGTCTGTTTCATTCTTCTTGGAACATAAGCATCAATCATGAATTTGTTGTATTCAAGTTTCACCTATTTCGTTAACATTAGCTTATTTCCTCATGTTTCATAATTTCATTATGTGTTGATACTAAATAAATTTACAAGCGTGAATGCCATTGTAGCTTTTTCGTGTTGTGAGGAAATTCTGATGTTAAGCAATCCAATTACGGTGTCTTTTGACAAATTTGTGCCATGTTTCCAGTATTGGGTACTGAAGTCACTCTTTATTTTACTGGTCAATTGGAATGTTCTTTCCCTTAGCTACTTACTGGACCCTTAGTAAAGCTCTGGACCAACAATGCAGTCTTTTCAAATCTAATCTATAGTATGACAGTGCAGGATCCTGTTCATTAATCTAAATTCTGAAATTTCTATAGTCTGCTGCTATGTGCCAAACTGGTTTCTGTCTTCATGCTTGGTTGGAAGTGGTTTCTGTTTGTCAAGATGTCCAATCTGACCTAAAGCGTTGCAATGCAGGAATGTCATTTGCATATCAGCTCTTATATTTGCTGGATGCCACTGGGTTCTATTCGTTTGGACTACATGCACTTGGGATTCATGTTTGTCGAGCTACTGGGCAAGAGCTGGTACTAGATTTGGCCAGAATAGAGAATTTACATTTTATTTTTGTTAACAAGTATTTCATTAGACACAAATTCAACCATTCAAATATAGTGCATGCTGCTATTTTATTGTCCTATAAATACCTTGACAAATTATACATATCCTAGTGCTTTGTTCAATTTTTTTGATGTCAAGGCAGATGGACACTTCTTCTAGAATTTCTAAGATAAGAAGCAATGAACGTGATAGACTTCGTGGCCCCCCATGGCTGAAGGTATAATAATTTAAATTATTTAGTTGCTTTGGGGACTTGATGTGGAACTTTTTGCTATTCAGTATTTGTTTGCAGAAATTGACAGCACAGTTGTATAGCTGGTATTCCATTGTAGAATATTGACTCAACATCGTTAATGTGCAGACATTTCAAGGTGCATTGCTGAGCTGTGCATATACAATGCTTGACTATGCACAAACTGGCTTAATTGCAGCAGTGTTCATCTTTAAAGTGAGTGTGGTTTTCCTGCTTCAGGAGTTGTCCACTCTCAATTAGTATTGTCTGCAAAAACTATAAATGCCTGTGGATGTTTAATTCTATGTTTTTCTTGTTGTTGTTTCTAACTGCAAGCAATGCCCAATTCTCTCCCCTCCATTCCCTGATCAACATTTACCACTTTCAAGGATCCTTTACAGTTGCAGATTTTTGTGATCATTTGCTCAACACTGCTATCTGTTTCAAAAAGTTTTACCTTTATAGCCAAATTTTAACTGGATTCTTTTTACAAAACAATGCTGAAATGTTTTTGACGTCAGCATTCTGCCTTATTTAACATATTTCTTCTGAACAATATGAAATTTGACACTCCCTAAAGATCCATTGCACTCGTCTCCAAGTTTTGTTCTTGTTTTCAGCATCCTAAGCTCTTAGAACTAAGCTTACATCTTATTATACCATGTTCATTTTCATGTCAAGATAGTTGGCTTCATGCAATAGAACTGATTTATTGACCCTGTTTATGTTGTGTCATGCATTAATTTTCATTTTTCTGTTTACATCCTTCCTCTTTCTTCATGATAAGTATAGACTAGCTTTAACATTTTCTGAATGTGAATGACACAGATGATGGAGTGGTGGTACCAATCTGCTGAGGAGAGAATGTCAGCTCCAACAGTGTACCCTCCACCCCCACCACCTCCACCCCCAAAGGTGAAGAGCTTTTTAATCTTGGATTTCATAATTATTCTCTTGCCAACACACAAACGTACACACTCATGTTAGAGATATGATGTTTTACTGATAGAGAATAAAAGGTTGTCTTGCTACTGAGATGAAGTTAATCTTTACTTTTCATGTAACTGTCTTCAATGTTAAATTTGGACAAATTGTCAAATAAATTTCAGCTTTTCATGATCTTGGCAATAGATTCTGTCAGATGTCAAAAACCAAAAGGTTCAAAGCTACGTAATGTTCTCTTGATAATTGAACAGGTTGCCAAAGAGGGGATTCCACTGCCACCTGATAGAACAATCTGCCCATTGTGCTCCCAGATGCGTGCAAATCCTTCTGTTGTTACGATCTCGGGATTTGTTTTCTGTTATGCTTGCATATTCAAATACGTATCTCAGGTAAGGCATCTAATTTCACTCCATCAATATCTACTCCAAGCTTGGTTTTTCTCGATTCTCCTACCCTACTTGGCCAAAATCTATTTCTTAATCCCAAGATGCCATTTTGTTGCGATGCCACAGTATAACCGCTGCCCAGTCACATTGATGCCAGCAAACGTTGATCATATAAGGAGGTTGTTCCATGATATGTAGAGACCTAGAGATGCTATAGGAGATAATCCATGTATTTTTCACGAAAGAATCGATGAACAAGACATAGATGCAGACAGCCATTACAAGCAGCAAAATAATGTACAATTTGCACTCGTTTTGAACCCCGTTCATTTCGACAGCAATCCGTGTGACGTAGTCCTACCAGGACGGCACTTGACCCATCATAGATGTCACCCATTTAAATTTGTACACTAACAAGTTTTTTTCCCATTCTTTGTTTCTTTTTTACTCTGGACTTGTATCTCAACAATCTCGTGCTAAACAAGGTTCGATTCTGCATCTATTGATTAATTTACAACCGTCTTGTTGGGCTTCATCCATATAATCTTGACACGGATTTGTATCTCAACAATCTCGTGCTAAACAAGGTTTGATTCTGCATCTATTGATTAATTTACAACCGTGTTGTTGGGCTTCATCCATATAATCTTGACACGGTATTATGTCCACTGTCCTCCGGAAGCTAAAGTGGCTTTGTTTCTCCAGAAACTGCAACAACTACCACTAAAAAGAGCACCTTTTCAGCTGCTTTGTTTTTTTTTAAAAAAAAAAAACATGAGGCTCCCTGTTAAATGGCCTATTTTTCAGAGTGTGGTTTTTTTGAAAATATATAAAAATAATATTTTTTATTTTAAAAATTATTTTAAATATAAATATATCAAAACAATTTAAAAACATTAAAATAAAATTAATTTAAAGTAAATAAAAAAAATTAATTTTTTTTTAAAATATTTTTAAAATATAAAAACAATCGAGTTCTAACTTCTAAGTGGTCTAGGCTGCAATGCAATAGCTTGCCTGTCTCCCTTATCCAACTATGGTACTTTTGTCAATCAGTTGTCATAATGTCAGACCTGTTCGGGAGTGACATTTGCGAAAATTTAAAAAAAAAATATTTAAAAAATATTTTTTTATATTATTTTAATATGTTAATATAAAAAATAAATTAAAAAAAAAACTCCCGAAAAACAATTTAAGCATTGGATTCCAAGTTTCAAATTCATTCAATTCAGTTTATCTCAAATGGGAAACGAAGTAACAAGTATTTGAATAATTCCTCTTCCTCAACAAAACTACTGTTATTAACAAGCATCTCAGATTATTGCATACTGCATGCCAAAGTGGGGGCAAAGCCAACACACCTGCTAGACAAATCCACAGAACATGTGCATACACATACGTACAGAACATCAAAGCAACAAGCAAAATTGCATGAGGCGCCGCCTCCTACACTTGAGCAATGGCTCCTTCCAAAGCTCTGTCCAATCTTTCCTCGAATGGAATAGAATTCCATTTCATCTTCTCATCCTGCAAAAACCGGAAAGAAATCGTTATTGTTTCATGAAAACTATAAGAATACAAAGCCATGAACATCGATTCAATATTACCTCTACTTTTTTTGTTCTAAGCATTCCTTTGCTGGAAGAGCCTGAATCTGATTCCACAACCCGTCCAGTATGAATCCAGTAGCTTCCAACAGTCCCTGTAAGAGGAGTTTCGACAGGAGTCAAACTCCTCGACCGTCTTGGAGTATTAGAAGCAGAATGTTGTTCAAGATCCTCAACTGTCAATGCTCCTAAAATAGGCCTATCTTCATGACTTCTTGGCGAACAACTCCTTGCAGATGGTGAGTTCCCAACAGAACTAGGGCTACCCTTGGACATGGGCGGTGTGGCCAACCAACTTGATAGGCTAGTATCCACTGCAATTTCTTGATCCACCAGCTTCTTCTGCTTGGGATTCTCTTTTGAATCTTTTCTGTACAACTTGAAAATAGTCTCCGGACTAATGTTCTTGTCAAAATCTTGCTCTACATTGACATTTTCCTTGTCTTCATGCTGCCATGGTGAGGTTGCTCTTGCTTTGGCTACTTTCCATTGAGTTAGATTTTCTACTGGATTCAGAACGTTGTCATCAAGCCGACTCCTAACTCGAGCATTTTGATTGGACCCCACTAGCTTAGGCTCCTCCTTAGGTGGTGATTCACCTTTTGGCATGGGACTAGTAACCTCCTTTTCACCCAATTCAGCTCCATACACCTGTTTTCTTGAATCAATTGATAATGAAAACAAAGACTCGGATGACTCTTCTTGAATCAATACTTGAACAGCATCATTCAAATCACTAGCTTCCAAGTCCAAATCTTCATAATCTTCTTCGTCAACACGATTTTGATATCTGTTATTTGGAGGATAACATCCGACATTTGATGCAACCACGTTAGTAACTGATTTGTTCACGTTTGATGGTTCTTCTTCTTTGTTTTCAGACTCTCTCTCTTCTTCTTTGTACTCTACTACGTTGTTGATAACTTCTTCATCAGTAAATAAACCCTCGTAGGTTTCGACATTCAAATTAAAAGTCAATTTCTTTTTCTCATTGCAGCTCATTTGCTCCTCAAGATTCTCTCTAACAGCATCAACGAATAAAACAAATTAATGCATAAATTAAAAAAAAAACTAAAACCACAAATCCAATGAACTAAATCAAACTACCCAAGATCTCAAGCCAAAAACAATGAATAGCTTACTTTGATTCCAAAATGGGCTCAATGGGCACCTGAGGAACTCCCTCTTGCTTTTTGGGTTCATGAACTTTCGAAGGTTCAGTAGCTCCATCATCCTGCAACAAACCAAGGGATCAGTAGCTGTTGTCAACGAGAAACTATATAACTGCTAAATGCTAAAATTGAAAAAAAAAGAAAAAAGAAAACATAAAGGATGAAGCTTGAAAATGGACTCACATGAGGTTTAGATGGAGTTACATTCACCAAATGTCTACATTTTCTATGCTTACAAGCAGTGAAACAAGCGAAAAGGGAGCAGCCCATTATTAGGCACTATTGACCTGACTTGTATGTAAAAGTTTCTTGCTTTTGTTTTTCAAAAGAAAGGAGAAAGGTCGTCTTCATGAGAGTGAGAGATGTTTTGTATAAAGAGGTTAGGAGGTGGAGAAGAAAACGGTGAGGGAAATTTGAGGAATCTGATTCCAGGGGCTTGAAAATTTGACCGTTAGGATTCTCTTTTTTAAAAAACAATTATGGATTCATCCCGTATTATTATTGGTGGGTGGTGCTGAACTCAAGAGGGAGTCACTCCCTTCAATGATAATAGATTTAAATATACAAAGAGGAAAAAAAAAAGACTAATTATTTTATTGCCACCTTTTCTTTGCTTATGGGATACAATTAAAAAATAAAATAAAAGTATCGGTGAATCATAGAAGTAGCCTTAGAAACCGTTTAGGAACACTGTGCAAATTGCGTTTCTAAAAATTTAAATTTTTTTTTATTAGAATTTAATATGGTTTATATATTTTAGATCGTTTTGATATGCTGATGTCAAAAATGATTTTTTAAAAACAAAAAAAACATCATTGACATGTATTTCGGCACGAAAAGTTATTTGAAAAACAACCGCTATCACACTGCCAAACATACTCTTATTGTATTATGGATTGCTTTTTTAAAAAAAATTAGACTTTCTACTGAGATTAATACAATCTTTAATATGGATTGCTTTAAAAAAAAAATTAAACTTCCTATTGAGATTAATACAATCTTTAAAATTTAACTAGTCCAGGATTTTTTTTTATCCTAATTTTTTTATATAAAAAAACTTGTATTATGGGTTATCTCAAATCTTTTTCTTTATTTTTCTTTGTTAAATTTAGCTTTTTAAAGAAATTCTATTTTTTAATTAAATTAAATTAATTCATTAAATATAAGCATAAGATATTCATTTCATGATATTTTATTTGGTTTGCTTTCTAAGTTGTTACTTTGATGGGGTGGGCAACCTCTTTTGATGTTAGGAGCAATCTTTTCATAGTGTTAATAAAACAATCTTGGTAAGTTTTTTTTATGACGAGGTGCTGTCCACAGAGAAGCGACAGTAAGTCTCCAATGGTTTTTTCTTTCTTCTCCTTCTAGGTATGATATTAACAGCTTATTTTTTTATATATATTTAATTATTGCTATTTTTTAGTTATCTATTATCGTTGCTTTTTTATTATATTATTAAATTAACCGAGCTTATTGGATCTAATAAAATCAATAACTCGATTCTCATTTTTTTAAAAAAAATTATCTGAGTATCTTTTTTTTTATATTAAAAAAAATTTGATCCAGCCCGCAACATAATTCGGAGACCAATCTAGTATATAGGCTATAGCAATTTAATGGATAATTCATCTAGACAATAAAAATAAAAATAAATCCATTTAGTCATAAATGAGGGGTGGTGTCTCGGCTCTTAGGAGGTAGAAAGGGGCTCCGATGAGCCCAAGCTCCGAAAATCTTCGAGAAACAAGTAGGAGCTAGCATCAAAACAAAGGTCGTGTGACATTTCTTCTCATATAGGTTGTTAAATTAAAACATAGTAAAATATAATTTAATCTCTATATAGGGTTGAATCAGAAAAAACAATTTTACAAGGAAAAAAAGAAGGAAAATGTATCCATTTAGACTCTGTTCAAGGATGCGGTTTAACCAGCTTTTTGTTAAATTTTAAATTTATTTTATGTTTCAAGTTAATTTTTTTTAGTGATTTGAAATGCTGATGTTAAAAATAAATTTAAAAAATAAAAATAAAAATATTATTTTGATGCAGTTACAAGTGAAAAACAATTTAAAAAACAACATCAATCACACTCCCAAGTAAATCCTTATTCTTATGCATTAAATCTGTCTTGAAATATTACTTGTTATATTGAAAATATTAAAAAATAAAAAATTATTTTGTAAATACATCTATGTTGAATCTAGGGTATGGAAGGATGGATCGAGAGGAGTATAAATATAGTAAAATGAAAGGATGAATAATGCATTTATCTAGTAGTTTGCTAATAACAGGGGAAGGGATCAAAATAAATCCATTCAAACTGAAAGGTTCAGTTGCAAACAAGGAAGGATAATTCATTTATCTTTAAATATTTTATGAATTAAATTTCATAATGCTATCTAAAATGGAAAAGAAACATGCATGTATGCATAATCACATATATAATGTTAGATAAAATAAATTATTTTATTAATTACAAAATCTTCTAAACTATATATATAAAAAAAGACATAATGTATCATCGAAGTAAGATTTCAAACCCAATGGATTAATTTAGGGTTAGCATCCAATGGAATTTATGAACACTTTATTAAGACATATTGTATCATCAAGGTAAAATTTCAACCATGAAGGGTTAACTTAATGGGTAAAAAAGTTTGCTTTCTTTTTTAACTTTGGAGGTGTTGGAGAGGTTTTCAAGGAGCGTAATGTGATGGCAAAGGGTTTGAGATCTGCATAGCAAATCTCGAGTTCGAATTAGGATATGCACCTCTTGTAAAAACCTGTGACAACTGGAGTTTTACTCGCTCACTTAAGCTCACAAAGTACGCTTTTCAAGGTGTGGAGTTTCCTCGAATAAAAAAAAAGGTGTTGGAGAGTATGGTTGCGGTTATTTTTAAAAGTGTTTTTTACTCAAAAATGCATCAATATAATATATATTTTTATTTAAAAAAAATTATATCAACACATCAAAACGATAAAAAAAACATAAAAAAATAATTTAAATTAAAAAAAAAATTCAAATTTTACCTAATCCAATTTAAAATACAATACCAAACAGGAGCTTTGTTGGGAGAATTCATTAAATTTCTTTAAATGCTTGAAAGAACTTAATTTTGATTGATATGTAAGTTATTAACAATACACTTATTATCAAAATAAAAAATAAAAATAATTAATATTCTTTTTTGTAGTTTTATTGCTAAATACACTGCTAAGTACACTTTTAGCATGCACTTTTTTTTCTATCCACAATTATAGCCAAAGCCACAATCTTACAAACCTAACACATACTTACTGTGCTTAAGATATTAGCATATATTATTTTTCAAGTATTTTTTATATTATCTTATTAAAACAATTTAGAAATGCAAAATAAAAAGAAAAAAAATCAATTTTTATTTTAAAAAAACACACACAACACCAGCACCAAACAACTCTTAATTCATTCTAAGCTAATCTGATTGCCCTTGTCTCAATGGCCTTTAGCCTTACAATGCTTGCAAAATGTACCTCTTCTTCATGAATAAAAAGGAGCTATTTTTGGGGTGATATTTAAATGGTCAGATTCTGAATTTACTTTTCAGAAATTATCAGTTTGAATCTCATAAATTTTAAGACCATTGAAGGTTTACATAATTGTTAATTTCAGGATCTTAAAAAATTAATCGAGGTACGTGTAAATTAACTCGAATACTAATAATTTTTAAAAAAATTACTAGCATAAAAAACTAGGTTGTGTAACATTTATTCTCGTGTTGATTATTAGATTAAAACAGAGTGAATATAATAATTTAACCTCTTTATTGATAACCTAATGTAACTTTACTTTTATTTTTAAAAAAATATATTTCAATCCCCCAATTGACTTCCACAAGCCTCTTTGATTCTTACCCACATCTTTGAATTGTCTAAAAATGGATAATTAAAATTGTGACTGCCCATCAATTTAATTTGCATTTTGGTATTCTGATTGGACTTGTAGTTGGTTCAAACGTAATTTAAAAAAACTATTTAATTATGAAAATGGGTAATATAATCCATTTTAAATAGATATTTCCTTCCTAATAAAAATTTAATGAAGTATTTAGAAATATCATAGTTGTTGTTTTTCAAAGTATTTTTTTTAGAAATGTATTAAAATAATATATTTTTTATTTTTAAAAATTTATTTTTAATATCCGTATATCAAAACAATAAAAAAAAATATAAAAAATAAAAATAAAAATTTAATTTAAACCACCTTCCAAAACAACTATTTCAAAATGGTTATAAAATTGCCAAGATTAAATTATGGATTATAATTCATTAAAAAAAAAAAAAGGAAAACAAAACCTCGGTTGCCTCATGATGAGAAAACCAATTCTTCATGATCCAAGAGAAGAGAAGTAGAGAAGACGAATGACTCGAGAGAACATCTCTACTGATGGCCGACCGACTACCTCGGTAAAGGCCCGTGAACTACTTTGGAAATTGCTGGAATCTAAATCCATATGATGGGGCCCTATTGTGTATTCATGATCAGAACAATGAACGGTTCTGATTAGAGAGAGAGCACAGCCTTAAGAAGCGCACCACCACAAGTTCCTACTTTAGTGCTAATAACGATCTATTAAAAGCCAAACGAGATGGTCTTCTTCGTTAATTATGTGCCTAATTAATTATTCATAGCTTTGCTTGTCTGCTACTTTACTAATCTTATTTACTTTTTGGAGCCGTGGGAATACTTAACTACTCGCTCTAGCAAAGAGCCACGTGTTTCAAAACACTTGTCAAGCTCTAAGATTACCATCAAGCCACGATACCATTATCTATATCTCAACAAACACCCCGTGACAAGGGATTTCTACTGCTTTTTTTTTTTTTTCCCTGGGGGAGTGAAAAATGATTTGGATTCAAGATATTTTTATGATAAAATAAAATAAAATAAAATTCAGTATGTCTAAATCCAAAACCATGAAGCTTTTTGACAAAATAATTTGAGGTTAAATCAAATAATTTAGAGGATGTAAAGGAAAAATTGACACTTCAAAAAGTTATACAAAAATAGATATTAAATTTATCGTTAAATAAGTTAATTTGATAAATTCATGATTCAGAACTTGATTTAAATATAATTTAAAATAATTTTGATATTAATTCATTCAAATTTTAGATGACTTAATAGGTTGGTTTGAGACTCAATTAAATTTTAGTCCAAACTTATAGCGTAAAAACCAAGATTTTTCTTTAAAAAATAAAATAATATTATTTTTATAAAAACAGAATTAATTTGAATTAACTAAGTTGACCCAAAAATCTAGTGAGTAATGAGTAAGATTTGATATATCTTGAAAAATCTTAAATTTAAATATTTGAAAGAGAAGATGAGATTCAAGAACATAAATAACTTTTTTTATTTTTTAAAAATTATTTTAATATTATCACATCAAAATAATTTAAAAAAAATTAAATATTTTAAAAATATTATTTGGAATGCTATCGCATCAATCTATACTTAAAACTCGTGTATTTCCAGGGAAAAAAACATAATTTAATATAAAAAAACAATCCGTACATATTGAATGGACCAAACACAAATTCTTTGGATCTAATAAATGCATGGAAATAATTAGCTGTGAATAATGCTCAAAACACAACATCAATAGTATCATCATGTGCATGATTATTACTTGTAGCCAATAAAATGAAAAAGCAACAATCTCTTCTTGTTGATGGGACAAGTCACTCAATCATATATATATATATATTTTAAAAATATATATTTTTAAAATACAAAAACAAAAATATTTTTAATGTATATTTCATAATGCGGTTTAGGATATTTTTATAAAAATATTTTTTAATTAAAATAATATTAGTATATTAGTATATTAAAATAATTTTAATATATTTTTAGATAAAAAACAATATTAATTTTTTAAAACCAAAACTTAACATTATATCATTTTGGTTTTGAGAAAATTAAATTAACTTATCAACTAAAAAATTGATCCATCCATGCAAATCAAGTGTTGAATGTAGTCAAACCTTGAGCCAGATTTTATAATTATGCGAAGCTCTCCCATTAATGGCACTGTAGTTCATTGGTAATAGTCTTTCAAGTATTTACTAAGAGATTACCTATTCAATTCTTAATAAAAATAGTATTGATATAAATATTAAGAATTTAATTTATTTTCTTATCACGAAAGATACATGAATCCTTTCTCTTTTTTATTTTTTTTTAAATAATAATAACTAATTATACATATATATAAAAATATCTTCACACATATATATATATATATATATATATATATATATAAAATAATTTAAATATTGACAGCTGTTGATAATCCATCCATGAGGTACTTCTACCACTGCTGCTAGACTTGGACAGTGGCTGGCGGCAGAAACTGAGCCAAAGGGTGACACAACAATCTAGCACTTCTGAAAGAAAGAATGAGTGCATGCACCGAACCACAACCATCTGTGTGCGTGTGTGGTCTAAAAAGTTAGTCAGTGTGAGGGAAGGGAAGGGAAGGGAAGGGAAGGCATGTCTGTTTGTTTCTTGGGAAACTGAAAAATGAAATTTTAGTGGTCAGTTTCCCAATGTACTTTGTACCTCTCTTTCTCTGACAATTCTCTCACTTTTCTTCCTCTTATGGCTTTGATCAGCAAAAATGGCCCTTTTCTTTGATATTTTATTACTATCATTCAGATTGTTTGAATTTTGTGTTGTTCTTGTAAGACTGCATATACTGTTTTGGGATTTCTGCGAAGTGTTTTTTTTTCTTGTGGAAAACTATTTTTGCAGTGTTTTATCTCAGCATGGCATGTGTCTGTGTGCATGGTTTTTCTAATAGGAACTCATCCCAGCTGTTTGTGACTTTCTTCTGCTTTTCCTTTATTATCCAAATGTAAGCATTTCATTTTTTTTTTCTCCCTTGAAACCATTGGCTAACCAAGAGGAATGGAAACAAAACAGTAGTAATAATAATTAATGGCTCTGATATGATGCCTACCATTTTTCTCTATTTTTTCAGCATGTTCTTAAAGAAGAAAGAACTTGTGTTGAAATGGGGTTATGTTGGATTTTAATTCTTTAGAATTTATGCCTGTCTTTTAGCCCAAATATGTTTTTTTCTCAGTTTTTCAAATATTTTTGTGCGAGTACTAATCAGTATTCTTATTTATTTTGCAGCTGGAAGGGGTATAGAAGTGGACAGGAAAGTTTAGAAAAAGTTACGAAACTGTGAATATGAATGGCTGAGACTTGGGAGGGACAGCTCTTTAAACTTTGTTCTTTCTTGTAGGACTTTTGGACAAAGCCCATACCCGAGTTTTCTTGCACAAGAAATTAAAGAAAGAAAAAGAAAGAAGAAAGAAACTTGCCATGAGCAGGAAAAGTTTGGTTTAGTAGTACACTTCCATGCGAATCATTTGTTTGAAGTAGTTGGTTGGTATGCCACAGCAAAGGTTTCAAGTATCCTTTGGGGCTCTCTAGTTTTGGACCCAAAAAAAAAATGAATACGGAGCCACTGAACCAGAAATCTCTTGAGAGAGTGGTGTCACAGAAAGCTTTACAAATTGGCAGTTCATTTCCATGTCAAATTTGTGTGGTGGGTTTTCTTAGTGGAGTTTGTCTCACCTCTTTGTTTTTGGCTGCTCTTACTTCACTGGGGACTTTTGAGTTTGGTGGCATTTCATTTTCTTCCATCTCTCTGGGAAATTCTCCTTTGAATTCTTCAAGTTCTGGGTTTTTCAGTGAGTATAAGTTAACCCTGTTTGTTCTTCAACTGCTGTTTGTTTCTGGCACTGTCATTTGTAAAATTCCTGCAAGTTTTAATTGGTTTTGGATTTATGAACAGGGTTTTTAGTCCAAAAAGTTTTACTGTTGAATTCTCAAGTCTTGACTGATTGTTAAAGTTGATCAGAGTAATTTTGATTGGTTTTTGGTGAAGACAAGGCAGAAATTCATGCATGAAAAGTAAAGCCAGGAATGATCAAAGGGTGCATGTGAAGCAACATAAACTTCAAGTGACTTGTTAGATACTTTTGTTGGTTACTTCTCCACTTGACCTTGATCAGAGCTTCTAGATCACTGTTTGCTAGTGTTTAACATAATTAGTCCAACCACTCGTTCTCTAGTATACTTAGAATTGAGGCCAATAACCCTACTGTTCTTGAGGTAATGATTGATAAGTTTTGATGCTTTGGAAATAATTATGCTCTTCAAAAGTTAGCCTTCATGACGAAGTGAAGTATCTTACTTAATTCTGTTTTAGTCAGTCTTCTAAACAATCGCTGTCAACTGCATCCCTGAGCTGTTGATGAATTGTGGATCTCATGTAATTTAAAGCTTTAATTTTATAACTAAAAGCACTTGGATTGATTTAATTGCAGATACAGTTACAAGTGCAGACTGCAAATTTAAAAGAAAGGAAATCTTTACAGAGAGGTGGGTTGACTCAAAGAGAAGTGAAAATGGGGTCGATGATGAGAGAGTTTCATTATTACATTCAGCTTGGAGTGCCTTACTATCCGAATCAGTAGATGGAGAAATTGCATTCTGGCAAAGTTCCGGACTTGGGAAATCTGCCGTGCCAAATGCCCCTCATTTGGAGAACTGCAAGTTGAGTGAACAAATAAATGAACATCTTGATAAGCGTGCTGAGAATGAGAGGCTTCCTCCTTGGACAACTTGGAAGGGATTATTAAACGCACACCCTGCATCTATGCCCACTGAGCAACTGAGGTACTTTAGGCATCAAGCAATACCTGAAGGTGCTTATCCTCCCTGGGTATGTTTCTGGTGTACTTGATCAGAATGTCATTATAACTGAACAATTCCATTCATCTTTGGCGAACATTTAATTCTGTAAATCATGCTCAACATTGTTTGGATTTGAGAGAGATGGAGCGAGGCGAAGTAGAGAGAATAATTTGATGAGTAGAGAAGAGAGATTTCAAGTTGGAACATGACTGATTATTCTAAATCTCATTTTACCTTTCGAAATCCTGCTTGAGTTCTATAATCAAACAAGGACACGGATCATAGCATGGTCAAACAAACAGGCGATGATCATAGAATAATGATCTATAAAAACTGTCCACACATTGCATTCCTCTCACTTCGTTCATGATTAGTGATCTATAATATTGCATCCTACAAATATTTTGTTTCTATTTCAAAGTTTTCCATTCTTTCCATCATAATTTTACTTAATAATGTTGTCAGGTTTTAGCTTCATTGCTTATTGTTATGATTCCCAGATTACTGGATCGGATGAAGAAAACTATCCTCTTACTAGGAAAGTGCAGCGTGACATATGGCTCCATCAGCATCCTGAGAACTGCAGGGATCCTAATATAAGATTTCTGGTTGCTGAGTGGGAGAGGTTACCTGGTTTTGGTATTGGAGCTCAGCTAGCTGGAATGTGTGGGCTTCTTGCTATTGCAATCAATGAGAAAAGAGTCCTTGTTACCAGCTACTATAATCGAGCCGACCATGATGGTTGTAAAGGTAGGAGTGAAGAATCAAATCATTCATGTTTCTTCTGATTCTTTTTTAATGAATAGAAGTTGTTCTAATTGATAATTATTTCCAAGTTGTATTAAATGGATAAGGATATGA